>NC_092211.1:69601258-69724349 GCF_043381705.1 Parasteatoda tepidariorum | reverse complement strand
ACTTCAGGATCAAGTATTGGGAGAAATTTTGCCTTCGATGAGAGTTTTTGATGACACTATCCCGCGTTTGTGTTACATGGAGGGGAAAGCCACGAAAGCCTCCCACGGCTAATCTGACGGCAAAAGAACTCTAACTCATGATCCGTCTATCATTGAAGATATTTTACGTCAGCAATGTGGTCGGTGCGAGCACCATTCATCCCTGGGATTCGAACCCGGCGCACCTCATTGCGAGGCAGACGCTCTATCCCCTGAGCCACCACGGTTTACAACTACATTTGTAACAAGGTAGATGTAGTAAACTACAAAAGTAATGTAGTTTTTCAGACTACTGGTCCAGACTCACCGATTGTGGAGCATGTAATCTCCGGCAACAAGGCAATCCGCCTCTTTAATTAAGTAGAATTTCAAGTATTTCTCTATTTAAAATCGTACACTGAAATATCAAAACAATATATAGGGAAAGTAAGGTGAGAACGGAGTTCAGATTCGAAAGCCTGGTGGAGCTAAAGTGTTCGACCGAGAAAATGTCAGATTCAATCAAGATATTCACTGATTAGTTGTGTACAATAATTCCAACAACTATGACGATTGCTGAAAAGCCATAGATTCACTACTTTATTTATAAACACTTTTAACTAGGAAAAGTCCAACCAGTCATTTTTATCTTATATGACAATTTATGAATATTATGTATCAAATTCACATGTAAAGTATAGTTATGTTCTCCCGCTGCTCCACTGCAGCTTTCGTGGGCCCAACAAAAATACTTTCATCATTAGATTCACTTCACCGTCTTTCTTTTTTTAAGTTAGAAAAGTTTTTTTTTTTTTTTTTTTTTNTTAATTTTTTTTTTTTTTTTGCATAAAATTATCTAATATTGGTACTCCTTTTTTGATCATTTTGTTTTTAGGTTTTCCTTTTTATTTTATCCTTATTTTACTTTATTTCACATATTTATTGTTTGTTTTATTTATTAATTTTTTTTCCGTCACTACAAAGCAATTTTTTTTTCTTCTATTCTCTTTCTTCTTTTCTTCATCCTAATATTATAAAACCCTTTTTTTATTTGGTGAGTATAGTACCCAAATCATACCACGATTTGCCGTAACTGATCTTACCCGGACAGCAGAGGTTTACGAAACAAAACATAACTATACTAGTGGACTAAATCCTAATTTTTTGTTTGTGTATGAATCCTTAGTTAACGAATGACAAACTAGACTAAAACGATTTCTTATAACTGTAACGACCAATGAATAAGGATAATTAAAAAATAAATTAATAGTAGACAGTAGACACAGTAAAACTCACTTATGTGCACAGACGCTTGGAATTCAACAACACGCTTATATGTAATTTAGTATGTAATGTATGTATTTAGTTTTAATATGTAATTTACGTAATTTAGAACCTGTTATCTTGAGAACAGAACTAATTTCGCCAAAATTGTTTTACTCTATTACTAGTCTTTTTCCCCACTCTCCTAGATTTAAACATTCTAAATTAATTATTGATACTTTATATAGGATATCTAAAAATCATTTGGGCAAATTTGTAAGTTAGAACTTTCGAAATATCAAATGAAATTTATCAGTTTAAAATAACACTAGTGGTTAGGAAAGATAGAATCAACATTTTCCTAAGTTTATTCATAGATGGCGGTAGGTGTCATATCTGATTCTATCGTTTAGCGAGAGGTAATCATTCTTGTTCGACAATATGGTAATGGCGACCTACAACAGTGCTGAAAAAGCGAAATGCTGCCCTTTGTTTTCATAAAACTCATTCTGCTGTGCAAGTACAACGACATTTTTTTCGAGAATAAAAGAAATAAGCCTGGAAAAAATAATCGAAAATTATGGTGTTGACTGCTGATCAACAAATATAATATATTTATTGATAAACTGATTCACCCATTATCGATTCACTGATTTGCTAACTGTTTGATATACCGATTACCGATGTAACCAGTTTACTTATTTGCTCATCAAATATTTTGCATAATGTACTAATTCAATTTTCTTCCTTGCCACTTAATACTTTCTTTTATTAGCATGCTCCATGGTAACGTGCTATTCAATAAAAACAGGCATAAGTTTTGACTTTTAGTAATTTCACTGACATTTAAAAAACCAAAACGAATAATTTAAATGACTTATTCGTAACAATATTGAATTCATCAATTCGGAAAATTCATCCAGATTTCCTTTAATTTTTATTTATTTATTAATATTTCATGGAGAATGGAAGGAAATAAATAAATCAAAGCAATTCGAAATCATAAAAAAAAAGTTTTCACATTTCATACGCAGTTATAAAATTAATTCATCCAAATTTAATACCATGCGAAGAAATAAATTATAACAGTTATTTTCAATTTTCATTATTCAAGAACTTTTTATGTCCTAAAATTCTTATATCACTTTTAGACAATGCTATTTCAAGTTTCAAAATCTATAACTCTTTTCTATAACAATTCTTAAAATTCTTAAAAAGAAAAAAAATGAAAAAAGCTTATAATTTTTAAATAAAAAATTTATTTCTTAATTGAGTTGTTTCAAAAACACACAAAATAAACACAGTTTTTTACTTCATAGAAATTCAAATATTTTTCGACTTTTTTTTTATTAAAAACTAAATAATGAAGATCAAAATTTTTTTTTGGTAATTCAGTTATAGAATTTAGGGATAAATTTAGGGGTATTTGCACAATATCTAGTTTCAGAAATCGTATGAAAATAAAAAAAAATCATTAATAGTTCCAAATCGATTACGTTCACATTTTTTAGAACCTCAAGATATATTTCGTCGAAAGCAATTAATAAAAATTCGGAAATTACAAAAAAAAAATAAAAATATGCTGCATAAATAAATATTTTTTCAAGTTGCAGAATAAATAATTTTTTGTGTTGGATTCCCTAATTTTTTTAACAGTTAATATTATTAATCACTATGACAAATAATCCTACAAAAATGAAGATTCTATAAAGTAAAAATATGACGAATCAAATAAAAAATAATTGAGGGTTAAACTTTGTAGCTCTGTACAAGCATTTTTACTATATTTAATAATTCATGTAGAGATTATCTAATTGTTTTTATTTTTAATACGTATATCGGTCAATCATGTGAAAGTTGAAGTTAGGAATAATATTTTTATGTTTTTTCTCGTACTGTACAAAAATTAAATAGTTCAATTTCTATCCAATAATCAAACTGCAGAAAAAACTACATTTAAAAAATATCTTGAAAAAATGTACGTTATATTTATAAAATATTTTGGATTGGAAGAGTTTTAATTTTTCATTGCTCCAGCAACTCACACTATATGGTATGATGCTGCCCTCTTTTGTAATAAAAAAAAAACTATAAATTTTCCAAGATAAATTATTATTTGAGGATTTTTTTTTTTTTTTTTTTTTTTTTTTTTTTTTTTTTTTTTTTTNTTTTTTTTTTTTTTGCTTAATAACTATTATACAGAGGAATTTGGAAAATTCTTTGATGTGAGTTTCGAAATCAACAAAAACTACTTAATGTGATTCTTTAAAGTTCATTTTAATGCAACTTATCACTAAATATCACAATTTCAATAAATTGGCCAAATTTTATTTCCTTTTCAGGGAATATTTTCATAAGAAATTTTTTTGCATTGTTTAAAAAGTCAGAATAGCTAAACAAAGCTTGCAGGATTAAAAAAACTTGTATCTTATATTTGCTTCTGGTTTTTTGGGTATAAAAATTAATTTTATCACATCTTTAAAAAATAACTTCATAATTTAATTGCGACACTTGGCTTTGAAACCAATTCGTAATGAGTAATTATATGACAGGAAGCAAAAATGGATAACAAAAATATATTCAAAGAAATGAATAATTAATAATAATATGCAGCAATGTAATTTACCACAGTTTATGGTGCAATGATTGCTATAATTTTTAAAAAAATATCAGTCTAGTGAGTACTATCTGTCACGTAGAGAAATTTTTTTCTACTATAAATCAATAATTTTGAAATGAGAGTTAGTGAACAGAATTATTAACAGAATTATTAATTTTTTTCCTAGAATAATCTTACGCTATATAACAATTTTTCTTTTTTTGTTTCCAATAACTGAATTGATGAATCCCGATAACCTGCATTTTCTAAAAATACCAAATTAAGTTCTATTTTTGAAATGAAAGCAAATAAGGAACATTTACTTTCTATGAACATCACTAGATAGCAGCACAAGTTACTATAGTTAATAGTTCTATAAATGCTCAATATACTTTTTTTTTCCTTTAAATTTTTTTTTTTTTTTTTTTTTTTTTAAATTTAATAAATATAAATTCAGACATATTTATAAAAAAAAATATTATCAAAACCAAAATTATAAAAATTAAGAATAAAAAAATAACAAAAACAAGTAAAAACAAGCATTAAAAAGAAGCAAATTAAGATAAACTTTGCACCATTTGTGATTTTAATGTACAGAGCGCAAAAAATACACTGCATAGTCCAAAGAGAAATAAAAATTTAGATGTCCAATTTTTCTAAGTTTTATTTCTCAGAAACTATTTGACCTATTTCTTTCACATTTTAGATTTTGTCACTCAAAAATACATAGTTTAAAATTATGTCAGAACCTATGCACTAACAATAAAAAAAAATTCAAATGTGATTAAAGTAAATAATAACGAAACTTCTTTTTTTTTTGGCTTAAATATTCTTTGGATAAGTAAGCTTAAATATTGTATGATAAATTTTTGATTAACTTGAATAGTTATAGAAGTATCACAAAATACGCTAAGAAAAAAATTTATATTAAGAAGGCAAATTTTCTACCGTTTACCTTATCAGATTATTTATCAGATAATTAGAATCATATTTTCCATACTGTGACTGCCTCCTACTTTTCGAGAGTCACTTATTTTATCCTAAACATTTTTAAACAAAAAAATAAATAAATAAATATAATAAAAAACAATCTAAAACTATTTTTAATCCTTTCAGTCTTACATACATCCGACCAGCGATTTAACGAATCAACATATTACTTTATATTTTTTTAAAAATTTAATCTTTGTAAATCTCAAAAACGTTTTAATGCTCAATTTTTATTACTATTTTTAGTGGTTAATTTATCATATATCACTTAGAAATTTTTTTTTTCAACGTCAATAATCTGTAACCCTAAATTAAAAGATGAATTTCAAATAAATCACATTAAATGAATGTTATCAAATTATTATTTTTTCCTTTTTTTTCTAGTTTTAGTCTCAAAGGTGCAAACATTCGATAATATCTCTCTATATAATAAAGATAAAGTTGTCTCATATTGTAGTCAGACTGTTTTGTAGATGTATTTATTGGCTGGATAATCACATGGTAGGATTTAGTTTTCTCATATTTAACAGCATAAAATTCAAGAAGTCATCAAGGTATTGTTTTTCTATAAAATAATTTTGTACCTGTAATTCTAAAGTATTTACATAAAATATTAATTTTTCTTTCTCTACTCTGTTATTATTAAGTTATTGATTTTGATTGTTTTCTAAATTAAAACAAAAAGAGGTATTTCTCTATTATAACGCAATTCTATGATATTACTTTACTGCACAGTCGACCGGCCTGAATAGGGGGCAGGGAGCTGTCCTTGAATCAGAAAGGTTCTGGGTTCGAATCCGGGCAAGGCATGGATGTTCTTTCCTTCTCTGTACTATCTGTCCTCACTGTGGGAGCGACGTTGGTCCATCCAATATGGTGCCTCTGAAAGAGAGGCCAACAAAATCGCCCTGTATATCCCTGAGTTGACAGATGTTAACACAGGTGGGCATTGGAAAAAGTAAAACTTTAGTACACTGCATCTTAAGATACTTATTTGAGTCAGTGTCTAAACTTATTAAATGTTTTATAATTTTCATTATTTTTTTATGTTAATTATGCTATTATAAATAACCAATAAAAAGATTCGTTAAATGATTTAAAACTTAACGATCAGCTTCAGGTCCAATGTAATGATGAAGACGAAAATTGTACTTAATATATCAACCTGTTTGGTGAGCGAAAATATTTAAAAACGGTTGAGAACTCACGAAATTTTCTGTAACAAATAATTCTTTGATTGCAAAGGTAATTTCAAAAAAATTATTACTAACCAAAATTATCTATGTTTTCTTATAGATCTTATTTTAATAGAATCCTAAATAAAATGTTTGAAATGTGGGAAGCGTTAGCAGACACATTATTTCAGTACATACTATTTAAAAAAACTATATTCCAAAATTGTAAATAGTTTCAATTTTGGTCGGAAAAAGTGTTTTATGCTAACACTGTAAACAATTCTCGATAAGATCATAGCTTAAACTTTGATTAAAAAAAAAAAAACTGTTTTATCCCAATACTGTAAAATATTCTGGATAAAACTACGGTAAAATGATTTATGAGGGTATCAGTGATGCAAACAAAAAATATTTGCTTGGCAATTTTTGAGGGCGGTGAACAATAGCGAACAGGGAGCGAAACCCTCTCGTAGTAATCTAATATACACAATTTTAAGAAGCACTTTCATATTTGGTTAAATATCTTTTGTTTATGAACGATTTATTTTAAGAATAAATAATTATTACGTGGTTAAAGTAAATTATAATTTGTCCAGCTTAATTAGCATATATCTTATCTAAACCATCCTTTAAAATGACTTCCAAGCCTTCCTGAATACATTATTAGATAAATAAAATCATGAATGTTGGTTATAAAGGGATAAAATTCAGTGAGGAAACTCACACCACCTGTGGCAAAAAGGAAGTAGTATGCAAGCAAACCCATCTGCTTAATTTAAGAAAGAAGACACTATAAGCCCAAAGTCGAACATTTAACCCACCAGCCACCTGCGACGCCTCTACTGCCTCTGACCGTTCTGTTCAGGTTGGTTGGTCAATTTGGGGCCTTCATCCACATCATCTGGAGTGTCGCAGGGCTGGTGGTGCCAGGTGGCACGTGGCCGGCACGCGCCCACCTGGTAATTACTGCTGATGAAGGATCCACAAATTGCACCCGCAGGTCACGATTCCATGCTCTGTAAACGTCGACGTTTTAGAAAAAGATGATATTCGAATTTGCCTTTGAGGCTCCTGCTAGAAAACACATGCCGCTTTTGTTTCTAAAAATCACAATCAGACTGTGTTGGACATATATATGTTCAAGATGGCATCGGGAGTACGCATGTTATGGACAGATGGCCTTAAGATTTCGCTGCAAGCAGGTGATGATCTGGAATGAATTTTATTTTAGACGTGAAGAAATTGTTAACCGAATGTAGTTTTACATATGTGCACAGTGCGTCTTGTAAGACCCATGGAATTAAAAGTTCATTATTCTTGTTTATACCGGATGTTTTCGGATTCTTAAAGACAGTTGTCTTGTCTCTTGATATTTACTGGCGACCGAAATCAATCGTCATAGTGAAGGAAAACTGCCTTTAGTCGTCTTTATAAAAAAGCCTAGCCCACAATTTTTTTTTTTGTTGTTGTTGTTTTTGTAACTAATATTATTATTTTTTTGAAGGAAGAAAAACTTGCTTCTGCGACCATTTGAACGCGATATAACACTTGGTTTTATCATATCATTCATCATCAATATTGATCTTAAAATGAACTTGCAAGACTTTTTGCTTTCCATAACCAATTTTTCAGCTTTTTTCCATCTTTTTTAAGATGGAAAAATCCTTTTTAGGATGAATCTGAAATTCTATCAACAATAACAACATAAAATACACATACGTATTTATATATTTCAATCATTTAGCATGAATTTTTTTCAGGAAATTCGCAAATTTTTTTAATTGTTAATATTTAAAAAAATAGTATTAATGAAATTTAGAAACATGCCATTTTGAATTTAAAATAAAAAAATTTATCTTATAAGAAATCCTATGAAAAAATTTATAACAAAAATGACGTTTGTGTTTATAAATAAAACGATGAAACTGAAATTCTATTAAGAATAACTTATATGAATTTCAGAACATGCTCGTATTTATATATTTTAGTTATTTCGCAATTATTATTAATTGTTTTCAAGAAATTCGTAAAAAACATTTGTTTTTGTTAATATTTAAAAAATAATAATAACGAAATTTTAAACATGCAAATTTAAATTTAAAATTAGTGCGATGATTACATTATTAAATTAAAATATGTGAATCTGAAATTAAATGATGAATCCTTTAACAATAATTACCTGAAATTTAAAGCATGCCCGTCATTATATATTCTAGTTATTTAGCATTAATAGTTTTCTGGAAATATTTATAAAAAAAACTGCTAATATTTAAAAAATAATAATGATAAAATTTAAAAAACGTGCAATTTTAAGTTAAGAAATTTTAAAATTTATAAATAAAACAATGAATCAGATGAATTTGAAATCCTATTTATAATAACTGCATGAAATTTGGAACATACTCGTCTCTATATATTTTAGTTTGATATTAATTGATTTAAGGAAGTTGTGAACATTTTTTAGTTGCTAATATTTAAAAAAATAATAATAATAAAATTTAGAAATATGCAATTTAGAATTGCAATTAATATATATGCAATTGAAATATGCAATTTAGAATTGAACATTTTTTATTTATAAAACAATTAATCAAAAAATTATGATTATAAATAAAAATATGAAATCTTATAAATAATAACTATATGAATTTTAGAACATACTCATATAATTTAGTTACTTGATATTAATTGCTTTCAGGAAATTCATAAAAAAAAGTTGTTAATATTTAAGAAAAAAAAATAAGCATATGATTCAATTTTAGAAATTTTAAAATTAATAAATAAAACGATGATAATATTCATTAATAAAACAATGAATCTGAAATTCTATTAATAATGACTACATGAAATTTAGAACATACTCGTCTTTATATATTTTTAGTTTGAAATTAACTTTTTTCAGAAAATTCGAGCATTATTTTTATTTATTAACATTTAAAAATCATAATATTAATAATAAATATAAATTTAGAAATTTGTAAATTTTTTTAAACACCCATCACAAAAATACTGAAGACAAATTAAAGTACGAACAATACCAAGGTAAGAAATTATTGTATGAAAATGACGAAAAAAGAAACAGTTTCGTTTAAAATAGTAACATATGTCAATAAAGTTATAAAATTTTATATCAGTCACGTAAATATAGAATTATATTGTCACGAAAAAGTAATAAATGTCAAACAGAGTATTTAAAGCCTTTTCATTTAACGTTTTTATCTCTATCTCTATATTCTATCTACTATTTAAAAGAACATTTTGTTAAATAGTAAATGGCCTTATAAGGGAAAACATTTTATATTTGTTATGTTTCGCAGCAAAGGTGCCCATCTCCTTAAGGCTTATGGAACAATTCCCGCAAATTTGAAACAATCCCCCTCTCAAGAAACATAAATTCATACATAATATAAAATTTGTATTTAAATATAATTTTTTTCCTTATTCTGAACATAATGCAAATCTCCTAATTATTTCATTGTTAATAATATTAAGTAAAACATAATTCTCATGACACAAAAGTACCAATTATCCAATCAATCAACAAATTTTATACCAAAATATTGTATTATACTTTTCATAGATTTGGTTTCCCAGATTGATTCCCATTTCTATATTGGCAAAATTTTTACCTGATCATTTTTCTCGATTGCCAATAAAACTTCATTCACAATTTTGTTTTTTTAAATTAATTATATTAATTATATTTTTGTTTTATAGTTAATTTTTTAACTTTTCGTTGCTTAAAAAATATGTTAAATACTACGTCTGCGCATAATGCTTAGTTATAAAAGTGTAAATAAATACATGCATAATTTATTTACTTCTTACTAATTGTAAAATAGTTAATAAGTTAGAGACCATTACGGATACCGGCAAAGAATTTTGCGTATATGCTCACATAGTAAAATAACCCTATTCTTACGTCATGGAAAAATAAAACAACTGATATGCAAAAACTTTACTTTTAGAAGATACTTAAGATCATACAAAATTCAACTTTCAAATTTTACAAACAGCATATGTATCTCTTCTTGGTTTTCCACAAGAGCCTACTGATGAGCTCTATGCTGTCAGGCTGTTGCGGATTCAGGTTCGGTTCATATGATATGAGTGTTAGAAAAATTTTGCTTACATGCTCACATAGTAAAATAACCCTATTTTTACATTATATAGAGAAATAAAGCAACAGATATCCAAAGACAATACTTTTAATCATAGTACATAAATGAAAACGAGTAAAATGCAACGCTCAAATTTTACGAACAGCATATGTATCTCTTCTTGGTTTTCTACAAGAGCCTACTGATGAGCCCTATGCTGTCAGGCTGTTGCCGATTCAGGTTCGGTTCATATGATATGAGTGCTAGAAAAAATTTTCTTATATGCTCACATAGTAAAATAACCCTATTTTTACATTATATAGAGAAATAAAGCAACAGATATCCAAAAACAATACTTTTAATCATAGTACATAAGTGAAAACGAGTAAAATGCAACGCTCAAATTTTATAAACAGCATATGTATCTCTTTTTGGTTTTCTACAAGAGCCTACTGATGAGCCCTATGCTGTCAGGCTGTTGCCGATTCAGGTTCGGTTCATATGATATGAGTGCTAGAAAAATTTTTCTTATATGCTCACATAGTAAAATAACCCTATTTTTTCATTATATAGAGAAATAAAGCAACAGATATCCAAAAACAATACTTTTAATCATAGTACATAAATGAAAACGAGTAAAATGCAACGCTCAAATTTTATAAACAGCATATGTATCTCTTCTTTGTTTCCTACGGAGCCTACTAACGAGCCCTACGCTCATATGACGTTGCGTCCTCGGGTCCGGTTCATATGGAATGAGTTTTTGGAAAAAATCCGTATACCTGCACACATAAAAAAGCACAATGACAATTGTCAAGAAACCAAATATACCGAAGAAGATTAAGAGGATAATCCCGATCTGCATCTTCACATTTCAAGCATTGATATTTGTATCTAACTTTAATGGGACTGATTCTTCGTACTCTGCAAAAGTTGAAGTACACACTGTTAGAAATATAGAAGCGCCTAAAATCATTGAAATCAGCTGCAACTTTAATATTGTGCTAAGTTGAATTTCTTAAACTTGACAGTGTAATAGCATGCTTCAACTGTAACGGAAACTTGGTAACATATTATTTATCTCGCAATTAGCAATCGTACTAGGGTTCAAGATATTGATATTACGGTTCAGCTTTAAATTTATGCTTTTGAGAATATGCTTCAATATATGGATTGATATTTAATTGAACTGCCAGGCTAAATTGTAAAAAATTTCGGATCAAATTACGGAATTAAACCAATTCCTCTTAAAAGAGAAGGTCTCAACATGGGTTACCATAATAAAGAATCCTTTAGTAGTCCAAACGTAGTGGCATCTTTCGTAATTCCCACACTGCGCAGCTTAGTTATCCGAACGGACTACTGAATTGATCCGATTTGTCGGACTACTGAATTGATCCGTGCTGAGACCTTCTCGCTTTTAGAAGGCGTTAATGAAGCACCAATACAAGCACTAGTACATTGAGTGCATCATCTGTAAAATCCATTTTACAGTGAAACCCATTTTTACCGTAAAATATTATACCGTAATTTTTGAAGCAATATTTATTTTATTAAAGTGATTCATTGATTTTATGGTAGTTATTGCTGTAAAAATTATTAAAGCATATTTTAATCATTAATGTATTATTACTTTTAAAATTATTTATGTATTACTGTAAATTATTAATTTATTGCTGTAAATTAATTATTACTGTTAAACTTCTTACTACTTTAATTATTACCACTTTATTACTGTTAAAATTGTTACTGCTTTAATTATTACTCTTAAAATTATTACGACTTTAATTATTACTGCAAAAACTAACGTAAAATAATTAATTAAATATCGTAAATTTATTGTTACTCTAAAAATTACGGTATATCAGATTTTTTTCTTGTAAAAATGGGTTTTACGGTGAAACGTAACGGAACCCTGAGTGCAGGTAATTTTTACTGTAATTTAATAAAGATTTTTTTACAGTGCACGCTGATAAAAGCTTTAAAGCATGAACGTCGAATCATAATATCACGCTGATTTGCTGCAACCAGTATCAAGTGGAGCCATATTATTGTATTATAGTTCAACTTGAGATATGCAAGATTTGATTTAAAACCTTATTAAGGTTGCTACAAAGTTTTTAAAGGATGATGGGTAATTACGGACTATCCTGTGTTTAGAATAAATAAAGTAATAAAAAGGTAATAATGTAATGGAATAAACGTACTTATCCATTTCGAAGGACCGTAATAAATCAATTACCATAGAACTTATATCAGGTACCTATTACCACAAAATAAGCATCAGTAGTGTCTATAACAGTATGATGATTTTTATTTATTTATTTATTTTTTTAATATATTATTTATTTATTTATTTTATTTATTTATTTCATTAGTTTATTTTTTATATATAATTTTATTTATTTATTTAATTTTTAAATATTATTTTTTTCTTTTTTTCTTTTTTATTTACTCATTTTTTGAGGCCCAACGAAATGCATTAGCACTCAAATAAAAAAAAAATAGTTCTTGAACTACAAATAATCAGAAATTACAATTGTTTCAATAACTGCTTTAAAATAACTCAATTATATTGCTTAAGGAAATAATTAGTTTATACATTTTGAATATATACTTTAATTATTTTTCTAATTCATAATTTTATTGTTTTTTTAATTTTAATCCAAGGAAAACTTACAAGCAATGATTATAAAAAGTAAAAAAGCTTCTTAAAAGATTTTTTTGAAGCTAATATGGTTTATGTGCCAACATTGCTTGTTAACACCTCGATCTATGCTAAATATTTTTGGTCGCCAATTAAGTAAACGCAATCATCCAAAATAGAGCATCAACGCTTTTTACCGATCAATTTCATGCCATTGCAACTTATCATTAAACGTAACGTAACAATAATGAAGCACAGCATTTTTGCATTATCATGCAATAAAAAGAAATAAGATTTCTCCAAATTGGTGAAATTTCATTCTCACAATACCGTAGAACAACTCCTACTTATATTTGAATTGGTACTAAAAAGGTACATTTTTGGTGACTTTTAACTTGCCCCCGGCTATCCGAAAGGTACCAGGAATGTCTAAAAAAATAAATATGATTTTTTTTAAATGTACCAAAAAATCAAGAAAAGTTAAAATTACAATTTTGTTAACTATTTTATATAGAGGTCTTTGTATGTTTGTTAGCAAATTAACATCAACATTAAAACATTTAGTTCAGTGTTTTAGTTGTTTTAAAAAAATCTGTAATAAGACAGATAAAAAATATTACTTTTGGTTCCATTCTTTTCGTCAAAAAACTACAAAAAATAAGAGGGGTACTCAATCGCAAACTATTACCCATCAGTTTGAACATAATATTCAGAATAATTACGAATATCTTAAAATTATTTTATTATAGAACTTTGCACAATTTATCTACGTATGGTATTTAAAGGAGTAAAAATCTAATTTAAATCACAAAGTTAGAAAACAAAATTGTATTCTTACAGAATCCGCAGTGTGTTATCCACAAATATTCAAGCTTTTAAATTTAAAATTATGAAGATACAACTTTCAGCATTTCGAAATATAGCAGGAATTTATACAAAATTTATTTGAAGGTGAAAAGAAATTTCTGCTTATTGTTAAATATCAGTTTTGATTATCTTCAAAGTTTAATCGATGCTTGTGCCATCTTTTCGTTGAGATTAAAAAATATATTAAATCATAAATTTTTATAAAGATGTCTAAGCTGATGGTCACTTCAATTACCAGTCCACTGAAAAATCATCAATGTTATATCCGTTACTATTAAAAACTAATAGGAATATGTTTTTATTGAAATGGAAATAAGAGTCGTCCTATAGGAATACTGCGAACAACTGATTGCCATACATAACCACAAAATTACGGCAATTGGTTGATTTATTCCACTCAAGTGATATGGTTCAACCTTCTGCTTGGAAATCTCTATTAAAGTGTCCCAACCAGAGGCTAAACTATATTATTTGACATTACTACTTTATCATTTATTTAATTATCATTATAGTATGTTCATGACAACCAGTTGTTTACACTATTTTATTTTGAAGTGAAACGTATTTCAATAGGTTACTAATAATAACGAATTGATCATTCACAAATTTGCATTTATATATAAAGGGTTGAGACAACTTGAAAAAAATACCACTGGCATAGCATGGTTATGTCTAATCACATGGTTGTGCATGGCGTGTTAACGTTACAACTATTAGGCTTGATATATTATCACGTTGAGTCAATTTTTGGAACAGATTTACTTGGATGCTTGTAAGTGACGTCACGCTTTAATCTCGGAATGAACGAATGCCACCACGTTTGACGTCACTTACAGGAAACACTTTGCGAGAATAAATTAATTCATATAAAGTAATGAGCCGTGGGCCAACAGAACTTTTTTGATATTATTACTTTACTATATTTTTATTACTCTAAATAGACTCTAAATTATAAGCCGTGTGTAGTATCAACTATTCAAATCTACTGCAACTAGTCATTCCCTTTAGGAGGTACAGCGGCCAGTTGGGCGAGAAGAAACTTTTAAAAAAGCATTGTGATGTCGTCAGAGGGGGTTGTTTTGAAGTATAATCTCACATGGTTATTATCAATTCGCTTCCGAGGGTGTAAGGGGAGAATCTTAAAATAAAAATTTCGACTACTTTTCGCTTTTTTTTTAATTTCGAATGTTTAAATTTCTACTGGAGCGTTATGCTTGGAAGAAATTCAAGATTCGATCTTTTCTGACAGATAACCAGTATTTATCACAATGCTGTAGTCAACAGGAATTTACCGCCAATTATTTTTTCGACTGCATTCTTAGTGTTTCAAATTTTAGCGAGCTAGTTGTTAAATGGTATAACAAAAAATAAATTATTTTCTGAGCACAACACATTGAAATCGTTGCCATGTTATTCCATAATGCAATTAATCGTCAATCGAAAAAAAATTTATCTCTTTCCCGTCAAGCTAGAGTGATCAAATCGCAACTAAAACTCTGCACTGTACAAGTTTAAATTGTTTCCTGAACACTTCAAGCAAATATTTTTGCAATTTATCGCTGAAGGGAGCTTACCCTAGATAAAGGTTTTGACCATTTGCCGACTAACTAGAGGGATTAAACCCCAACTAAAGTTCGTTTACTGTGTAACAATGCACGATTAAATCGTTCTCTGACCACTTTAAACAGAATTATTTTCTTCCAATCTTTCTTTTTTTCCTTTTTTTTCCATCATCATAAAAATGTTTTCCCATTTACCACTAGCTAGAGAGTTGAGTTTTAACTGTAACTTTGTGCCTGAAGACAATGCATGTTGCAATTGTTTAATAAATTACTCAAGCAAAATCCACCTCCATTTCATCTACCACAAGACATAATAATTATAAGAGGGTTTCTCAAAATTGAGCAAATATGTGTCAAAATAGCTCCGAAAAGAATATAGTCAAATTTGAAAACCCCGTGTGCTTGCAACTATATTTGTTTCGGAGCTATTTTTACGCTTTTTTGCTTAACTTTGAGTAACCGTTTTTTAGTGTTTCATTTGGCACTTATTAAAGAACTTCATATTTTCGGTTTCTGATAACCCAAAAAGTTTCCTGGAATGAAATGGCAAGGCCCATTTTTAAATAATTAATGGAGAAGAATTTGAGTTTCTATAATTAGTTTGATATTTTTAATTTAAAGCATCATTTTTTTTAGCAGAGAGCCATACTGAAGAATTGAATTTCAGTTACGTTTTCTATCAACAAAGCTGTCAGGATCAACCGAGAACAGCGTGACGTAATTTAGAGGCCCTTCCAATTAAAGATGAATATCCTACTAAAATTATCAATCCTCGATATCATACAAACATATCCATATAAATAGTAAGGGAAAATAAGGGAGCATTAAATATTTTTTTCAAGTTCTGATTAAGAATCTCAAAGCTATGGGTCCCAGAACAAAATTTCATCTGCACCACTGAATTGAGCATACCTTGCAAATTCAGTTTTAAATTATAAACCATTACACTATTTATTAGAAATTAGTTTCACTATTTAATTCTGAACCGAAAGATATGTCACTTTTTTAAAAACTATAAAAATAGTTTCTCAAACCAATAAAACAATCATTAATCACATAACTAAATTTTTTACATTTTTTAATTTTTTTTTGTCTTAAATTTTACATCAAAAAACCAAATGGTTGTGATCATAGCTCAAAATGAAGTGTTGTAAAATTATTAATCAACTTTTACAAATGTCTCAAACTAATCTCAAGGTCTTTATCATTTTTTCCTCCTCGAATATTTAACACATGATGCAGTATCATGGTCTCGTAACCTTCTGAAGGTTAATGTTTGAAAAAAAGTTCTTGTTTAAAGTGAGTCTTCATAAAGTACAAATGAGGAAGACAAGCTTTAATCAAAGCACAAAATATTATATTTTGCATTTTTCTAAAAGTTAATCATTTTACAATAAAAAACAAAATTATTTTGATGAAGGCGCAAAATGGAGCATTATTAAATAATTAATACTCTCGAGTTCTATATCTTTTTTCCTCTTCGAATATTTCAAAGCATGATGCAGTTTCATGGTTTCCTAATATCAGGAAAGTCATTGTTCGATTAATTGATTATAAAAAATTTATTGATTATAAGCAAACCCTTAAAAAAACTATATTAATCAATACTATTAATCAGTCTTAAGTTCTGTATCATGTATTTTTCCACCTTGAATATTTCTGCACACAATGCAGTAGCGTGGTTTTGTAATATTTTAAAAGTCATTGCTGGAAGAAAAAAATTCTCGATTAAAGACCTAACATAAAAAAAACACAGAACAATAAAAAAAGTTTTAATCAAAGCACAAATATTATATTTTACAATATCTACAAATTAAAATACGACAAAAAACAAAATGGTTTTTATATAAGAATAAAATTATGCAGTATCAAATTACTAAGCAACTCTTATACATTTTTCAAACAATTCTAAAGTTCTTCAGCATGGCTTTTTTTCTTCTCAAAAATTTCAACACATGATGTAGTATAATAGTTTTGTAATTTTCCGGAAGTCATTGTTTGAAAAAGTTTTTCAACCATTAAAAAGGCAAATCAATGAACCAAGTCCTAATTACATTTTACAACTTCATTAAATTCAAATACAGTCAGAAACAAAATAGTTTTGATCAAACACACATGCTTTTTCAACAACTCTTAAATGTGTCTCAAACTAGTCTCAAGTTCTTCATGGTGCTCTTTTTTCTCTTCAAATACTTCAACACATGATTCGGTATCAAGCTCTCGTAATTTTCTGGTCCTATCGTGTGTGTCTCTCGCCTCTTCCTTGAATATCTCCACCAATGATGCAGTACGATGCGTTTGTAATCTTCTGAGTTCATCTCTATTCCTTTTTAGGAAGTGCAAGTATTTGAACCATAAGAATATGATGATTGATATTACTATCACACCAAACAGGCCAAGAAATATATAAACTACATAAAGGAGGTGCGTGTGTGTGAACATTTTCAAACATCAGATGTTGAAACTGTTCCTCTTTACTCTGAAATAATCAAAATACACTGTGAGATTTCAAGATTATAAACAAAAATATCATATCAATATGATATATCATACACTGTTAGAATTTTCATTCCAAAATCACGGTGGAATAACAATCTGCTCCTCCAATAAAGTTTATGGTTAGGAACATTTTTTTACCTTTACGGTTTTGAAACCGTTTACAATTGGTATGGTTAAAAAGTCGGGAATACAAAACTATAAGGTTTTGTAACCATTTTAAACCAGAATAATTTCTAAATGAAACCTAAACAGACATTAGAGCTCTGTGGGTGCTGCACCATTTATGCATGTTATTAGTTTCCTATTCTAATACAGTCAAACCCCGCTATAGTGAACATGGTTTATAGTGAACTCTCAGATATAGTGAACGAAATGTTCAGACCCGTACCTTGCTATACACGTATAATGCTATTTTTTGTGAATATAGTGAACTAAAAAAGTGAGGAAGTTGGATATTGTGAACTTTTTTCTGTCTTCGACTGATTTTTTTTAATAACTTTGAAATGTCTACTTCAAAATAAATACTTATATTGATTTTTAAAACCATCTATAGAGTGAAATGTAGCGATAAGCATTTCTTCTTGTTTGCTTTTTTTTATCTCACTTTTCCATCCCTAAACAAAGGGCAACCCAGGAAGATGTATGGACAAATTTTTCCCTGAATCAGCTAAAGATTATTATTATTATTTATTTTTTTTTTGTGCTCGAGATGAAGAGTAATAAAAAATAGCGAACTTCCGGTTATAGTGAACCGAAATTTCGATCCCTTGAAGGTTCACTATAGCGGGGTTCGACTGTAGTTTGGACATTGGAAACTCTTCATTTATTGAAGGAATGACAGAAATATTGTAGTATCAACGCTGAGCTTCGAACCCCTTTTCAGCCGGTCTCAAGATTGACCGATTAGTCCTCCCAGCTACAATATGTACCCAGCTGAATGGAATAAAATATCTTTATTTTGTGGGTCTAGTTGGCACAGATGGAATCATGATAGTAAAACTGTATTTGGAAGGAAAAAAAAACAATAGATAAACATTCTTTCTCACACTTAACAGTTTGAATAACATCTTTTTTTACAGTTATTTAATTGCCATGGTTGAATATGGTAAAATAACAATGAAATAAATTGCTTTTTATCTAGAAAATTTCTAACAGCGTACAATAATTAATAAAATCATAGCAGTTTATTCTCCTTTTCAGGTAATCACTAAAATAATTCTAGTGGTATGTGAGATTTTCAGTTTCTAAATAAATATAACATGCAAACGTAATATTATCTATAATTATAACTGTTTCTTCTACTCTGAAATTATAAAATTACCCTGTGAGATTTTTAGTTTCAAAATAAAAATCACATATTAATGTAAAATAACATAAAATGACTGAACATAATCGAAACTGTTTCTTTTTATTCTAAAATAACCTCTAAAATAATTATAGTATTATGCGATGTTTTTAGTTTCTAAATAAAAATAATGTACTAACGTAATATAATTTACTAGGAGGCTCCGCCCCCTGCTCGATAACGCTCGCCAACCCCCGAGAATTGCTGAGCAATCCTATGTGGTTCACGCCGTGAACCATGGCTCGCTGCACTCGCTCGCCAATGAACACAATGTTCTAGCACAAAGACATAGTATATTATCATCAAAGACATAGTATTGTACTTATGTAGAAGAATACTATCAATGTTCTTATTGGCTTTTAAAAAAGTATATTAGCTATTTAGATTGTACATGGTGAAAAAATCAAAACATTAGCTAAATAAGAAACATATTAGCAAAATAAATTATCAAATATTGCTTCACTAATATTCTGCATTTTAAAGCGTGAAAATTCAATGCATAAATAAACGCGAAATATAAAAAAATTCAATGCATTCAATACAAACACTTAAACGTTTTTTAGACGTTTAGGTAGCTCCCAGTAGAAAAATATCAATTCAACAGCGGCCTTTTAAAGCATTCTCACTTCAATTAATTAATTAATTCCTAATTGAGTTTAAATTAAATATTATCATGTTTTTAGGGCATGAATCTGAATTGAACAACCTGATAATGCTCACTCTGGTTATTGTTTCCGTTTTTAAAAGCGCTATATGTTGAGCCACCTCATGTGACATTTTTAGCAGCTATCATTGGTCGATTTTCTAACGTTGCCATTCGGGGAGTTGTAATGAGGCTTTTTTTTGGTGCCGTGTAAGAGAAATATATATATATAGATAATTATTATAGTTTCTTTTTACTCTGAAATAGTCTCTAAAATAATCAAACTACTCTGTGATATTTTCATATTCTAAATAACAATAAATTACTCATGTGAAATAACAAAATAACAAATTGCTGCAATCATAACTGCTTTTTCTTATTTTAAAATAATCTCTAAAATAATTATAGTGCTATGAGTGACTTTCAGCTCCTAAATAAATATAACATATAAATGTAATATTACCTATAATAATTATTAATGTTTCTGCTTACTCTGAAATAATCAAAATTATTTGTGAGATTTTCAGTTTCAAATAAACATTTCACATATTAATGTGAAATATCATGTAATAATTATGTATAATCCGAACATTTTCTTCTCTGAAATAATCTTTAAAATAATTATAGTACTATGTGAGATTTTCAGTTTCTGAATGATAATAACATACTAACATAAAGGGAAAGAGAATCACACAAAACCATAACTGTTTCTTCTTATTTTGAAACTATGTGAGATCTATGTGAGATTTTCAGCTTTCAATTAATATAAGTAACATATCAATGAGAAATTATTCATTTTAAAAAAAGTCATATTTTCACATGAATAAAATAATGCATTTTAGTTTTAAATCATTTCTCGGTAAGTTTCGAATTCGACTTTTTAATTAAGAGAATAGTGAAATATGTGAAACTATACACGTTTATGATTAAAGTTATAGGATTCATTTGAAAAAATTCGTTATTGTCTGATTCTATGAATTTTTATTCATATGATTTTATTAAAAAACTTTCAAATTATATTATATTAATCATTCTTCTTATTCTTGGCACTACAGTCCAAAGTAGGCCGGATTAATCGGAGTCTATCATTAATCATTATTTGCATTAAATAAGCCCAGAACAAATTTAGAATGCTACTCAATTTTTCGACTTTACGGCTTTAACGAAAGGATTGAATATAAAGTGCAGGAAAAATATTCTTTCTGTATTTTCAGGAAATAAACTTGGCAAATGACAAATGGCAAATGACATTTAGACAAATTAAGCCTGATCTAAAGTTAACTGGTTGGGAAGACCAGCTTGAGTGAAATTTTTTCTCAACAAATATTTTTCGTCTTCTAACAAGAAAACTTAAAAAAGCCAAGAAATTAATTCATAACACAAGGCTGAAAAATGGCATTAACCACGTAAACAATAACACAATTAAAAATATTATTGCACGGAGCACAGTGACGCTACAACGCAGCGTTGCGACGGAATTGCAACAACGCAATCGAAATTCCGTGCCTAACTATAGCTTTTAGTTCAGTTTATGATAATTGAGTTTGATCGTAATTCAATGCTCCAGCGTCGTCAAAAATTATGTCAAACATTGTACCATGGTATCAAAGTTGGTTCAAGCTGTCGATAATTGCGAGATTTCCTTTAAAATTACACGAGAATTCATACATTGTCATTTGTTTTTGTTTCTGGTAGTAATTCATGTTCCAGTGTCTTAAATAGTCCCAAATATTGCAACATGCTATCAAAATTGATTCTAGCTGCTGATGGCAGCAAGTAGATTTGACGACACTAGAATGTATACATTGTTATTGATCTTAGCTCATAACACATCATCAAAAGTTGTCATCAAAAATTGAGCCTAACATTGCAACATGGTGTCAAAGTTGATTCCAGTTGCCGATGGTCACAAGTAAATTTTATGGCTCTAGAATATATACATTGTCATTTGTCTTTGTTCATAATTCATGCTTCGGTGTTACAAAAATTCAGCCAAGCATTGCAACGTGGTATCAAATTGCTTCTAGTTGTCGATTTTAACGAGTAGATTTGATGGCACTATAATGTGTACATTGTCATTTGTCTTTATTCTTAACATATGCTTCAGTATCACAAAAATTGAGTCAAACATTGCACCGTGGTATCAAAATTAATTCCAGCTGCCAATGGTAACGAGTAGATTCAACGGTTGTTTGTTTGCCTTCGTTCATAATTCCTGTTTCAGAGTCACCAAAAATTGAGCCAAACATTGCAACATCGTACGAAACTTGGTTTAAAATAACACTAGAATGTTATATGTTTAGTTTGCACGCAAAGTTATTAAGAAGGAAGAGTATATATTTGCTACCTATGTTAATTATAATGAATTCTATGTTAATTATGTTAATTATAATGAATACTGAAAATTATATGTATAACAACAAACAAAATGTTGTGTAGGCTACTTATGTTGCTTCTGATGAATACTGAAAATTAACTGCATAAAGATATTTTTATCACAAGAAATCGTGAAAATCAAACAAAATGTGAGTCTGGGGAATTCATCGTCGTCAAAAACTACGCCAAATAATGCGACAAGGTATCAGAGTTGATTCCAGCTGTCAATGGTAACGAATAATATCTACTTTAAAATGGCTCAAGAATATGAATATTGTTATTTGTATAGTCTACACGTAACTCATTTAGTAAGATTTTTTATTGGCTACCTATGTTATTGATGTATGCAACAAAAAAATAGGAGTATAAGAAAATTTTTATCATAAAAAATCAAACAAAAAATGGCTAATAAATGATATTAACAGCAGTAAATACACACGATATAAAGGTAGAGTCAAACTGTCGATAACAATAAGTAAATTTTGCTTTAAAATAGCAATAAAATGTATACGCTGTTATATTCTGTTGCAAGTTAAGAACAAACCATTATTCTTATGGAGACAGCCTGTTTCCATCTAAATGCACGCCAAATGGATGCTAAGCTCCCAGCGCGAACGTGTATCAGCATCGCCAACTCTTGAAACATCATTGCATGTTCTTCTCTTTGCTTTCTCTCTTAAATCGTGTAAAAAGAGGAAAATAAAACTTATGGAATAAAAACTATTGTTTTGTTAATAAAAATTACTGAAATTGATATCTAAAAATAGTGACAAATATACTGATGTGCATTTGAAAAGCGACTTAAGTGCTTTATTATTGATTCCGTGAAAAGTGGCTCGATAACTATTTTCCATCTATAACTAATTCCATGAACGCTAAAATAGAATTTCAAAAAATTTATAAATTTATTTTTGAAAGAAAAATAAATTTTTTTGTAATATGTAGCTTACGATACAAAGGTGCTAAATGTATAAAAATCTCAATTTTGAATTTTTTGTCGCTTACGTTGATTTTTTAATTGCACGGCAGAATATGTCTTTCTGTTCTGATGAAGAATAATAAATATAGTTTCTTGCAGATGATTTTTGTCTACAGTGAAAGAAAAGTAAAAGTAAAAAATAAATTTTTCATCTCGCATTTGATTTATTAAGGGCATGTCAGCAAAAGACACGACATTTTTAGTGCTCCAATTAAAACCAATGCTTTAGCAGCGTCATATATTTTTTCTTTTTCTTATTTATCAAAATATGTCGTTATATCTAGGATTTCAGTTAGACTACGTAACTATAACCCATTTTTAATAATTCTATGACATATATCGTAAAAGCATGAATTAAATTTCAGCCTTAATATTGTTTTGAAAGCATATTTATACAATTTGATTACTATATAAAACGGAACTATAAGCAGTCGTGGAAGATTATTTGACTTGACACCGAATTGATCTTTTCTTAACTTGCAACTGAGCGCATCTGCTTTAGTTTGTAATGTAAGTCATTTAGTAAAAAGAGTTAGTATTAATTACCTATGTTACAGATGAAAATGTTTTTGTCGTAAGAAGTCATAATTATGAAACAAAACGTAGCTCTTAAATGTGATTAACAGCATTTTCACGGCTTCTTTGCCATCTTCTTGAAAACCATTCCCTTGTAATGTTTCGTGGTTGTCGTCGAGTCCGCTGAGGTAAAACGCATCTTTTGAAACAATTCGTGTAAACGCATAGTAAATAAATCACAAAGATGGTCAAGACTATTAAAAATACAGCAAAGAAACCTAAAAATATAACTGTCTTTGACTGAAAGTAACCCATCTGTAAATTCCAAATGCTGAAGATAGTACCAGCTTTTTAGACTCTACTCAGTAACAACTATAGGACTTGAAATGCTATGAAATTCTTTTTTAAAAAAATTATCAAAAGAAAATGGATAAGAAAATTTAATAAACTTAAAGTTTGTTGAAGAGTTTTAAAGGAAACCAAACGATCCAAAATTAATTGTCTAGTATTTATGCTATTTTTTTACTCTTAGCTGAATTTGTGAGCTTTCAGCTCGCATGGAATTGAAACTTCAAAAAAAATGAACGAGATTTTAAAACATTTTAACTAAGCATTTCATATAAAAGAAAATTTGTATTATTCAACCATTCTGAGCTAGCAAGGGGTATGAAAGCTTAGCAAAAGAGTTCACTTTTTCCTAAATTGGAAAAATAAAAGAGCGTGGAATAAGAGCTCATTTAATTTAGAGAAGTTTCCAAATTGGCATACCTTTCCGATTATTTCGTTCACTGCGATGAAAACCTCTTTAATTCAGTTATATTTTTATTGATTTGTTTCTTTTCATACTTAATTGTTTTTTTTTGTGTCTTTTTTTCAGATCACAAAATATTTTTAAAAGAAAAGTATTGCGCTTCAAAAAACGAAATATAAACTAAAAGAGCGCGAATGTTTTTTTTTCTTCAAGAAAAACAATAAATAAATAAATAAACGATCTAGTGCTAATTTGATGATACATTATATATTTAGTGTCTTTTCTTTTTGTTTTCTCTTATTGGTAATAATTTGTAATACTCGATGGCTACTTACCATCACGATTTAACTACTATCACTCTCGCTATATTCCTTAATATAATATAGTCGATATAATTAGCGTCTATCTTAAAGTGAAGTTTTTAGGTGTAAAACGGTGGCTCAGTCGATTAATATCACTCACACCACTGGTAGAAAGCTAGGGGTTTTGAGTTCAATCCTGGCAGCAAGCAAAACAACCAGCGTGTATACACAGCAAGGTGCACGTTAAATCTGTCGTGGCTGAAAGTTCTTTCATTAGTTGTGATGCAGAAGTTTGGAGAGAGGTGTACCAACTCAAGTGCTGTGCATGTCGTCTGACCAGGGTCAAAATTGCAAGACAATTCTACCATGACTGTTGAAAGATAAAGCCCCCAAATAAGTGGGTTTAGGTGCTTGACCAAGGTTGAGGGATGTGATGTGTACTTAATGTACAAGTAGTTGCTCTTAATAAATGTTTTTAGAATAATGTTTTAAAAAAAAAAAAAAGCATACACGTTAGAGGGGTCGCCAAATTAATATTTAAGCTTGGAAGAAGCAAAAACATTATCGGAATCTGCCACATCACTTGAGAGAAGAGTAGGACGTTATTCAGATACAGATTCTGATTAGAAGTTCTGACCGGTACTTTTTATTTATTGTTTAAACATGTGACCCCTTTAGTGTTTTTCTTAATTCCTTTTTGTTAAGGAATCTAATGTTGTAAACTATGGGCAGTGATAAAAGAACCTCTTGCATATTATTAGACGATGCTTAGTTTCAGATTATATAATCTAAAACTTCTTAATTCATAATGCTTAGTGAATTTTACCCTTTTTATACTACTTCATTACTAAACAAAACATATTTTTGGAAATTTGTTAAACCCACAGAGAAAAAAAATCTAGTAAAATTACCATACTTTACAATAAAAACAATTCAGGCATATTTATATATAAAACTAAAAAAAAAACATAATTTTGATAATAAAATCAAAATATACGATATTTAAACAATTCATTTGGTGATCTTTCCTTTCATATAGTAACAGTTTTTCATAAATACTGTGTTTAACAATTAAAGTTCTTATTACCATGAATTTACTAAAAGTATTTATGCAGTTTAGTATTAAACTGGAAAGCAAATTTAACCGAATAAAGGGTTTTTACGTCATCCTCGAAGGTATCATGATAGAAGTACCAAATTTCACTGCATTTATCAAATTTTAACACCCATTATAAAACTATATTTTATTATTAACTTTACCAAAATTACTAAAGCACTTCGGTGAAAATTACTGTGCCTTTTGGTTTTCCAATGGGACCAGAAACACGGGAAATTTTACCATATTTTTGTAGATTTGGTTATACTTTTTGTTTTCAGGGTAGCAAATAAGGCAAAAAAGTATACGAAAACTTCATCAAGAGCACAAAAAGTTTCGTCTTAAAAGATAAAACAGTGTCTGGCTCTGGAATCAAGCTATAGTTGAGTCCTTTTCATCCCTAACCCGCAAAAATAAAGTATTCTATTTACTTGAGTAATTAATTGAGTCACTCTCAAGCTCTCGGAACATCAGTAAGAGTCAGAGCGTCATCAGCTTCTCTTATGCAGTGTCTTTTTACGTAAGGGTAAAGGCACCAACAACTACAACCCAGAATAACTATAGCTGCAACGGGTGTGAAAATGGCTCCAAGAAAATTGATAACTCCTTTAGGAACAGCTATTCCAGAATCTGCCATTCGAAAAACAGTTTTGTTAGTCTCTTGTTAAGCTCTGTAAAAGATATAAAGCTCATCTTAATAATTTTATTGTAAGCAAATAATTTTAAGAGCACTAAAGCATTTTAAAACATTGATATAGCATATTTATTATTAAACAGGATATTTATAGTTCAACTTAGATTACTCAGAGGTATAGATCACTCGATCAAATTAACGTCAAATTAAATAAAGAAACTAGAGTCACTACGCAATAGAAGATTTATCGAGACGAAAATACAGTTCCAACACTCGCCAATGAAGTAAAAAAGAGAATTAAAATAAAATTAAAAATAATAAAACAAGTAAATACATAAGAAAATAGAAAATATAACGCATGAAAAAAGGTAAATAAATGGCACAGAAAACATTGATGAGAATTTGGATAAATTTGTAATCGTTCATTTAAAACCGATTGGATACTGAGGGAAACACTTATCAGTCTTAAACTTCTTAACAATAGTAGAAGATTGGATTTACGAACCAGCTATTGTGAATTTTTATATTTCAGAGATACTATTCGAATTTGGAGAACTCTCTATTAGAAAATTTTACGACAAAAAAAAAAAATTTGCAGCCGTTTTTTTATTTTCCTCCTGTCATTTCGACTAGCAGATTGAGCTTCGACTGCAAATCGGGTATAAGGTACAGATGCCTCTTAGTTGATTTTTTTTAATTTTATACATTTTGTAGATCGGAACTTTTTAAAAACTATGGGCCAGAGCCGTGGCGGATCAGGAGTTAGAGCCCTCGCCGTCCACTGAGGTGGCCCAGGTTTGAGTCCCACGGGTGGCTGGTTGACATGAATTCTGCACCCAGCTCACATCTATCACAGTGCTGACGTAAAAGTCATCAGTGGTAGACGGATCCATGCGTTAGAGTCCCCTTGCCGTCAGGCTAACCGTAAGAGGTTTCCGTGGTTTTCATCTCTAGGAAAATGCGAGTTAGTTGTATTAAAATGTCTTCTACGAAGGCTAGCTTGTACCAATACTTGAAACAGAAGTTCCTTTGTCTTATGGGTTGCGTTCAAAGTTACAAGGTTACGGAGTTGAACATTGATAATCGTAAACTCAATTGGGTCGGCTGTTCAACGCCGGTACGAATTAGTGCTGTACACCTAAGCAAAAATCTTAAAATCATTTCTCGAACAATTAAAAAAAAATGGCTAATCGTTATACTGCCCTCTGCCCATCATAGCTATAGGGTTACAGTTATTTTCAAGTTTTGTTTCGTCAATGTTTATAGTTATTTTCAACGTTTTGAAGTTAAAAATAATTATTAAATGCCCATTTTATTTATCATGTTAGACTTCTTTTTGTAGATATATGTGAAAGCGATTAACGTTATCCTTTTTTCATCGCATAAACCTGATCATTTTATTTGACTAAAAGTGTGTATATCAGTGATGTAATTTACACTGGAGTGCGGAGTTTGTAATAATTTAACCAAATATCGACCAGCATAGTTGCATATATGACGAAATATAGAAGTGCGAAAAGTGTTCCTAAAATCAAAGTTTACTATTGACTTTTGTAAAAAAAACTATAAACGTAATAAAATAAGTTCTGTGATGAACAAAGAAAATTACATTTGTTAGGCAAATTCTGTTAAAATGTTTTAAGTAAATCGGATCAAAAAGTTATTTTCAAGTCCGCGAGTATGAAAAACGCAAATTTTTAAGAACGGCATTTAAATTTAGTGAAGCCTTAGTAATATCAGTATTATCTTTATCTCATTTCTATGATATAAAGGAATTTTTCCTAATGTATATAACATAGAGTTACGCAATAATAATTAAACTGACTGACTAAAATAAAAATAATAAATAAATATACTTACCAGCAAAATCAAATATTTCGAGAATATGCAGATATTTTCACTTTTAGTCAATAAAATATCTTAAATATATCCGTACATGTGCAAAATTTAAACTAAACTTGAGTAAAGTAGTGAGTTGAATATCATTTTCGGATGCGTAGTTTCTTCATTCAATCATTTAAGGTTGTAGGTTAAAAAATTAAATAATTCAGTTAAGCAAAAAATGCATGAAAATTAATTCAATTCAAATGAAGTATTTGGTTATCAATAAAAAATATTTACTTCTTAAACATTATTTTGTGCTCATGATAGCCGTGAGTTAGCGAGGCTATATGAAAATAAAGAAATGATCTATCTTATATTAGTGCGATATTTTCTCTCAATAAGTCTCTTTCTAATATCTATCTTTAATCTTATTTGAAAAGAGTTTATTGAATCATTTAAAATTTATAGACCACCAACCGAATATTCGCCATTATTGTAAGATCCGGAGAGCACAATGTCACAATTGGTTAAACAAATCTTTGTTCATCCGGTACAATTCGGTCGATTCCGGTCGGTCTCGAGGATACAGCCCTCGAACCCCAATGACCTGACACAGGTTAGAATTACAGAGCTGACTGCTCGATAAGAATTCAGCACCCAGCTTGCACCGACCACTATGCTGGTCGGTGCAAGTTGGTCTGCTTTATTACTGTTGACGGGAAGTTTGTTAACATATAACCAGCTTAATTATTACAGCTGACGTATAATGCTCTCCGTTTCAGACGGATAATGGGTTAAAACCCCATACTTCCATCTGGTTAATCGTGGGAGGTTTTTGTAGTTTCCCTCTATAAGTCACGCATAGTTAGTTCCATCAAAAAGTTTTCTACGAAGGCTAGTTTCCGCAATGTTTCATTCCAGAATCCACTCGTCTTCTAAGTTTGGATTAAAAAATTTTAATAATGCATGATGTCCATAAAAGTATGTTTACCTAAAAACATAGAACTCTTTTTAGTTCAATGTACTCAATGTCCCCGAACTCTTTTTAGTTCAATGTACAGTGCGCAAAAAAAAAGCTGTCCATTCTGAATAACTTTTGCTCTAATTATCAGATCTTCACGTTTTAGGACTCACTCTTGATGGCTCAAAATGGTGGCAACAAATATGCTAATTTATTAGCCCAAACGATATTTTAAGTTACGACGCAAAAACGAACTTTTTCTGAAGAAAAAAAACTTTTCTTCGATGGATTTGGATTTTTGACCCCTAAAATGTGGAGGATAGCCACAATTTGGGAAATATGTCCCAATAGTAAAGAGCAGTCCAAAGTTTGGACAAATTGCTGTTAATTTTGTTTTTTTTTTTCACTAAATAAATGTTTTTTTTAACATTATACTAGATACTTTACATAGTTAACCTAATTTTTAGGGCAACAAAAAGTATACTTACGAATAATTTTGAAATTGCGTCGAAATAAAAATACCTTATCCGTCACTCCATATTAAGTTAAGAGGAAATGCTTCTTTCCTTTCATTTCGGTAAGTTTTGGTACTCGTTCAATCAGTGTTACGTATTGGTCGTAATTCTCTAATAAAGTTAGATATCAGGAATTTTACAAGGAGAATTCTGGTAAAATTACTGTACTGTAAACTCAGACATTTGTGGTAAAAAAAAAGTCATAATTCTGGTTAATGAAACTAAAATATGCGGTCTTTGAACCATTCATTTAGTAATGTTTTTTTCCAGATTATAACAGTTAAATAATGATTAACAGGAAATCCTGGTTTTCTAAATTATAATTCTTATTACGACCACATTTATTAAAAGTTTAAAAAAAATTAATTTAACCAAATAAATGGTTTCAATACCATGCTCTAAGATATCATTATAAAATTAACAAATTTTACCTCATTTGGCAAGTTTTATCACATTTTATAAGACCATATTTTATTGTTAATTTTACAAAGATCATTAGGCCAGGATAGCCTGGTCGGTAGGGCACTGGTCCCATGGCCGAGAGTTCGTGTGTTCGAACCCCGCCGGCCGAAGACTCCCGGTGTAGTAAAGTGACTGATGCACGTTAAATCTGTTGAGTCGCAAAAAGTCCTCCATGTCCCCATAACAAATCAAGACCTCTGGGGGTACTGGATTGGAGATGATCGTTCTCTGATTCTGGTCAAAATTACGATCTGTGGATGAATGAATGAATGGATGTATGAATGGATTCGCCCTATAAACGGGTGCGACGTATGNGCAAAAGTCCTCCATGTCCCCATAACAAATCAAGACCTCTGGGGGTACTGGATTACAGGTGATCGTTCTCTGATTCTGGTCAAAATTACGATCTGTGGATGAATGAATGGATGTATGAATGGGTTCGCCCTATAAACGGGTGAGACGTATGGTGTGGCAGAAGTCGAATTCTTGGCCATAGATGGCGCCATTGGAAAACAAGAGCAATCGCACCCCCTCTGCCTATACAAGGCATACGTCAACAATAACAACCAAAATCATTACCAAAGCTCTTCGATAAAAATTACCGTAGTTTTTGGTGTTCCAATTGAGCCAGAAATACGATATATTTTACCATATTAGCCTTACGTTTTTCTCAGTGTAGCATTAATTATGTTAACAATTAAAATAATTTCTTTCAACTTTTAAATAAACTAACTTTATTCAGAAATTCCATTTCCTAAAAGAAATTATTCTGTATTTCGAATGAAATAGTGCCTCTGTATTTTTGATTTATTTTTCCATGTTTTTTTCCTTTTCGTAGTATCTTTTTTACTTGGCAAATTACTCTCGAGCAAAAATACGTTGCGCTTTGCCTGGAATAGTGCGTACGAGTTTTGCACTCACAATTTTTTTACCTTTCAAAGATCCCGTAACGTATAAGTACCTTTTTCAAGAAATGGTTCGACTTTTTTTTCTTTTCTTTTTTCTAAATAGGTATCGTTGTTTGCTTGTTTTTTTTAATCTCTTTTATAATGTTTTAACATAATGTTTAAATAAAACTTGTTAAATGATAGTTTTTAGTCTCTATTTCTGTTGGAGTGTTTTTCTTTTTCTTTGTTCCATTAAGTATGAGATCAGCAACAGTTTCCTAAGTTTTTTTTTGTTTTTGTTTGAGCGATGTAACTTCATGTGAGGTTCTCAGGAAGACAGGTTATTTGGTTTGCTGTCTCTCTTGAGTGTGATCTTAACGATTGTGTATTAAATTTTGTGAATCAAATTAAATTTTTTACATGTTAAAATAAATTTTATGTTTCCTTAGAAAAAACCGAACTATAAATGAATCTGGCAAGCGATTTTTCAGTACGTAAAGAATTAGTTTCTGCATTCTTTACATTTTTTTAGAAAAAATAAACAGTATAAAACTGCTACGTTTCAAGATATTAAAAAAATGTAACTATAGCTCCTAAATATAACTAAATAATAATATAATGTAACTATAATGAAACTAAACTATAGCACCTTACATCATGAAACTACGAAGATTTAAGACATTTAAAAAAGGCTGTCATATAAAAAAAAAACTTGGTCTAAAATAAATTAGGTTTCGATTATTTTGCTGGAACACCCAATCAAAATATATCTCTTACCTAAAAATATGAAGATTTTGTTTCGTTTTTTCTTTCTTGTTCGAATATAAATATTTTTAATGCAAGTAAATGAGTGCCAATTTTAAATTCAGTCATTCTTAAAAGGCAAAACAATAATCAAATCCAATTACTTCAATATCTTATAGGATTTACAATAGTCTAGTCGATTTATCTTACACCTTTTGTTTGAGGAAAGAATCTTTCAACTAATAGTTTTAGAGCAATTTACGAAATAGTCTTGAAGTAAAAAACATAACAATAATTAGTTAGTGTAGATGCGATAAGGGTAAAGGTGCTCATCACATGCGTATTTTTTTTATGCAAATAAACTATTTTAATGGGGAAAAGATAGCACCATGCCTCATCAAAATTCATTTTTCTTATTATTTGGAATATTCATATATACTTATTTATTTCCCTGTGACCTTCCTTCTCAACAGATGGCGTGTTATTTTGAAATGAGGTTTTATTTTAAGATTTTCTTTTTATTTCAATGACCTTTTCGTATTAAACATTTCTAAAATTGATTTGAAACTTTAAAAGCTTTCTTTGTTTGTTATCCGAGTAATTCAAAATGTAGAGAAAACATGGAAAAAGATACCGAATAATGAAAAAAGTCGAAGAAAATTATTAAAATACAATAAAATTAAATAACATAATTAAAAAAAATCCATAAAAATCAGATTAAAAAAAGAAAAATAAATAAAATAAGATATAATCTCTTCATCAGCTCACACGATTATATCCGCAAGGAGGAGTGCTTTCCAATATTGTATCAATATAGCCAAAGCAAAATATATCAATACAATAGTGTGAGGAGCACTCAAAAACTAAGTTATTTCACATTTATGTTAATTGAGTTGTGCTTATTATTGTTGTGTTTTGTAGTTTCGTAATAATATAATTGTTGTGTTTATTTATTTTATTTTATTTCAATAATTTTCTTAATTTTCCTTTTATCCTCTTTCTATTTATTTATTATGCTATATATGTATATAATTCGTAGTTTGAGCGAAATATGAAAGTTAATTTACTAACAGAAAATGTTAGTATGCACTTTCTACTTCATTCTGAGTAATTTACTCGCATTAAAAATGTCCGCATTATTCTTGAACTGATCTTTATCTATGTGAGTACTGAATGCTTAATATCTGATAATTATTTAAATCTAAGACCTAAAATTGTAAACATCGCAAAATTTCTTCGGCATTTTTTACATCCATGGCAAAATAATAATGCAACGATAAAAATAAGATTCTACAGCATTATCTGTAGTCATAGCAGATTATTCTATAACAATAAAATAATATTCTACAGAATTATCTACAGTCATCAAATTATCATACCATAATAAAATAATATTTTGGATCAATCTACAGTCATTTCAAAGTGTTTTACAACAATTGAAAAAAATCCTTTAGCCTCATCAACAGTCATATCAAATTATTCCACAATAATAAAATAATATTCTACAGCGTTATTTACAATCATATCAAATTATTTTACAACAATGAAGTAGTATTCTGTAGAATTATCCACAGTCATATCAAATTATTCTAAAACAGTAAAAAAAAATTATTCAATTGTTATAACGCACTATCCTATAGCAATAAATCGCATTTGGAGCAAAATGTTAAAGTTTTCTTATAGAAAATATGAACAGAGGAAAAAGGCCTTAAAAGTTGCATCCACTGAAAACAATGATTTGTTTATAACTTAACTTAAATAAAACAATGGCAATTATTTTTAACAGCAAATCTGAGTCAATTTTAAAGCTTTCACCTTTGTTTAATCCTATTATTAGTTTCATTATAAAAGATACGTTAAAGGGTCCTATGCAAAAAGAGCCTATAATTTCAGTTCGTTATAATGAGCCGCTTTTTTTTAAACTGTAGAAAAATACTTCTTTGTTAAATTACTAGATATGCTAAGTTACCTAAAGGATAAAGTAATGCACGAATACACACTCTAATGTTTTAATATGTCACCAAATCTCGCATCTCAATTCTAAGCACGATAACACCTAGTTTCAGAATGTATTCATTCACACAACAAAAAGTGCGTTCGTAAATCAATTAGTTCCTTTGAAATTCATCTGTAAAAAAATATGCATATTTAATGAATCCGTTGTTCTATCTTTGTTATCTAACATAATAGAACCATAAGTGCGGGATAGTCACGATTGAATCTTTAATTGGAATTAAATCCGTTTTATTATTTTCTGACCTTACAACTTGATATTCCGTTTAGCCTCAGTCAAATGGTAATAAAACCCACGCCTCTTTTTGTATGATACCGTTTTAGAATCTTCTTGACCATCTATGAAGTCAGTCACACTAAACATAAGGCGGAAGAACTGGTTAAACTAAGTTAAAATGGCGTCTTGATGTGAACAATAAAAACGTAAGTTTGCAATCGAAATGGTTATTTTAGATAGAAGTTTATCTATTTTCATGGATATGGAGCAGTTGATAAAAATCGTCTTTCTTTAGAAATGCAAACGGTCACAAAAGAGTGAACAATAAAACGATAAATTTTATATAATTTATTTCAGACGATAGTATTATAATGTAAATTTATGCAAATGCCGTTATGTCCGTAAATAAATACTTCAACTTTGTTTCTTAAACGAACGTTTAAAATGATATATTTCATCGTAAAATGGTTGCGAAGCCTTTTTAGGTTTAAGTTGTTTCCATTTTATTTAAAATATTTAAAAACTCTCAAGTTTTCTATAAAAAAATTAATTTGAATTAACTTACGAACATATCTAATTTACAGTAAAGAATATCGAACTAACGAAGTATAAAAGAAATAATAAGAACAATAAATAGAACTGCGCCATTTTGGATTTGTTCATTACGTATAGTTTTCTCGAAAATTGTGTTCTTTACTATAAACCATCAATTTTGATACTTTAAAAATTAACATTATTTTGAAGTGTTTAAAAATATGCTCAAAAAAAAATCTGCCTGTTTATTCAAATACATAGAGCAAATATTTTCTCGAAATCTATGTGGAGTAATTTTTATATACTGTAAGGGTATTATTATTGTAGGAATATTTTTTTAAATACTTGTTTTATTAACCCAGAAAATATTTTTAACAACTGGCAGAAATAATTACTTAGTAGAAATGTTTATTTTAATATGCACTTTATCTTTAAAATTATAAAAAAATTTTTTGTTTTTAATTATATTTTTTTAACAGTTAAGAAAACGTTAAAATTCTCAATTTGACTAAATATTTTTTAAGGATGGTGTGGTTGAAGTTCTGTACAAATGCTTAAAAGTTAAGAATGCCTTAAAAAGAGTAAAAATATGCCAATTTTAAGTTTATAACATTTGAAAAAGTATCTAAAAATCATGAAATTATTCATTCTTGTGAAGAACAAATTCTAAATTATTTTCATTTATTTTGAAATTTTTAGTTTAGTTTCAAAAATGACTAAAACACTGAGAAAAGTGTGGTTAAAAACCACCAGCATATGGGGAAATTTACTCTGTTTCTGGCTCGATTAGAACACAAAAAATGATTTAGTAATGATTTTGGTAAAATTAATATGTTTCTAATATGTGAAAAATTTTGTAGATTTGGTAAAATATGTTTTTTAAAATATGTTGTATTTTTTTTCTTTGCTAAATTTTTGTGCATAACTAAAATTTTGAATATCAGAATTACCGGTAAACCTTTACCATATGAACGGAAAAACTACCAAATGAAAGGTTTAAATAGCATATATTTTGAATTTATTAACCAGAACTATATATTTTTTTTAAACCAGAAATGTCGGTAGTTTTACCAAAACTCTTTTCTCCGTTTTACTACCAAAATCCGATTTTCGTTTCTTTCTCACAAAAATTATATGCTTTGCCTGCTTAAGAAACAAAATAGGCAAACAAATAGAGATACAAAGCACAATAACTTTCGCAATGAAAAACGACCTTACGACAAACAAAGCACTTTAATGAAAATTGTTACGATCTCGCAGAAGAAAAACAGGAAACGAAAAACACTCACGTAGTACTAAAGATGTTTTTAAAAGTGAACAGATGTCAAGAGAAAAATGCACCACTTTATAGATATTACCCACTTTTCTGCTCAGCTGCCCGCACTATATTCTTGCCTAAAACAATGGTGCTTTCCTTAATCATCACTGCAGCTGTTTAACTAAACGAGTTTTGTGAATGAATGCAGATTAAACTATTTAAATATTCCGATTCGTAATTGAATTTAAATATTTAAGAAAAAGAAGGGAGTAGATAGTGAAATTTAGTAGGGTCGATAGTTAATTAGAGTCACCCGTGGGCATGTTAGTCAACAGCAGAGTTTCTTCAACTGAGAGTCGCGACCCCGATTGGGGTCGCGGTCTCTACAGCAAAGGTGACTAAAAATTATAGCAATTTTGATATTTCTTAAATTTATTATAAAAATTTTAAAACCATCAATATTTAACACAATGTATCTGAAAATAGATATTTTTTTTTAAATTTGTTATTTTTTGTACATTTGTACAATTGTACATTTTTAATACTATTTTAAATGAATGGAATAATTCAAAGTTTCCAAGTTTGCAAATGGAATTTCCGGATACAAAAATTGATCAAGGCCTAATACACTTTATCAACAAGCAATTAGAGTTTTCAGAAATTAAGGATTTATTTTTAAAATTTATCTTGTAAAATTTGAATTTCCATTTTTTTAAAAATCCAGTTAATTATTGAATTAGTTCGAAACTTCGAAAATCATAATTTTTCATTTGCTTCTATATCTGTAGATTTTCAAACAAATTTTGTTACGGACTTGAAGCAAATAGAAATTGATTAAGCAGATGAGATTCGCTTTTTTTAAAATCTGAAATGAAAAAAAAAAAAATCAGATGATGAGGCAATTTTTTTTTAAAACCAGAGTTGGAAAATAATCAGTAAATGCTCTAATAATTTGCAACCGCCTCTGACGTCCTGGTGGATTTCTCTACCGGGCTTACATGATATTTAACTGTATTTCGGATTAAATATTTATTTGAAGGAAGTTTGGTTCATTTTAGTTATTAAAATTACTTGATGACAGTTAGTTCATTTAGTTATTTATTGAAAGTTGGTCCAGTATAAATGGGGGAGGTAAATTCATTGCATTTCGTGAATATTTTGGCCGAGGTAGAAATGATTTTTGGTACATTGCGCTTCTTACAACATAGGGATTTATTCCAGATAATCGAACAAAATTATTTCAAAAAAAGAATTGCTGCTTTACTTTTTAGAAATATTATAAGGTACATTATGTCCCTTAAAGATGTCAAAATCATTAAATATAAAGATACTCTCTTAAAAGAATAGGAATGTAGTGATGCATTTTTTTAGCATGAAGATTTTCGAAAAATTATTTAACGGTTGGACCTAGGGGTTACTTCCCCCAGTATTAACGCCAAGAATTCATAATTTAAAGTAATTGAATTGTTCCCAACGGATAGTTGGGAGCATGGAAAGAGATCCATAGTTGGCAATTTATAGAAAGATGAAATAGCCAAAAACAAAGCCAACTCCGCGTCATTAACAATAAATTTGAAATAATTTGGCTATAGGATCGAAATAATTTGGCTTACATTGATTGTTGAGAATAGAATAAAATATTTACATTTGCCTTTTATAAAATGTAGTAAAGTAAATTAAGTAATTAGTGTAATTTAATTAAAATTAGATTAAGAAAAATTAAAGAAATAAAATTTACGAAATTTTAAAAGCTAAGAAATATGTAATGCCTATTGTGGCATCACAATTTATATTCCCGGCTGTGCATTTAAGGTGGTGAAAATGCGTGTGTGATCGAAGTTTTAAAGTGGGCTTGTTGAACAATAAAACTTTGCGAGCTCAAAATCATGTACACTACACTTCATGGTTTGATGCGCAAATGCAACGTAAACGAAATGATGCGCAGCAATATGATACGCAGGCAAAAATAAAACATGTTCTAAATTTCCTTATTGCATTTTTAAATTGCTGTCTTTATTGCATTTTTAAATACTGATTTTACTATTTTGTAGTGCGGAGAAACTCGGGGAATAAAAAAAAAAGTGTTGTGGGGAAAAACACTATAAAGACTGTATACGTGTGCATTATCTTTTATCATTCGCTCCTTAAAAAGCTATAATTGATTCACAGAATTATTTCATTTCCTTTCTCATTGATAAATAACGTGAGAATATAATCCAGTTTTTGTTTCCGTAGACATCCACCTCAGCCATTTTGTTGTGGTTTAGGTCTCTCTTATTTTTTAATGACCTTGACCATTAAGGAAAATAAAACAAAAATGAATACACTAAAGTCTTGTTTGGAATAGAAATGAAACCCAGAAACGGATGGTTTTTCTTTTTGATGTTAGAACAGCTGAAGAATATTTATCAGAAAACGACTGCTGTTCGAAATTTTGCCTTAAAACATTTAACTACTTTTTCATAATTTTATAACATGTTAATTATATTTCATAAACGTAAAATTCGTTGTAGTAAAAGTATTAACGAAAAAAATTTTATCACATTTTTATTATTCCTTTTCTTCGCACGACAAATATTCATAATAGCAACATAATTTTAAAAATAACAATAATCAAAGAATACTAACAAGTATGCTACCCAAAGTATCACAACGTGTATAGGTTTTTAAATTAAATAAAAATTAATTTTGTTGATTTCAAAGTAGTTATTAAGTCATAAATTATTGAAAATTACGATTTTCTCTATAAATATGCAGCCAAGTTCTCTTTGTTTCACAAACGAAGATCATGTTGGCTGTAAAAAGCTGCTTTAATTTAAGACTTTCTTTAATCGGTAACTCAATATTTACGTTTTAAAACGCTAGAATCAAAATATAAATTTTATTGAAAATAGAACAAAACTTCTATTTTTTTGAACATTTTTTTCGAAGCTGCTTCATAACTCTGCTTTTTACAATTATTACTTTAAGATAAAAATTAATTCGCTGATTTTTTTAATTTGCTTAATTGATAATTACAGTGTGAAAACTTTTATTACTTTACATAAAATTATGGCATAAAGTACCGGCACCATCTGTAAAATCAATTTTGGCATAAAGTCCCGGCACCATCTGTAAAATCAATTTTAAAGTTAAACCTATTTTTACCATAAAATACATTAAACCGTAATTTATACAGTTATATTTGTTTAATTAGAGTGAATTATCATTGTAAGAATTACTGTACATTTTTTATTCCTAAACATGTTCTGATAAATAAATTTTTTTACAGTAAAAAGTGCCGGTACTTTTTACTGAAATTTGATCCCGAATTTTTACAGTGTAAAATTTGCTTGATATTTATTAAATGACTTAAACGATTCTTTCTGCTGCCTTTTTTTCTCTCGTATTTGTCAAAATTTGTATTCTTTTTTAAAATCTTTTCCGACCAAACTCTTAGTAAATAGAAATAATTTCAACCCAAAATTTTGGAAATAAAAATTGTAATTTAAGAAATAAATTTTATCCTGGGAACTATAAAGCAAACTATATAAAAATATTTATATCGATTGTTTTCAAACTAAAGAAACTAAATGTTCATAAAAATTCAATTTAATTTACAAGTGACACTTCATATACCTTATTTGAAAATATACACATGAGCCCTAAAGTAACTTTTTATTAACCGAGCATTTAAACTTACATCCACTCCTATAAAACTTAAGAATATATTTAAAGAAATGAAATTACCTTTTAACAATTAATTTTTGAATTTATAAACTTAACACTTTCTCTTAAATTTCCTAATATAATAAGTTTAGAAATTTATAAGAAATGAAGTCATAAAAACCTACTCAAAAAGAGAGGTGAAATTTTATGTAAATTAGAAAAAAATTTTAGCACTGAGGAGCATTTTTTTTCCTGCTGCATGAGATTTTTTTTAAATGGATCTTGTATATTTTCACATTGCTGATTTCAAATCTGTAATCAAATCAGTCTCCCTTCAAATCAGTCTCCCTCTTTCTATGTCTTTTAAATGACATTTTTATTCCATTTTTTTGTCGAAGTGTACAAAATGTTGCGTAAATGTGCTTCCAGGGTACTTAGGGCACACCATTATGATTAAAATTGCATAGAAACCCATTCCCAGAAATGACGTTACTTGAATTGTGCTTCTGCAGATGCCTTAGTGAAGTGACTCTAGCCATGTGCGACTACTTACAGGCGCGGCTTCCAGGCACATCATTATGATTAAAAATTGCATAGAAACCCATTCCTAGAAAGGACGTTACTTGAATTGAATTGTGCTTCTTAAGATGCCTCAGTAAAGTGCCTCTAGCCATGTGCGACTACTTCCAGGCACGGGTTTCTATGCAATTTTAATCCTGATAACTGTCTAAGAAGTTTGTTTCAACATGTACGCAATTTCCTGTTAAATATAACGTTTTTAAACTTGGGCATTTAGACAAAAAAATAGATTAAAAATGTTTTTTTTTAAGAAAAAAAAGTCTTTAGGAGTAAAACTTAATTTCAGACTTAAAATCCCCACACCCCATTAATCTAGATTAAATATTTGTATAAATGCAACAAAAAATTCGTATCCCAGTGATATCAAAATCTGACGATTTCTTATTAAGGTCAATTAGGGTAGATGAAGAAAATTGATTTACTTATTGCATTAAATTAAAAAGCATTTGCTTTTTGTTAGGAATAACCTTCCATAAATAAGTTAATTTTTTAATATAATACTGTTTTGACTGATCTCGATACAGATTGAGTTTGATAATATCCTTGTTTGTTTTTGTAACTCAATTATTAGTTTACGAGCTCAAACCTGTATTCGAAGAAAAGTCGGTTTATTAATGAACCATAACACCAGTACCTTAAACCATATTACGTTATTCTAAATCATAATGATTGATACCTTAAAAAGGAGTAAAAATTAAACCGTGTTTTCGCTCAAGTACATAGAACCATCTATGGAACCATGTTTCCAAGTTCCAAGTATTATTTAATAGGATAGGTCCCGAGTTCCTTAGTATTACGAAATCAGGTTCAAGTACAACTTAATACTGGTCAACTTTGCAGCATTATAAACTTACAGTAAATTCGAACAATATTACGGTTCAACACGTTCTATTATATATAACAGAGTAATGTATACGTTTTTATAGCTTCATTAATAAGGATTTAAAAATATGCAACAAAGCCGTTGTTTAAATAACATCCTGTATAATAATAGAATTAAGATATTCCATTCCCAGAGTTTTGAGGCCAAATTGTAAAATCTGAAATAATTCTTTTAAAATATATAAATCGTTTTTTTATCGTCTGCAAAAAAATAAAAATTTTTGGTTCGTATTGTCTAACGCATCACGATAACAAACGACGAACAAATTGAAAATAACAGATGGCAAGGCCTTAATAGATATGGTTTCGCACTCTATTGTTAACGTGGTTGCAAATAATCGACAATAATACAAAGATTCCTAAGTGTTAATTCCCGTGACGTGATCTGTCGGGCGTTCCTAAACTTGTTCTAATTGCAACGCTAGATAAGTACCTTCTGTCCATTAGTCTTCTTTTTCGCTAAATATTGAAAAAGGCCCATATGGTAAATAGACTCAATGATTCCATTTCTAACGAGATGTAGATTAAATTTTCACATCTGAAATGACCGCCAAATTGGCAGCCAAGCCTCTAATTCCCACGGTACTATTTGATATAAAAGTTCAAACCTTTTGACTTAAATGCATAGTTGAGGAAGTGAAGCTATGTTAAAGAATTACTATAATATTTGTTTGTTATATTAATGTACTTTTTTATTCAAATAAATGTAAATAGATCGATTAGCATCATCGTGGTCACACAATAATGTGCATGATAGAATTGGACTGAATATAGAGTTTTAACAGCATAAAAGCTATTTCACGTGATATACAGTATCAAGATACAGTTAAAAATTAGGCGCAAAATCGAAAGAATTATATATATTTAAAAAAAGGGAAGATGGATATTATAAATCAATTCTAGATAGAGGAAAAGAAAAACATGAAAAATAAAGAAAAATCACTGGGGTACTTTGTGGCCATTTGACCCCTGTTTACATATGGAACTCGTAAGAAAGGATGTGTATTCTAGGAATAATATGTATTGTCGTCCGTTTACATATGAAGTACTTTGCATGTTATTACTTATATTGCAAATATATAATACATTAAATAACAATAAATACGTAATATAAGTAATATTTATTAATATCAAATTAATTAAAATGTCAATTTTAATTATTTTGAAAGACTATAAAAATAAATTGGTTCATTCGCATTTTTAAAGAAAGTTCGCACCTTTTTTAAATCAAACGTCGAAAGTTTTTATTTAAAAAAAAAAAGATTCTCAACCAAATGTATCAAAATAAGTAAAATTATGAATTGTTTTTAGGAATTTTAACCTTTTTGCATTCTTTCTAATGATCTTATTTCTTCCTCTATTTCAAACTATAAACTATTTTCGTGCGAAATTTTAACAAAAATTTCAAACATTCTGGTTACTTTCATTGCGATTAAGCTAAACTTTTGTATTTATATTTAGTGTAATAAAAACACAAAATGTTTGAAATCATGATATCAAACTCCCAAATATATTTTTAAACTATAAGGAGAATATATTAGAATTTCTTAATCTTTTTGGCAAAAAATAATAAATATAAAAATAAATAAAAATAATAAATAATAAATAAAAAATAAAAAATAATTTTTGTAAAAAATAAAAGTTGAGTTTTAAAGTTTTCATTAAAAAAATCGAAATAAAATTTTAAATTCAAAATTTTTCATTTCTTAAATTTTAAGAAAAATATGCTTTTATTTAAAATTTAATGTTTAGGATCATAATAATTCGAAATATTTTATGCTAATATTCTTAAATTTAATCCCTATGTAATTTAATATCATTTTTAAAGTGAAACTTTATGCTTTTTTTAAACTATTTTTGTATTTAGAAAAAATACTATTTAAGCATACATAGTTTCTAAAATTTAAAAAAAAATTTTAAACTATATAAAATTTGAATTTAGATAAACTAATTTCTACAAAAACAATTAGCAAAAAGACTGTGACTTGCAGTTTTTTTTTCTTAATTATTGACGAAAAGCTGTAGTTTATCGATGCAGTATACTGAAGCGCAATGACTTTAATCAGTTCACTGATTTATAATAAAATAGTATTTATGATTTTGAAAAAAAAATTTCTTTTCGTATTATTTTTTTCATTTTTTTATTACATTATTTGTTTTTTTATTTGAATAAGAAAGTGTAAAATTTTTATAAAAATAAAAGAAGTGACATTCTTAATTGCAAAATCATTACAGTTAATTACAATATGGTCCAAAATTTCTTGTTTTAATCTTTCTCATAATCACGAAATTAAATCTTAAAATAAAATAAATTCAGAATAATTCATTTCATAATTTATTCATTTTTTAATTTAAGACTAAACATTTACGAAAAATTCAAATTATTAATATTTTCAGATCGATATCTCTTGCAAAATTGAATTACAATTATTTTAAACTAAATTAAAAAGTTTTGTCAATTTCATATAAATTTATAACATTATTTTATAGGCTTTTGTTTTGAAAAATAATTATGTTATAAATTTTTGAATAAATGGCTGATTCATCGCCAAATATGATAGTTAGAATGAGACTAAACGCAAAAAATCAGTCACGCGACGAACAAATGGTTGGTTGAACAATTTCTTTTCAAAAAACGTCAAATTTTTTTATTTCAAGGTTAATGCTTGTGGCACTTTCTATTGTGCTATTGTAACTATATTTTCCAAGCTTTTAAGCTCAGTGAAAAGACTCTTTTTCTATTTTCCATAGGGTGTAATCGCCGGGGGTGACAAAAAAGTATTGTTATTTTCTCAACTTATTATTTATTCAAGCGTCAATCTTTCCTTTTTTTTTATTTTTATTTACAGTAAACTATCGAGTTCATGTTAAAAATTGAAGTGTGAAAAAATTCTTTTAGCTTAACTAAAGATACTAAAATATTTTCTCGATAAAAATCGCAATAATATACTTTATAATAGTAAGTTACTTTATAACGTACTTTATAACGTAATAATAGTAAGTTAATAATTTTAATAGTAAGTTAAATAAGTTTTGCATTTTTTTTTAAATTTCTTGCTGTTCTAGTTAGATTTAAAGTTTTCGATTACCAAAAATAGCTTTTCTTCGAGATTTTTTTATTTAATTTTTTATTTCATTTTATTTATTTATTTACTTTTTTTTTAGTGGAAGAATATTAGATAGGTATTTTTTTAGGCATTGTTCAAACTGTGCAGTCTTAGTTTAAAAAGTTAGCTGAAAATTAATTTTAGCCAAGCTTATTTTTTAAATAGACTAACAGGCAAATTTTTTTTGTTTATCTAGCATTATTGAACAAAATCCTACAATGAACTAACGCTTCTGGGCGAATCTGGGTGCTTCCAGCTTAGAAAGTTAGTTGAAAATTAGTTTTCGGAATCATTTTTTGGGGGCAGCGGGGTCGTTAACAAAATCAATTCGTCAATGAATCAGTCAATTATTTCTTCCAAAAAAATAATCATTAAAAAGATATTTCTTGATAGAAGCTAAAATTAGGAAAAACAATTATAAAATCGTTTGCATCCTTCTCTTCTTGCTGTAACACTAGGAAAATTTAAGTTGCAAGACATCTTTGAATTTTCATTATTTCTATTCTAGAATAATAGGACATTACAAGTTTGTAACAGCCAAACTCTTTATTCTAATTTTTATTTCTGTTTCAGAATTTATTTAAATTTTATAAGAATAGGAGTAAATTTTTTTTGAGGGGGGGGGGGATTTATATATGTATATTGGATAATTCTTATTCAAAGCAGCTATCAGAGAAAAAATTTACGTTTAAATTTCGTAGCCATTCCTCTAAAACAATTAGCTTTTAAACTAAATATAAATTATTAAAAAATAATTTATCGTTTGATATACAATTTTTGTTTAGCAAACGATAATTCTTATTAATGATGCAAGTTGATATATATAATAGAAGCTACTTTTTAGCCATTTGTATTTTGGAAATTCTTTATATCTTTTCTTTTTTTTTTTTACATTAAGAATGATAATTTCTTTAACTTATTTCTCCTATTTTTCTCATATTATGTTTCTTCTATAAAAGCGGTTGAAAGATTTTGCTTGCAATAGGAAGGTATGAATACATTCTTAATAATTTCTTGTTATTAATCTCTTTATTAATGTACTAAGATGATGGCTTCATTTATTGTTCTTTTCTTTAATGAAATATCATGGCATTTGCAATTCAAAAGCGTAAAAGCGTTTAAGAAAAGTCTTAAAACAAAATTTTTGTATAAATCTTGATACTAGTAATAAACTAATACAAAAGCTGAATGTATAGATTTTACGTTGAGAAAAAAATTCTAATTTATGAAGATTTACCAAAAATTTCCATTTTTTTCCTTTTAATTTTAAAGATGGAATTTGAATAACTTTAAATTTCTTACTGCATATCGTTTTCAAAATCTTACCTTATGAATTTAGAATCTTAATTTAAAATAAACAGCTATTTCTTCTTAAAAAATAAGAATCAAAAATTTCTCACAAGTGACTTTGATCTCCAACACTGTAAATTATCCTCTAAAAAATTTTAATTCGGTGCTTACCTATAAAAACATTTAAATTAATAAATTGTTTTTTATGTAAATTATATAACATGTCAATCATTATTTTTATCATGTGTGCTATACAGTATACCATACCATATTCTTCCTATTCTGTGTGTAAATTATATTTAAATAATTACTTTTTATCATAATTTAATTACTCTGTATAATTTATGTAGCATTTAAATTAATTTACTCCATTCTGCATAAACTATTTGGCATTTAAATTATTCTCTTCTATTGAACTAAAGTAATTCAAAAATTAAGAACTGACTATGAAATTTTCCTATTTCTCCACTTGTTTATTTTTAATAAAGAATTTTTTCAGAAAGAACTAAAAATTTCTGTGAGCATTTGATCTAAATAATTAAATCCTAATGAATACTAAAAGTGAAAGATACGAAATCTTAAACTTTGCAGCGTTTTCAAAATCCATCGACAGTTGGTATAAAAATGAGATTTTGTGACCGGTTTCGACGTTTTACTGAAAATTGTTTAGATTTCTGGATTTGTTTGAAAACAATGTACAATACACAGAATAAAAAAAACGGACCAACCTAAATTACTTTTGATCTAATGGTCGGATTTTCATGTACTTGAACTCAATCTTAATGATTTGAAGGCCTAACCTCAATCATACTAATTAAATAAAGCAGATGAGATTTTAGGTTAAAAAAATTCCGACACAAAAACGTACTTTCACATAATATTATTTGCACAGAATTGTTGAATAGTTATCGATAAATTAAATTTTAAATATGCCGTCTTTTTTAAAATTGGATAACTCAGAAACTGTATCTCTTTCAAATTTTATATTGCGTCTATAAAATTACGCACTTTAAAAATTATGTAAAAATTTGTTTGCGTTACGCTTAAATTTTTTTTCAAATATTAATAAGTAAAAATGAAATATAATTATCAAAAATTATTTTTTCTTTGGTGTTACCTTTGGATAAACTAGCTTTATAGTTGCGTGAAAAAAATTTCTGATTCGCTTGAAAGATTTTGAGTAATAGCAAAATACGTGAGGGATGAAATTAACATTAAAAGGTCCAAACTCTCCAATCTAAACTATTGGGACCATACTTTCTAGATTGCGGTTACCTCCCATATTGGAATTTAAAAATTTGAATCCGTGGAGAAAAAGATATGTTTCTATAGAAAAAGTAAATTTTTGTGTCAGATTTCGCAACTTTAAATATCACCTGCCACATAATAATTAATATATTTGGGGTAAGACACTCAAACCATTAAAATTGAGTCTAAGTACATGAAAATCTGGTGTTTAAACGAAAAGTTATTCAGGGTGCTCACTTTTTTATTTATTTTTTTTCCTTTTTTTTTGGAATGCTGCGCAGCATAATTGATATTAAATTTCAGAGAGAAATAGAAGCATAGCAAGTTCCATTGCTCTATGCAAATTTATTTCGACTTTGCAATCAAATTTAATACCGAAAATTACAAACAATGCAAGGGGCCCAATAGGGCATTCCATGCAGACGGAACAGGTGATGTGACAAAATTATGAACCCGAGAAGACATGACAGTTTTATTAAGTCTTGAAAGAAAGCTCAACTGTGTTTGGATGCATGGAAATGGCAGGTGATGTTCCATGCCATTCTTTCGTTCGCTCATCTCGGCAATTCTTCTCTCTCTGCTTCCACATGTCCTTAGAAGCCTACAGCTGCTTGAATTAATCAGATTTCAGAACTGCCGATATTTTATTAGACTCAAACGCGAGTTTACAAGTTATAAAAATAAATTTACTAAAGAAATAGTTGCAAGTTTCAATCCCGGAAATAGCGTAAAGAAATTTGATAAACACACGATTGCTGTTGTCCATCAACTGTCAAAACAGTTTTTCGATGTCAATGTTTTTGATGGTTGGAACGGATTATTCTAAAGACTTATAAGATCGCTATTATTTTTCAAGCAGGTGTTATTAAAAAAAAGTGTTTAATTCTCTCAGTTAAAATAATTGACTGTAGAAGTTACTTTTAAATTTTTTAAAAATTTCCTTTGACGTATATTAGAAAAATGTGTTTCCGAAGTATGCTTAATAGTGATCAGATTATTAATTTCTAAAATGTAATAATTATTTTCTTTCTCTGAGTCCTGTTAAAAAAATAATAATGATAAAATAATAATAAAAAAACGAGTTGTTTTTGAGGGGATAGATCAGTTTAAAGAGAAAAAACTGTCTTTTTTGAGATTTTTTCTTAAGAAACTAAGCAAACAATGCCATTTATAAACACTGTTATTATTTTTTCTAGTGGTCTGAGCTGACTGACACAAGCTAAATTATTTTATATTAGCTATTATTATATTATTGTAATATTATATTATTATAATATTATGCCCATGATCCGTCTATCACAGAGAATATTTTATGTCAGTACTGTGATCAGTGCGAGCCGGGTGCGGAATTCGTATTGACCAGCCATCAGATGGAATTCGAAACCGGTTCACCTCATTGGAAAGCGAACGCTCTATTCCGTAAGCCACCGCGGCTCTCAGTCAAGAGATAGGAATATATTATAAACGTAGAAGGATAAATGTTGTGCTAAAAACTATAAAATAAATCAACTTATGAATTAATAAAAGTACTAGAATCTCACATTTAAAATTATGCCCATACAAATGTTTCGCTGTTATTATCAAGCATAATCATCCAAGCTATAAAATTAGATAGACTAGCGCAGCATTTTGGAAAAGAACTTGACGAAATTAGGAAAAATAAATTGGAAAAAACTAGGAATCAATATGTTTTAAAAAAATTGAAAGTTTAATAAGTCTATTTTCCAAAATCCCTTAATAATCAGAAGAGACCAGGTCCGTCCAGGATCATTCTAAAGAAAAAGAACGTAATATTATTCACATTTTTTGGCATCATTTTTATTAAAATATAAATAAATAAATAAATATGAAATTTGTCCCATTTTGAAAATATTTATTATACAAACCTTGGAATGATAAACTTGGATTTATGAACAAACTTCGTTCGCCAAGATGCAAACAATGATTATGTCTGACATTTTTGAGGCGAAAAAATATTATGTTAGTCACTAAAATAGTTTTTTGGAAAATCACTTATTAATAACAGCTTAAAAAATTACATCTTTTTGCTTCAGTTCATTTTTCATTGTCATTTCAGCATAAATACTCTGAAAAATGAGACCAAATTATTTCTTTTTATATATATATATATATATAAAAAGAACATTTACATATAAAGAACATATAAAGACACATATAAAGAANTATATATGTTTCAAATTTTGCGTGTAAATAATAATAAATTTTCATTCACTCAACTATTTATTTTTGAGGATTTGAAATAAAAACAACCTTAATTTATTATAATTTAAAATACCCCACATTTTAAGCATACTAATCTAACCCTTAAACCAACATTTAACGAAATCGTAACTGAAAGTGAGAAGAAGGAATGTAAACATAAAAACTGAAAGTTAAAAGGGGGGAATGTCAACATAAAAGCTGAAAGGGTAAACAGCATTCAAATTTTGCAATAAATCCAAAAAATAAAGTTGTTTTCCCACCACTATCTCTGTACGCTGCGTGAACAAATATTCACCATCTGTCAGTTGATCCGTAGGACATCACGTGACGTCCACTTTCTCAGCTAGCCCCTATAGGGCGAGGCGCTCTGACTTATTTTTCAAGATAATTGCCCTCAGGCTCTGAGCCTCGATATGACAGGTGGTCAGGCAAGACACATATCACCTGCGAATTTCTGCGCGTCTGCTTATCTTTCTTCTTAATTTTATTCCTTTTTATTAGCTTTTCCATTGTTTGTGAATTCACATTATTAACAACAAACAATGATTTAATGTTTCGTTTTTAATGTTGAAATTTTAGAAGAGTTAGTAATTAAGTCACTCACAGTAGAAAAATAGCCTATCCAAAGATTTCAGAATCAACTTTAATACGTAATATATTACTTTGGTTTAATGAAAGCACCAATAAGAATAAAAATGAAACTTTTCTTGTTAAAAGATGAGTGTTTTAAAGTGGCTAATCTTGTTTAATGCTGATGGAGTTAAGAAAGCTAACACTGTGAGAATGATGTGCTCACAAAATTATACTGCATACTATTTTGCAAAATATTAATTATTAAATATAGTATTAAGAAACACATAACGTTAAAAAAAACTTACAATAACTAAAATTCTCATCATCAGTGAATAAGTGGTTATTATTTAAACCAAAAATGGTAAAAAATTTTGCAAAANAAAAAAAAAAAAAAAAAGAACGTTAAAGTGCAATAATTTTTGAACAAGGTGGAAATTAGAAAAAAAAACCATCTTTAATTTCATAAATAAATATAAACCTTTTTTTTTCTTCTTTTTTTGTGACAAGTTTACCAGTTAATTATTCTCGAATTAATTATCTTATGTTAAGTGTTTTTATTCTATCGTACTCCCAGTACGGTAATTATTACTGTAAAAATCACGGTATAACAGATTTTGTTATTTCCTAACATGTTCTAGTAAAAATGAAATTTACAGGTAAAAAGCAGGTAGCTTAGCTAATAAATTAGCTAATTTTATTTGTAAATTAAATTATTTATTTTGTAAAAATAACTTTACTGAATTAAAAAGTCTTAAAGATTTTTCAATAAACTTGTTTTTATTTTCTCTTTTAACGAAAAAGAAAAAAATTGGAAAAATAGGTATATTGACATAAATTACTTCTTTTAACACAAATAAAACTAAGTTTTGCTTCAAAACCAAGATTTTAAATATATAGTACACAATATTAGATTTTTACTAATCACAGGAATGAGATTTGGGTGAAATTTTTTAACAAATCGCAAAAGGAATAAATCTAATAGCCTAAAAACTTGATTTAATATTTATAAATTTAGCAACCCTTTAAATCTAACATTTAAAATCTGACATAATAAATTTAACAACTTTTTAAATTATGAATTTTCAACCTTTTAACAACCATTTGTATCTTTTTTCTTCCTTCTTCATTTGATACCATATGGCAGTAAAAATATCCCAAAATTATCAAAAACCAGGTTACCCCTTCCGAAACAAAATCCCTTCACTTAGTGAGCCTTTTGCTTAGTGTACCCTTTACTTATTGAGCCTTTTGCTTAGTGCACCCTTTACTTAGTGAGTGGAGAAAAGTTAACTGCCTCACGTGTAGGGTTTTGAAGGAAAAGGTGTTAAATAAAGGAAACAATATTACGGACAAATGAAGTATTGTATTTGAGGTATTTTTTACCCTAAATCGAGTGACACTAACTAGGAGACAATGGAACAAATAGTTGCAGAAGTTTTATTAATTTCCTGTAAAAAAAAATTATAATGGTGTACCTAATTACGTATTTTATATGACTATCTAAACAAGTGAAGCATTGTTTTCTGGGAATTTTTTATGTTAAATAGAATAAGATCAAGTACGATACGAATAGAGTTTATGAGGCGAATAGCTCAAACGTTACAAAAATCTTTATGTATAAAAAGTGCTTTTTTGACTCTGATACATAAAAGCTATTTAACCTAACGAGATATCAACAACATCATTATAAATTTATGCTGATATTCACTGTTATTGAATTTCCATAATGTAAGTACGATTTCTAAAAAAATCCAATTACTATCAACTGAAACTAGTCAGTCTGAAATAAATAAGGCTTATAACTGAACATCTCCATAATTTAAATAAACGCACTAAAAAATTGCAACTAACGAAAAGCTTTTTTCATTTTTATTTTATGAATCTGAATATTCAAATTACTTCCTTTAAAGCCTGTTTTGGGGAATATATATTTTTTATAATCGATATAAAATAAGATATATATAAAAGAATGTGTTTTTGAAATTTAGTTTCGGAATTTTAACATTAAAAATGTTTATTTGATGTACAATTACATAATCTCTTTTTAGATAGTTATATCATTTCTCTACCTAATAGCAACAAATTCTACGAAATTACTTTTCCTAAGTAAAACTCCCATTTAAAAAAATATACACTAAAATTAATTCCAAAAATTTCAATAGCATGGCTAATAACACATTCTACATCTTGCGCGGAGTCTCATTTAAATAGTTTCCTTGTAAAAATAACAGTAAATAAAATAACGATAGGTTTATTGAACTTGAAATGGGGAGTTTATAAAACCATAAAAAATAATTTATGCATGCTGTAGCAACCATAAATTAAACCATCATGCATCAAATTTTTAAATTCAATTGAGATATTAATATCATGTTCTACAAAATTTTGATAAGGAAATTGCTACTTGTTAGAAATGGTATTGCCTATATAATGACAATATTTCGTATTCACTAAGCGTACCGATTTTATTTACATTATCAAATGCGTATTACTCTAATAAAAAATATATTTAATTTTCTGTTTGATGATTACATTTCAAACGACAAAAAAGGTTACATTATAAATAAATGCAAGAATTTAATATAAACTTTGAGTATTTACGGGAAACATAATTTTTATGTTCTACATATCTTAAACACCAATAATCTAAAATAAACATCATTTTAAAGCTCTACTTTTGTTATTAAGTTTTCGTTTTTATAATATAATTTTTATTCTCTTTTTTTTTGTATCTGTCAAAAAAGTCGAGTTCCCGCTATAGTGTGTAAAAAATTTTCATCTTTTTTAACAAAAAAAATTTTGAATTTTTGATTTTTATTTGAACCAATAGGGCAGGGATAGCCTGGTTGGTAGAGCACTGGGCCCACGTCCAAGATTTCGTGGGCTCGAGTTCCCGTGTAGTTAATAACCCTGATGCACGTTAAATATGTCGAGTCGCAAAGTCCACCATGTTCCCATTACAAATCAATACCTCTGGGGTTACTGATCCAGGAGTTTCTTTGTCTTCTGGATTGGTTCTAAAAGTACAAGGTTACGGAGTGGAGCATTAGTAGTCGTAAGGCCAAAATTGGGTCGGCTGTCCAACAACGGATATATGAAAAATATAATAATTATGTTTTAGTTATATATTTATTATTACGTTTTCTTTTTCATGACAAAATTTTTATCCTCTTCTTAGCTTCTAAAGGGGTCAAGTGCCCAAACCAAGGTGTAAAAAATCATAATTTTTTAATAAAAATATGAATTATTATTATCGTTCGAAAAATTTAGATTTTTTTCATTTAAATGAATATTTTTTGGTAATAATAAAAGAGAAAAAACAATATGACTTTTATCCTCTTTGATTTTTAGCTACCGAAGATATCAAGGAGTGCCTAAACCAATGTGTAAAATATCATCATTTTCCTAAAAGAAAACGATTTTTTTCAATTTCAATTTCTGCTAAAAAATTTAAATCATTAATTTATTCTAAACTGCATTATTTAGCAAAGATATCAGTCATCGAAAGTTTTTAAAATTATTAAATCTTTTTTTGAATTTTGTCGCTCTGTAAAAAAGTGTTACGCAAAATTAAGCAACAATTTGTCAAAATCAAGCTTCGAAACAAACAATATTCCAATTTGAAAATCCCATATTTTCGAAACTGAAACAGCATATGCTCAACAAGAATTGTTGAAGACAATAAGAATTTTATACAATATACAATAGAATGCAATAAGAATTTTTGATAACAATAGAATACAATAAGAATTTTTGATAACAGTAGAATACCCTTGGAATTTTTGCCAACAATAGAATACAATAAGAAATTTCAATAACAATAGAATATAATTAGAATTTTTGATAACAATAGAATACAATAGGAATTTTTGATGACAATAGAATACAATAGGAATATTTGATAACAATATAATACAATAGGAATTTTTGATAACAATAGAATACATTAAGAATTTTCGATAAAAATAGAATACAATAGGAATTTTCGATAACAATAGAATACAATAAGAATTTTTGATAACAATTGAATACAATTGAAATTTTTGATAACAATAGAATACAATAGGAATTTTTGATAACAATAGAATAGGATAGGAATTTTAGATAACAATAGAATACAATAAGAATTTTTGATAACAATAGAATACAATAAGAATTTTTGACAACAATAGAATACAATAAGAACTTTTGTGCAAAATATATGAGACAGAAGAAACGTGTGTGAGACATAATTGTTGCCAGCCGGCAGGATTCGAACCAATGACCTCCGGGTGAGTAGTAGAACTTTTTTACCACCAAAGTTGTAGATCCCAGGCAAGGAAGATTTAGGAAGTCTTATATAGTGGCCGCCGCAATGACACATCATAACACACTGATTTCCAATTTCAATGGTACGAAGAGTTGCAATTGGGAAAATATGGTCCCAATAACTTTGTCAGGAGATAAGTAATTTTAATTTCTTTTTTTGTTCACTTTGCTACATCTTAAATTTTAAGTACATGGAATGTATGTCTGGATAATGCGACGGCCACTTTATAAAGCTTCCTCTTTCCGGACTGCGGTGTACAACTATGGTGGATAGAGCATCCCTTTGCGAATCTGGAGGTACTTGGTTCGAATTCAGTTGACTTCCAATAAATGCTTCTCTCACGTCTCCTTTACCACGTGTATGTTGCTCAAAATTCTGATTGCTGCTGTTTTCAAATCCCCCCCCCCAGTTTGTTTCAGAACTGTTTTGACAGATTCTTATTTTTTATTTTGAGAAACCCTTTTTTACATTGCCGAAGTATAATTTACACAAATCTCAGCCTAAATTTATTAAATTGTGCAAAGAATAATTGTTGGCAGAAAGCACCTCCTCAATTAAGCGCCATATAAATCAAACGAAGATATATTAACAGCCAAAAATTAAAATACCGTTTTTCTTAACTATAGTGACTTTTAAGCTCCAAATCTAAAATATGATATTTTTATGTATACTGAATGAAAGGAAAATCATTATTCCATGCATATAAATTGCTTGGAACAATCTGAGGACTGGCCTTACTTTTTCAAAGATGTCATTTTTAAATCAAACTGTTCCTTTGTAGCATTGTTCTTATTTTTATTTTATAACTGGTGTTGAATAGTCAACCCAACTCTGAGTTAACAACTATCAATGTTCCAGTCAACCTTGTAATTTTGAACCTAATGCAGAAGACAGATGGAAGAAATTTACCTTCATGAAAAACTTTTTTTAATGGAATTAACCCGCGTTTGCGTTACATGGAGAGAAAAATCACCAAAATTTCCCTCTGTTAGTCCGACGGAGAGAGAATTCTAACTTATCTGACAATTACTGATGATATTTTACATTATCACTGCTATCGGTGCGAGACTGGTGCGGAATTGGTATTGAGCAGTCAACGTTGGGATTTGAACCTGGGTCACTTCATTGGGAAGTGAGGGCTCTATCCTCTGAGCCACCGCAGCTCTAATTGCATTTTTTCGTCACTTAAAAGGTGGCCAGCAGCCTCACGAAGCGGGTTTGCGGCTTTATGATGAGCCCTAAGTAATTAACAATTCTCCAGGGGTCTGCAGTGCCCGGCCCAAGTATTTAACCAGTTTCCAAAAGCAAGCAAATGAAAATAAAAGAATATATTCGAATTATTTGAACTTAATTAACTGTGGTCATATATACCTATGAGGTTTATGTATGGTTGCATAGCGTTGATTTATACTGATTTATTGATTATTGACTATTTGTTTTACATTAATTTTGCTTTCTGTTCGAAAGTGCTAACTAAAAAATGCCCTAATCACGAATACGAATAGGCATTATATGTTCCTCCATGATGATTAAAGATTAAATTTTTGATATCTTTACGACCTTTTAGTAACATTGAAACAATTGAAACTATTTAAGAGAGGAGGAGAAACTGAAATGCAATTGACAATAAGAGAATCAAACGGTAATTTATACCTTGTTAAAAGCAAATTAGGTTAATGCTTCTTAACGCACATAATTACCATTCTATTCCAGTTTTCTTGTTGAAATTTTTTTCCTTCTTCAAGCAATATGATATTTATTTTTTTATTTCAAGGTAATATGTTCATAATAAAAACAAATAACTATACATCATGCATAATCATTTTTATTTATCTCCTATTTACCAATACGAACACGTTTGATTAATTCAAAAACAAACAAGCTTAGTTCATTTCGCAAATCATATAAATAACAAGACTGATAAGAATGAAATATTACTACCATAGAAATCGAATTATGTTCAAATGTAATCAGAGGTAATTTCCAAAACATTCGACATGCGTCGCTTTTCCTCTGAGGGTTTCGATTAATTGCGGTAATCTCTGTTTTTTAATACTTGCCTACTACAACAGGGTCATGTCAGTTGAATGATATCCTGCGCATTTATCATTGAAATCTTATCAGAAGTTCCCTCTTTAATTACGTAACCCAACTAGATTGTCCCCTTTGGGGCATTGATTTAGTCACTCAATGTCGATGGGTATGTTTATGATGCTATTTTGAGATCGAGCATCCGATGTCATGATTGATTGTCAGAGGTATAGTTATCAAACCTGTAAAATTGTACACCCCTGTGCTTCTTGAATTACAATTTTATCGTATCAATATATGGTGTTGTAATAATTTAAAGATGATGTGATATAATCGATTGGTTTGACTTTCTCAGAGAAACATTCGTGAAAAAAATTATCGTAACTTTAATGCATTTTGTTTCAATTGTTTTGCCGCAATTTTCATTGAAATGAAAAACCTTTAAATTATTTTAAGAAGGGAACAGCAATCTGAAAGCTTTTAAAAATACGCCAGTCTTTTATTTCATTTAATTTTACTTTGATGACAATACATACATTTGAGAACATTTTCATAAAAGCATTTTCCTGCGATAATTGTCACAGGAAGCGTTTAGGCTACCTTATTTCCAGTATGAAATGACGTCCTAAAACTTGCATATCTGAAAAAGAGAGCAGTACCTCATATTAACTCAATTTTTTGTTCGATTCTGTGACCACTAATTCATACCTTCTGACTGCAATAAATGTTGCTCAATATCATGAATATTTTATTATAACTTTTATTAACGTGTGTATTATAATTGCTTAGTGATTATTTTACTCTCATCACATCAACCAATGTTCATCATAATATCATCAAAATTCATTAAGATGTGCCCAGTTGCCCTGAAAATTATGAACCAAATCTGAAAACTCTTTTAATTTTGTACACCATTTTGCATATTGCTTTAAGATGACATACTACACAATAAAATTTTATAATTGCAAGATCTCGATATGAATTTGAATATGTAACTTATAAACAGAATAGCTGAATTCCAGTTGAAATTTATCATTCAAAATTAAAAAATACATACCAAGAAAACGATAAAAATTTATTAATAATCAACATAAATGATATTATTTCCAGTAATTCGGATGATTCTTTATTCCTGTTTTCCGAATTATGTAGATTCAGAAATATATACTATTCTATAACTATAGCAGTNATTTATTCATTGGAATAAACTAAGCAATGTTGACTTCACTTTAATTTGTAATGAATTAAGACCAAAAAAAAGGAATTTTACCGTAATACACACATCTGTAACAGTATGCGATTACGATATCGGAAGTTATCGGTTGCAAGCTTGTTAATAATAAAAAGGTAAAAATTTAAGAGATATTGTTCGTCAAATGTTTGGCATGTTCTGCTTCAAAAAGATTTACCAATGTTCTGGTTAGTTTTTTCAAGTTCTTCTGCCTTTTCTTTGGGGAAATTTTGCTTCTTATTTGCTACTAAGAAAATGGGGCCCGACTCTGACAATGATTATGATAGAACTAAATGAAAACTTAATAAATAAATGNTCGGAAGTTATCGGTTACAAGCTTGTTAATAATAAAAAGGTAAAAATTTATAAGACATTGTTCGTCAAATGTTTGGCGTGTTCTGCTTCAAAAATATTTACCAATGTTCTGGTTAGTTTTTTCAAGTTCTTCTGCCTTTTCTTTGGGGAAATTTTGCTTCTTATTTGCTACTAAGAAAATGGGGCCCGACTCTGCCAATGATTATGATAGAACTAAATGAAAATTTAATAAATAAATGCCTGATATTTTCAGACTCCACTGGAGGGCGTACTCAAGCGTTGCGATCGTGAAAAGCTAAATTATGAACTCTAATTACATAATATTGCTTTGCGTTTACAAAAAGAGCCCACTCTTATTAAGTCAGTCCAAAGTGTCCCACCGTAAGTCCTCTGATTGTAACTGAAAGATCAGTTGTATTAATTTTTAAACCATCGTAAAAAATGCTTCATGAGATGTTTCTGCCTGTAAATGAAGGAATAGCATATTGGTATTTTGGAAATGTTTGAATGTATAGGCAAAATTGCATAATATAGCTTTGAAGTGTAGTATGAAGCTAAATTATGCAGCTAAATTATGAACTCTAGTACATAATATTGCTTTGTGCTTATGAAAAAAGTGTCCATCTCTTATTAATTCAGTCTAAAGTGTCCTAAAGTCACGGTAATATTTTATATTTTTTAAATAAAAGGAAAGAGTGAAAAAAATTATAAGATTGTGCGAAATTTGAAAACTATTCACACTCATAGATGAGATAATTTTTTCTGGGAGGAGTATTAAAAAAGTTTTTATAACATTAATTATGCAATATGTCCTCTATTAAGGATGTATAATATTTTATTCTGCGGCACAAATGAGATTAAGTGAGTTGTGTAAAGATCAAAAACATATTTCAAGGACAAATAAAATCATTTACGCCTTTTCGAAAGATTAAAAACATTTCTGATACACAAATGGAATTTTTTGTGATGTGTAATGATTTAAAAAAACGTTTCTGAAACAAAAATGAGACCTTGTGCGTGTGGAATTCAGGAATTGAAAGTGTTTCTGATGCATAAATGAAACTATCTGTGCTATGTTGGGATAACAAAACGTTTCTGAAACATAAATGAGATCTTGTGTGTGTGGAATTCAGGAATTAAAAATGTTTCTGTTGCATAAATGAAACTATCTGTGTTATGTTGGGATAACAAAACGTTTTTGAAACATAAATGAGACCTTGTGTGTGTGGAATTCAGGAATTAAAAATGCTTCTGATGCATTAATGAAACTATCTGTGCTATGTTGGGATAACAAAACGTTTTTGAAACATAAATGAGACCTTGTGTGTGTGGAATTCAGGAATTAAAAGTGTTTCTGATACATAAATGAAACTATCTATGTTATGTTGGGATAACAAAACGTTTCTGAAACATAAATGAGACCTTGTGTGTGTGGAATTCAAGAATTAAAAGTGTTTCTGATACATAAATGAAACTATCTATGTTATGTTGGGATAACAAAACGCTTCTGAAACATAAATGAGATCTTGTGCGTGTGGAATTCAGGAATTGAAATTGTTTCTGATTCTTAAATGAAACTATCTGTGCTATGTTGGGATAACAAAACGTTTCCGAAACATAAGCATGACAATTCGAGCAGCATATGGTTGGTCTGCACAATAAATCTGCTAAGATTCAAAAAACAAATATCCACAGTGATATGCTTCCGGAGTTCACAATACTACATTGACCTCATTTGGAAAAAAGGATGCTCGAATTTATCCATAGAATATTCGCATTAGGAGTCCCCACACGGTTAATTTCCCTTATATCTTATTCCACTCGCCTAACCCTTTAGGCACAGAATGCAAAAATCAAATCATCCAGGTAGCCCAACCCATTTTCCCAAACAAGGAGGAAATTGTTTTATGGGCCATGGAAAGAAGATGTTCCTTAAAAATCGAGCATGGCAATTAATAAAACCACCGGACCGTGTCCTTATCAAAGGGGACAGTTAAAAACATTGTTCGAAATTTCTCTGGGAACACCTCTTTTGACCTTCACCTTTAACAATTTTTTTTTCTATTATTATTTTGTAACAAGTGTTTAATCGAAGCTGTTGTTTCCTTAAGTAAAAATCTTCTGACACATTGTTTTTTTTTTCTCTCTTTCATTTTCGCCCTTTGAAATTTTAAGCGGCATATTATAATATCACGCGATTTTGCGTTCTGCAAAGTATTGTCAGCTACAATCAGAGGAGATGAAATCTTGAATATTAAGTAGTCGAAAGTAAAGTTTGTCTAATTAACTTTTGCCAGAAGGATTGTTAAAATTGTTTACTTATTTTTTTAAAACCAAAGTGTTAAAGTTATTTTTTCTATTCTCCCTTTTTTTTTTATAAAATTTAAAGATTAAAACTTAATATTATAGACTTCAAATTTTAACAAACTAACTATTTTATGAGCGTTCTATACGAAGCAAATTTTATGCTTTAACTAATTATATAACGCATATTCAAGATATGTAATACATAACCCTTATCCTTTCTGAATTAATAATTCTTACATCTCAAATTAGCGTTGAAATGAAAATTAAAATACGAAACAAGCGTTAAGAGCAAAAATTTGACTGTTGCCTTAAATTTTTTGAGATTAATAGATTTAATCACTGATAGGACGATAATAATTCTCAGCGATAAGCTAAATCAGATTGCCGGAATTCCACTAAATTTCTTAAAAACTTTTGTATGTAATGCCATTCTGTCTCAATTTATCATGAAAGTATATTTATTGAAATTATTCAATGAAATTAATTTCTGAAAAAATATAGACATGATTGTAACACCCGCAGGAAATTTTAATTTTACATCATTTATAGAACCGTTTTTTTTTTTTTTAAATAAGACTTGATTAGAATATCAAAATTCTGTCTAACATTTAATTCAAGTCTATTTTTAAACTTTTGGAATCTTAGCAAAAATTTATAAAAATGATTACCTTGCAACCGGCTTTCATTATTCTCAGTTTCAGTTTGCACACGGATAAAAAAAATTTATTTCCGCACAGTATGATAGTAACATTTTTGGTAATAATATTAATAAACACATAATTCTGATTAATAAAACCAAAATATACGGTATTTAAAGAATTCATTTAGTGATTTTTCCGTTCATATGGTAGCAGTTTACCAAAAATTCTGGTTTAGAAAAAATTATTGTTCTTATTACCACACATTTAATAAAAAAATAAAAATGTAAAAAGTAATTTAATCTGAATAAATTGTTTTTATTCCATACTCTAAGGTAACTCGATAAAGTTATCAAATTTTATTAAATCTACCAAATTTTAACATACATTATAAAACTATATTTTATTGTTAGTTTTACCAAAATCATGACCAAAGTGCTTCACTAAACATTACCAAACTTTTTGGTGCTCTCATAGAGCCAAATAGAGCCAAAAACAGGGTAAATTTTACCATATTTCGATAGTTTCGACCGTATTTTTTTTTCTCAGTGAAGTTTCTCCCTCTCTCTCTCTCTCACTCTCTCTCTCTCTCTCTCTCTCTCTCTCTCTCTCTCTCTCTCTCTCTCTCTCTGCTTCTGTCTCTCTCTCTCTCCTTCTCTCTCTCCTTCTGTCTTTCTCTCCTTCTCTCTCTCTCTCCTTCTCTCGCTCTCCTTCTCTCTCTCCTTCTCTCTCTGCTTCTCTCTCTCTCCTTCTCTCTCTCCTTCTCTCTCTCCTTCTCTCTCTCTCCTCTCTCTTTCCTACTCTCTATCTCTCTCCTTCTCCCTATCTCTCTCTCTCCTTTCTCTCGCCTGATTATGTAATGTTTCAGAATTTAATTATGCAAATAAGAACTTATAGAAAAATTTTCTTATCCTTTTTTATTCTCATAGTCACGCTTTTTTTTTCAAAAAAAGAAAAAGAAGAAAAGAAAGTTATCCCTGATCTGTATGCAATCAGTTCAAACTTTGTTCCATCAGTCGTAATTGAACATTGGTTGTTTTACATGAAGGAGAATAGACAGGCTATAGGACATGGAATTACCGAAAATGTGAAAAAATATTTTCCTTCTTAACAGCTATAAGCCTTCGATTTCAATACATTTTGATGTGAATACATTTCGATTTCTCTTTACATCGAGTATCAAAGAGCATATTAAAATCACTCATAGGTTATACTAGCGATTTTCAAATAGTGTTCCATAGAACCTTAGGGTTCCGCGATAGAGAGTAAGGGGTTCTGAGGGTTTGGACTGTAATAATTTTGAAATTTAGACCTATTCAACCATTATTCACTTAATATTTTATTTGTTGATTTTTTAAAAAGTAAAATGCCAATAAAATATAAATGACCAAATTTCTTTTTAGAAGCATAATTTCTTTAATAATACTTTTAAAATTTTAAAAATTTGTTAAATAAATTATGAAACGAATATGCATGCATACAAAAGGCATTAATATTCTTCATCATGCGTTTCAAATCAAAATTTAATGTATAGCAGTTCTTTTGAAAGTGCTCAAAACAATTAAATGATACTGTGAATCTCGTATAAAATAACGGTCTAAGCATTTTTTTGTGTGCATAAAATGGAAGGAGAGAGTCACAAATGCAAATTTTGAGAAATTTGCAAAGAGAGTATGTAAATTTTGAGTTTGAAATTAACCCGTATTTGCGTTACATGGAGAGGAAAGCTATGAAAACCTCCTAAGGTTAGACTGACGGCAAGGAGACTCTAACGCATGATTAATCTACCACTTAGGATATTTTACTTCAACACTGCGGTCGGTGCGAGCGGGGTGCGGAATTTTTATTGGTCAGCCATCGCTGGAATTCGAACCCTCAGGATCAGAGGGTGGGTCGGAGGATAGAACTCTCACCTCATTGAGAGGCGAGCGCTCCATTCTCTGAGTAGTTTTTGAGTGATTATTACATTCATGATAGTCTTTATATATTTAATTTATAAAGTCGGGATTCTACCCAAATTTTTTTTTATTCATTTAAGATTCTATAGTCGAAAACAATTGAGAACCGCTGTGCAATACTATCAAAAAGTGTTCAATTTTAAGAAAAAAGTTTTTTTTTACTTTCATCGCTGTTGAAAGCCATTATAAAAATCAAAATCAGATTTAAAAAAATTAAAAAAAAAAAAAGATTTACATCGTGGTAACACATGTCAGCGAATAGACTGCTGCTTCGAATATTAATGTATAATCTTGAAGTTATTATGTATTCTGGTCGTATTCTCTAAAAAAGGTATGGATGGGCGGCAATTAAATATTCCATCCTTGTGAAGGCCTCCTCACTTAGTTTGACAATCTGACGCCATTCTGCCCCGGAAGCAACAGCGGAAGCGTCGCTAAATATCTGTACTAAGTTATACCTGTCTTAAATTGTAAAATTAATATATTTTGCCAAATTCAGCATATTTTTAAAATCAAAATGAATGCCAACTGAACATCTTTAAAATGTCAAAATGAAAATACTGTACTACATATGATTAAAAACTGAACAACGTGGATTAAACAAAAAATCACAGCCCAAATATGGACGTACTGTAGTTTCGGTTTTATTAATAAGAATTTTCTACAAAGTTAGGCTCTTGTTTATGGAATCAAAATTTCTGTAGATCCATTTTTGCACCATTATTTGATGTTTATGAGAGAAGTTTCTTTGTTCATAGGACTAAAACTATATGTCTATTTATTGCGTCAATTTTGTCTTGCTTTTTTTTAACGTTTTTTTTAGTTTTATTCATCTTCATAATGATTCCGAGTGTTTTCTGCCCAATGTATTTTGTGGGAGCCGTGATGGCTCATTGGGTAGAGTGTTCGCATTCCAATGAGGCGAACCGGGTTCGAATCCCAGTCGATACGAATTCCGCATCCGACTTGCACCGACCACAGTGCTGACGTGAAATATCCTCAGTGGTAGACGGATCATGGGTTAGAGTACCCTTGCCGTCAGGCTTACCATGAGAGGTTCTCGTGGTTTTACTCTCCATGTAACGCAAATACGGGTTAGTTCTATCAAAAAGTCCTCGAAGAAAGAAAATTTCTCCCAATACTAGATCCAGGAATTCACTTGTCTTCTGGATTGGGTTCAAAATTACAAGGCTACGGATTTGAACATTAGTAGTTGTAAACCCATAAAATTGGGTCGGCTGTTCAACGACGTTTATAAGATAACATAAAAAGTGTATTTTGTGATATTCCCAAAATATGTGGTGTTTGTAAAACATCTCTCAAGATGATAAGAAGAACTCTCAAAGAAAGATTATTAGAAGCTTACAAATTTAAAGAAGTTGAAGAAAACATCAAGATGTGGATCGTTAGTTCAAATGATTCTCACTTACATACAGAGAGGAGCAGGAATCCTTTCAATTCACTGTGGATCAGAAGACCATGATCTTTGGCCAAAAGACAAAAATTAAAATTTTCAACTAAAATATGTGTAGGCATTTTTAATATAACCCAAATTAAGTATTCATAATCATTCCGGATCGGTTAATACTCTTGACAAACTTATAGTTTATATCTTATCATTTGACGTTTTACAATGTTTGAATGACTTTCGAAACTTAGTTCCAAAAAGTTCCACGAGGTAATTAGCTAAATTTTTTTCTGTTGTCCTCTTTGATGTTTCTTCCTTCGAAAAAAAACCTGCCCCATTTTACCCGTATTGCAAAGGTGGACTAAATATACCGAAAAACAAAAATTATGTTTTTTTCTTCGTGTTTTCGCGTTATTTTGTAATTAATGCGCGTTATTCTGTAATATTACTTCGGAAATGTAATTTGCTTTTCATTTTAATATAAAATTACAAAAATTATTATATTTTCATTGCTATATTTAATTATTTAAACGTACTATATTATTTTTCTAATTTTTGCTCGCCGTATTTCAGTCGCTATTTTTTTTTTTTTTTTTTTTTTTTTTTTTTTTTTTTTTTTTTTTTTTTTTTTTTGTNTTTTTTTTTGGTATTTTTAGTGTATTTTAAAATTTTAACTATGAATTCAATTTATCTGCACATGAAAAAAACCCAAATAAAAAATCCCAAATTTTGAAACACATTTTATCGAAATACTAATTTTGGTCACGAAACCTTGGATGCTGGTCCACTGTGCAATTGACCATAATAACAGTAGAGGTTTGTTAGTTTAAGCAGGTATCTTGTAGAATATCTCCGTGTTTTTTTGAGAACGGCACTTTGTTCAGTGTATGTAGATAAAATTTTAGAACCCTATATTTGCTTTTAGAAAGTGACATCACTTTTAAGTAAGTTTTTAAAGATGCAGTTGACCTTGATTTTATTCTAATGATGGAAAATAGAGCGCGGTCACACAGTGTCCATCTGTAAAATGATTTTCAGAAAAATGAAAGTATTCGCCAACCTTAATAAGCCTGTTTAAGATGCAGTGATGAAAGAAAAAAGAACTCGCAATCCCTTTATAAAAACTATCTAGGAATAGAAAACAACATTGCTGAACAAGTGATATTTCATGTATGAAATCACGTTGTACACTGTAAAAAATTCCACATCAAATGACGGTATAAATTATCGGTACTTAGGGTGCATTATCCGTGACCGTAAATTATCACACCGTGATTTATACAGTAATATTTTTTAATTCAAATGATTCAGTGATTTTTACGGTAATTATTGCTGGAAAAACTACGGTATATAATTTTTTTTGTTCCGTAACATGTTGCGGTAAAAATCGATTTTATCGTAATTTGATTCGAAATTTTTTACTGTGCACAACTCTTTATATCTATAAAAAAGAGCCATAATTTTTTTTAATCAGTTTTTTAATTCTGTTATCACTGCTTCATAATTTCTGACTTTGATGAAGCTTCTTTAGAAAAATCATGCGCTTGTATTAAAACAGATAAATGGTTATTTTAATTGTATCACATCAACCTATGTTTATACAAAACTTAATTTAGATTGGTTCAGTAACTCAAAAGATAATAGATCAAATTTGAAAATTCTCTTAATTTTCAACAGAATAGTTTAACATGATGTCAAATGTAATAGTACGTTTCTTTAAAAAAATATTTTGAATCGGTACTAAATAAAAGAATCAAAATAAGAAAGAGTGAAATATAATTCTTTGCATTTTATTAAATTTGCTCAAAAGTTTCTTGGTTAAGCAATCAGTTTTAAATATATGATTTTTAAAATAAAAACAACTAAAATTCATATTTTCAAAGTATTAGTTCAAGTCCTAGATGTAAACTTTTATAATTTTAAGTGCTTTAATTATTCTGAAACTAAAAGTATTCTATTAATGGTGAACTTATATCCAAATTCAGTACTTAATAGTTGTATAAGATTTGTTAAAACTTATCTAATTCTGCTAAAAATTATTTTTACTTTTTTTAATTTCGCAGTTTTCTTTTCTTTTTTTTTAATGTGTATTATGTAGTAATTATGAATAATATAGCAAAACGTTTTCAAAAGAAAAAATTCCTTCTTTTTCTGTGACACTAATTATTTTTAAATAAAAATCTTTATTGAAGTTATAAATATTAATTCGCCTGTTTCTGAAAGATGGTATCCAATTCTTTTTACACTCTATATCAGTGAAATAAAATTATTACTTTATATTTAACAAAAAAGTAACACCTAATCAGTTTATGTTGATAAAGTGTAAGACTAATTATTTTACATAAGGGATTAAAAAAGTTAGATTAAAAATATATCCCCTCATTCTCTTCATTCCAATTTTACAGGGGCAATATGAAAAAACTTCAATTTTTTATGTTCTTGTATTCCATTTGCAACAAAAAAAAGTTCTTTTTTTTTTTTACCTCTTAAGAAATCTTTTGCAAACATATAGCATGTCGTACTTAATCTCAACACCAGCATCCGCCGTGTGCATCCATTCTCCGTTAACCGACACAATCCATCCTAACTCCCGCATCCTCCCGAGATGCACACGTCGCTTCTTCCCTTACCCCCCTTTTCAACCCTTATTCCCCCCCTATCCCCGTGGCGGCTGTGGCGGGGGCTGCTGCCGCTGCTAAAGTCAGAGGGCGGCTTTAAGGGACTGTATATTTAAAACGATACGAAGTTTCTTAATAATTTTCGATCTTTCGCTATTTCTGAAACTATTCATTCACGATATAATATTTCCATGGTTACTATTATTTTCAATTTTCTGTTTCTCGTTAAATTAAGATACAATTATATGACTCTTTGTACCTTTTCACGGTACTTTGGTACCGATTAAATAAGTCAATGGTTAGTTGAATGCGTTGTGTTTTCGCTTTTAAACTATTAATTAAAGGATTAATCTCAATCCAACAGCTGGTATACCTTACTTGCTCTGGAATTCAGTTAAAAAAAAACACATATTATTCATGACTAATGTTCATTTCTCTGTAACAAAATAAAAATAAATAAAATTATTTCAATATTTAAAAAGAAATTTCATATAAATCGATTTCCCCTTTATTAGAGCATATTTAACTGAAATTAATCAAAATAAATTATTGTTTTCTGGGAATTTGGAAAACATTATTTAATTTTCTCGTTGCTAGAAGTTTTGTCTTATTGTACTTACAAGTACAATAAGACAATAAGGATGAGTACTTGAAGTGTAAGTACAGTTGCAAGCAAAAATAGGTGCATTGCTACCTGCGTATCAAACAATCATCACCTGTTGTTACATAAAAAGTTTCTTTAAAATTTGTATCACTTTTTTTAATTTTTAAAGTATTTTTTTATATAAAGTAAAAAGATCTCTTAATTTTTGTACACCTTTCTAAAAATAGTAACTATTTCAAATATTGCATGAATTTGCTCTATATTTCAGAGGAAGTTTTAATCACGTATAGGCGATACTTTTGCCTCCAATGTCCGTTTATGAATAAAATCAAAAGCTCTTGTCTCTTGAAGTACTGCATGATTTCCCAGCTCAGGAGCTGTCTGTACCGTCAGGTCTAAACTAATTTTCCTAACATTACTCCCAAAATAATTGAAAGATATAGCCCTATAAGAAAGAAGAGGCTTCACCGTGATTGGGTGGAGTATATGGTAAATCAATTCTGTGGTACGAATAATAACAAAAATAATAATAGCCATCCGTAAAAGACTCTATTGATATATTACTACTTCATTTTCAACATTTCAAGTTTACTAATCATTCTCTAGCTTTTTCTCATATAATACAAAAAAAAGCATAAAATAGTTTTTTTATTCTGCAATAAAAAAGAATTCAAAATGACAACAACAAAAAATTTTAAAAGCAATTATCATCGAGAAATTATTATTGAAAAAATATTATATTTTCTTTCTACCATTCAAATTTCAAAAACTTTTCTTTTTACAAAGTTATTTAAAAAAAGCATGAAATAGCTTTTTTATTCTACAATGAACAAGAATTCAAAATGACAACAAAAAAAGGCAATAATAATCATCGAGAAATTATTATTGAAAAAATATTATATTTTCTACCTTTATATAAATTTCAAAAACTTTTCTTTTTACAAAGTCTATTAAAAAAAAGCATAAAATGGCTTTTTTATTCTACGATGAATAAGAATTCAAAATGATCAAGGAAAAAAAAAACAATAATAATCTTCGATAAATTATTATTGAAAAAATATCATATTTTCTACCTTTATATAAATTTCAAGAACTTTTCTTTATACAAAGTCTGTTAAAAAAAAAAGCATAAAATAGCTTTTTTATTCTACAATGAAAAAGAATTCAAAATGATCAAGAAAAAAAAAAACAATAATAATCTTCGATAAATTATTATTGAAAATATATTATATTTTCTACCTTTAGATAAGTTTCAAAAACTTTTTCTTTTTACAAAGTCATGACGTTATATTTACATAACCCCTAACAATCGGAGAAAGAGAAACTAGAGAAGGGAAAGAAGAAGAAAAAAAGAGATTTATAACTGCGGGATTGTCCGTCAGGTGGCGCGGGGACGTCCTGGGCCATTTGGAAGGGAAAACTTTTACCTAAAGCCCAGTTCTCCTTTTATCATCCACTTCAAACGCGATACTCCTGTAATCTAGTTCGGAGTGTAGGGAAGCTTCGTCTCTCTCTTGAATTACAAAGGATACTGTAGATGAAAAGTTGATACGTTCACGAGGTGATGAATCAGTGAGGTTGGTTGTGTTTGTTTTCGCGTATCAGAGGATGAGGTGTTTTGCTTGGAGAGCATGAAGACGGAATATTTAGAATTCGGGATTTTTCTCCTTTTTGCTTACCTCGGCTGGAAGCATCAGGTCAGTTACTTTTTTCAATTTTGTGTTAGTTTCCGTCGATGTTGTTTTGTTTGAGTTGAAAAATTACGTTATGTTGAGCTTAATTTTAAGACTAAGGATTTTTAACATAACGAAATACGATTTTAAGGATTGCAATGCTATTTTGACCAAAAAAATCATTTTTAAAAAATGATTATATTATAAATATTTAATTATATTATTAATTTAATTGTAGTGAAAACTATAGATTTTTCTGCTTTTTGACAAACTTGCGTGGTGCTTAATTAAATTTATAACGTTATATTGAAGCATATGATAAAATCTTCCTCTAAGAAGTTATCTAAAGGTTTGTTCGTTCAGATTTTATATCCGACAAATTCTTAATTAAAGTAATACCTGTAATATTTAATAATATTATAAATCTTATTTTCTATTTTTCACTTTATTGTATCATTAGCAAAATACGATGACTAAAATTCAATATATATATATATANACTGTATATATATATATATATTGAATAACTAAGCCAACATTCTTAAATTTGTGATTGTTAATTAATTTGCCGGCCTTCTTATCAATGTAGAAAATAGATAATTTTTGGAAAAAAAATATTCACACATTAGTTTCACATATTTCACATTAGTTTCATTACACTATATATTGAATAACGAGGAGATAAGAGATAAACAAAAATATTCTACACATTTAGTGAAATTAATTCATATACGAAAAAAAATTGTATTTCAATTTATTTAGTGTCTCTTATTGTTAAATTATGTTTCAAATATTATTTAATTTTTTTTTTGGAATTTATAATTTATACGCGTATTAACCACGCGGAAGAATAAGTCTTTATAATTATTATTATTATTATTTCCATTTCTCAAACTACAAAACTCTTCTGTATTTTTCAAGTATTTATTTCAAATCGAATTTTGTCAGAATATAAATAAATTTTAATTAAACAATATTTTGACAATTTTTGTTAAGAAATCTTTTGCTTTAAACTACTGTAAGAAAAACTAATTAATAATTTTTTTATCTCAAGTGTATTAATAATTTTAACCCTTGTTAAGTTTTTAAGCAGAAAACCATTAATTTATTTTATATTTCGGAATGAAAAGTTTAAAGAAAAAATTAAACTGTGATTGAAATAACAAACACGATTTTCTCATACTCTTTAAAAATGTTTCATATTATTATACAAAGTTATCTATTTTAAAGTTATGTTAGTTTTTTACTTTTTTTCATATTCCTTGTCATTTTTACCTCAAACTCTATTTCCTTAAAAAAATTTTAAATGCCCCTTATAATTATAATAATAAAGCAAATTTATTTGCAACTCATTAGATGTTTCGATTTAGTTAAATGCAAACTAGTTTTTTGTCCTTCTAAATAAAAGTTTGGAATTTGAAACCAGGTAATTATTTCTTGTAGTAAGATCACAAAATATTTAACACGTTTCAAACTTACTTAAAGCTATGTCTTACAACACTTGAGAAGTTTATCTAGGCTATATACTTATTCTTATCGTATTATGGTATTTTATCAAACTGAGATATCGATAGAAAATTCTCTTTCTCACACCTGTTTTCTTCATTTATATCTAAAAGCATTCATCTTTTTCATACTTTATCTTGTCTTACATTTCAGTCAGACAAGCAATCAAATTCATTGAAATACATAAAGTGTGCTTTGAATTGTAGGAAAAAAGTTTTTAGATCAAAAATATGCAGAATTAATGTCTTATAATTTGGTCTGTCTCATATTTTCAAGCAACGTGATTGGAAGTTAATTTTATAGAATGGAAAAAGTTTATATATGGTGAAAGGAATTCATTTAACTTATCTTTAATTTCCATGCAACTGAAGAGAATATTAATCTTATTGCAAAAAAAAAAGATTAAGTAAGAACAGAATTTATTTATCTTGTCTTACATTTCAGTACAACAAGAAAGAATATTAATTTAATTTGATTGAAAAAGTTTAAATCCATTCCATTACATACCATCCATTACATTCCATACAAAGTAGTGGGAAATAACTTTTAATGCAAAGAAAAGCTTAAAATAGGCTAACTAGAAATAATATTCAATGATTTGAATTAAAATTACTTATATTTATTCCCTTTGGAATGTGAAGGGGAATTTATTTTAATACAAAAATAGTATCTCAAACTGTATAGCACAAGTTTTTAAAAAATATATATTTCCTTTATCTCTAATAATTTATATTGATTTACGTTTTCATATCAAGTTATAGGAAATTAATTTCAATTTGAAGTTTGTTTTAATATCGTTAACAGACAATGATGTTCTCATAAAGGTTTTAAATTTGTGTCTTATAATTTTTCTTGTCTTACATTTATAGGCAACTTAAAAGGGAATTTTAATTATATTACATAGAACGAGTTTCAGATTACATGAAAACTTTAATAAGAACACAAATATATTGAAGTTTTATACATACATATATATATTCTATTTCTTTTGTAATATATAAAAATAATTATTTAATGGTTAGATTTGTTTCATGTCATAAGTAAAATGATAAAAAAATAAATTTTATTTCAAATATTATTAGAAGAAAAATGTATTAAAAAGGTTCTATTAAGCATTCATGATATTATGTATTAATTTCTCCAATTTTAAATCATTCCTATTAGCTTATATATTAAAACTGGAAAAGAGAACCCTAATTGAACTTTCATGAAATCTTCTAGCTATAATTTAAAGTAAAATATTAACAAATTTGCTGTTCGAAATTTTGAAAATTTAATCATTAAAAAGTGAAAAGAAAAGCATAAGTTTAAGTTTAAAATAAATGTTGAAATTTAAATAAATTCATTTAAAATGTCAGTTTACATTGCATCCAACATTACTTGACAATGCTGTTTATTTTTAACTACAAATTCTTTGTTACATTTTCAACGTAATTTCTTTTAAATAAACTTATTAAAAAGTTAAATAGTAAGAAAAATATTCGACAATATGCTTAGTTTATTTGGTATAATTTCAAATTAAATGGGAGCTCTTTTTTGTACATTTTACTCATATATTTTTTTGTATTATTCCAACAAACTCAACTCTTTCATAGTACCTGTTAAGTAATACGATAAGTCTCAGTTAATGCTTAATTCATTGTATAACAAGTTTTTTTATTTTTTATTATTGAGTTCGCATCTCTTCATAATATTGATCGTTCAACATAACACGCCAAGTTTAATTAGATAATCAAGATAATTTCCCCTGATAAGATTCTTGATATTAATTGCGCAAAATTGTGTTTAGTATTCTACATGCTCTTTGTGCTTAGTATTCTATATATTCTACACTCATGTTTACCTTGGCTAATTGCCTCATACCACAACATAATAACTCTGGGAAAAGGTTGATTCTAGTTCTGGTGTTTGAAATCTCTATTAATTTACTGTCAAATAAATCACTATTTTTTTAATTGTTTGATATTGGCGTTTAATTATTATTAATTATCAGTTTAAGAATAAATTTAGTTATTAATTTAAATTTATATAATCAAGATACAGCAAATATACATAAATTTTATAATTTTTTATTATCATTGTTTTTTAAATGTATTGTAATTTTAAATTAACCACTTTATAAAAATATTTTTTGTTACATATAGTTATAATAATCCTTAAAGCAATTTATTCATAATGAACATGTAAGTAAAAATTTAAAAAATAATAAAACAAATAGTTATATATTTGTATAATTAATAATTTTGTGTTCATAAATTAATTTATTGAGCTACTTTTCGCAAAAAATAATTTTTAGCAACAAAATTGTCAAAAATGATTTTATGAAAAATTTATTCATAATTGTAAATCTGATTTTTTTTATAAAGCATGTTAATGGATTTTTTTTTAAATACTCTATTCCTTAAATTTCCAGGTTTTAAAACATGGTACAGTCTATATTCATTATTTTTCTTTTTGTTAAGTATTTGACTGAATAGGTTTTTAATAGAATAGATGGTTATAGGTTTTCAACAAAGACAACTAACTAATGCTTTTTCTCTGATTATAAAGCTGATTTTTTTCAAAAAGAAATTTGTAAAAATTATATTTTAAATAGTAAACCGATCAGAAATTCCAATAAAAAATTTTACCGAAATCTAAAAGTTATTTTTATGACATAAACTACCACTGATGTCAATTGTTTAAACAGAAGAAAATAAATAAATTATGTTGGGGAAATATAATTTTAAAATACTGAATTCTCTATATTGATTCAGTAGCTCTTTATGCTAGCTGTACGAGACAAAAATATTTATTCTTTATCACGCTGCTTTAAAAGTATCCTTCTTTCATAAGACCTTTTCCTTGAATAAAGACAATAAGATGAATATTGTTACAACGGCGAAAAAAATTCTATTCTTAAAAAAATCATATTAGCATGAAGGTTAGCATGAAGAATATATCTACATAAAATAATTTAAACCTTAAGTGAAACATTCAAACCTTAAATTACATATGACGCAAATTTAAGTATTGCATAAAAGAAATAATAATTCCTAATACAAATTATTTCAAGTCTCTTTGGAAATATTTTTCAAAGGTCAATCTAAAAATAAAAAAACGTTTTTAAATCTTTCAATTCAAAATGTATCCCGCTAATTGTGTCTGTAACTTCCTGTTTCTTATAGCTTTTGAATAATAGTGCAATTTAGTGGGACTGTCGCAAGAAACTGAAGGTTGCGAAGTATATTCATGCAAATTAATTTTTTTTTTCTTTTTCGAACTCGAGCATGTCTTTTGCACCTGTAATTTTCCAAGCCTGTTGGGAAATAACTATCCTTATTACTTAATGTTAAGCCTTCTCAAATATTTTTCGCTAGACTATATAATTATTGTGCAATGAATATAACCAAAAATATAACGATTAAGCTTATTCATCCAATTAAAAAATATTAAATATTTTATAATCTCTGTATAACTTAATTTTTTTCGAATATTATTTCCAACTGTTAATTCATCGATAAACAATGCCTTTGCATATTTTTAGTCGGAAATATGTGGAAGTTCATTTTTAAATTTTGAAAAATTTATAAAATATTGCTGTAAAATATTTTGCTATTTTAAAATATTTAGTTTGTTTTCTTTAAAATATGGTTTTACTAAAAAATATTACTCAAGGAAAAAACGAACTTAAATTTTTTTGAGATGTCATTCTTAGTTTTGTCCTTTGGAAAATCCTTTTCCAATTTTCAGATTTATTTTTATTTATCAGTAATAACAATAAATTACAGCGAGATACTGATCATAAATTGTAAAGTGAGTTTGTATATAACTGTCCTTTTTCCGGGAAATTGTTTTTTAAATTTTAATTTTAAATTTTTATTTTAAATTATATTCTACCCTCTTTTTAATCAAAAAGTAGCATTTTAAAAGGAAAAAAAACGCAATTTCCTGAGCAATTTTTTTTATTAATGTCATTTTTAGATCAGGATTTCTTAAACGTTTGGTGTAAAGACTTCAGACTATTTACGAAAATTTTATGGAACCCCATAAACTTGGAACGTTTCTATTATTAAAAAAGAAAACACTTTAAATCACTTTGGTTTTTTTTTTAGTTTTTTTGATCTGCATTATTTTAGTTATTTCCAGATACATCGTGTAAAAATATTTGATAAATGCAAAAGTATTATAATAAATTAAAGAAATATAGAAATTGATTATATCTTTGGCGTTCCAGCTGCAAATTTCTCGACCCGATTGGCATCGCAACCTACTGTTTAAGAAACTCCACTTTAGATAATCGTTTTCTAATTTATTATTTTTTTTAAGCAAATGTCGTCTTTCTAGGAATCGTTTTCTGAAGTTTTTAACGCCACGATCTAGGTACTTTGCTTCCATGAAACAACCCAAATAAATAACGCAGAGTTTTTTTTCTGCTACTCCTAATTCAAAGAAAAAATAATCGCTTGAAGAAAAAAATTAAAAACTATATTCGAAGAAAAATTTCTTTTTGCATTTTACTTTTGAATAATTGATGTGCAGCGTAAGGTAGTTTTAATGCAATCTCTTTAAAAGTTGTGCATGCATCTTAAATTATACAAGATTCCTGAAATATTATCTGCATGCTGTAAAATTGTCTTAAACTTTATGTGTGCATTTGATAAAAAAGCACTTAAGAGCATCCATATCAATGGAGGAAAAATCGCTAGAGATAACCATAATATTATGCTGGAAAAACCATAAATATTATGAGGAATGCAGATTGTATTTTTATGCATCGCCTTATTAGTAGCCATTCTCTACTTGCCTGAGAAGTATCTTGGCTACACTGCACTACGAAAAAAAAATATATAGTCAAAACTACCAGAAAATAGTAAAATTTACCGTGCTTCTGACTCTATAGGGACACCATAAAAATCAGTAATTTTTATCGAGGTGCTTTGATAATGATTTTAATAAAATTACTACAAAATATGCTTTCATAATAAGTGATACAATTAAGGAACGGAAAAGTTACCAAATGAATGGTTTAAATACAGTATATTTTGGTTTTTTTAACCAGAATTATGGTTTGATTTTTTTTAAATCAGAAATGTCATTACCATGCAGTGCGATAATTTTACCAGTATTTCTTTTCTCCGCGTGGAAATATCACAATACTTATTTTATAGTTTTCGTCAGTTTCATATATTTCGTAAGAAATCGCGCTCTTTTTCTTAACGGGGTTGCGAACATTTTTTTTTTCATTGTAAATTCCAACTTGTGCAGGCTTCTGCACTGAAATGTAATTGAATTGTTAACCAATCCTTCTGTATCCTGTCATCCGTCGAACATTCTTCCTGTCGCGTGTTCTATTCTAATTGCAAGGAAGTAAGTGGCAGAAGTCGTCTTCTCCTACCAGATTCCCTCTCAACCTCGTTTTTAATGAAATAAAACCATCCGTTTCCTTTTATGGAACGAAATACTACAAGGAAGGGAACTGGAAAAAAAGGTATATCGGGGAAACAGAAAGTTTTAAGGAGAATTCTGAAAAAATTATCCCTCCCCCCCTCTCACATGCCAGCTGAAATTCCCCCATCATAACCCGGTCGCCCAAAATCTTTTTGCCAGACGCCTACCCGAACGAATAACAATCGTTCTTTAACCAAAAATCTGCATCTTTTCAAAACGAGCGCGTGCCAGACGCCACTTAATGTAACGGCATATGGTCTTTTCCGTTTACAGTTAGTTACTTGTGATGTTGAGAAGGTAAAATGGATGAGAAGGGGGGGGGATTACCTGGTGATGAAGCATCTGTCCTTACAAGAAAAGCGAAAGGTGATGGTACTGTAACATGAGGTTATACTCTCTTTATGCATCGTACCCCCGCGTAAAGAACCGTATAGGGTGGAGGGACAAAAAGTTTCGTTTCTGTTATATCCAGGTGGGTGGACCGGTATATTTCCCTTTCTTTTTTTTTACTTACCGCTTTTAAAAAAGAGGGGGATATTGCTCGACTTTTATTTCATCTCCCCCCTACCATTCATTTCTGTTGAAATCTGCAAATGTATACAAAAGGTGCTCAGGACTTAACAGTATTTTTTTTCTTTCCAATTCGTCTCGAAAGCGAAAGATCTAGCTTGCCTTCTTATGCGGAAAACTGGCGATAAAATTCGTCCCAAGTTTGTTTATTTGGGTAGTTGTTTACTTTTTCCTGAGAGAGTGAGGGAGGTGAGAGTAAACAGCCGTCCCGCTATAGAATAAAAGGTGGGGGTGGTTGAACCATAAACTAATTCAAAGTACTTTCACCTGAGACCTGGTGACTTGTCCTTGGTTTTTTTTTATTAATTTGAATGCTGGTGACTTGCCCTTGGTTTTTTTATTAACCTGAAACCTAGTGGCTTGTCCTTGGTTTTGATATTAGGGTAAGAGCCAATTGACCTTAGATGTGTTATTGAACTTTGCATAACAAACCGTTAAAAATTCATTAGTTTACGTCAAACCATATAATCAATCGAATTCGCTGCAACTTCAATATGTTGTCAAATTCAAAACGCACAATATCTTGGGGCAAATTAATCCTTATTACACTTTATTGCAAGATACCATGATACCAATTAAACTCCGCAATAAGATTGCAGCAAGTTTGTACTATAATATGGTTCAAAATACGTTTCTATAATTTCACTAAGAGGTTAGTTAACTAAGAGAGAAGGAAAACTTTAGATATTTTAAAATCGCTAATTTATAATACATGCATTAAAGCATCTATTTTTAGAGAATTAATAAACCTAGTCTTAGCGAAAGTAATTCTTGAAAGTGACAGGAGCTGATGCAAAAATTTAAACAAGTTATGTGGTAATGCATTGTAATAAGTATTGAGTAAAAAATATGAAAATTCAACTTGTTAACTGGCTTAAAATATTTAGCAGCATGTTAGGAAAGTACACGTTAAAAATAGCATCTGAAATATTTAAATACTTCTATCGTCATAATCTAAAAACATAATGTTTGTAAACATAGTTATTAATTAAAAAAAAAGGAATATTTAGTATTTATTAGCAGCTAAGCTGCTCTAATAAATACTAAATTTTCTTTTGCATAAATAGGTGTCATAAAATAGAAGATCTGAATCTGCTGAAATTTATGATACATAGAAGGCAAATATCATATACATGACAGTGCAAAATGTTTCCTAACTTATCTATGATGTATTAGAAGAGTTCATGAAAGCAGCGACAACGTAAGTGCTAATTTGAGGTAAAAGAGAAGGCAAAGAATTTATTTAAGAGACGTCAGCAAAAAAACAGTAATGCTAGTCCACTTTGTCACGCTACAAATAATCTTAAAAAGGTCCCCAAAAAAAGAGTGATTTATAATTTGAGAAACTCAGAGAGAAGAAAAATGGGCCTTAATAGAATTGATTTGCAGCGGAAAAAACTTCCTGGGACCCCAGATATTACCAGCGTAGAACTCGATCACGTAATGGTTATCTGTTCTTACAACTTTACAAATTATTGCTAAGACGTAATCACCAAATCGAGCTTTTATCTTGAGGACGAGACCAGAATTGGTGATGATGATGACAAGGGGGAAACGGGTCGTCTTTTTTACCATCCTTTACTGATGAGGATGAAAATGAACAGAGTACGCGAATGGCGATATCAAACTAAGATTCGAGTTCACTTGCTTCAGCATCATCTTACTCGAAGGGGCCTGTATATTCCACCCTATTCTTTCATGCACAATTTAACCTGGACTTCTACATACAAAGTTTTCATTAATGCTTGTCTACAAGTGCAGTACGTGGTCTGGGTACCAAAGGGTTGAAGGAAAGGGGATTGTGTCTCCGGAACTACGTTGACGTCTCCTCCCTACCTCTTGCCTTCTTGTTTCTGTTTTTACCATCATCCCTTTTTTTGTCCTGTAAAACACAATAGAATCATTGGATAAGGATGGATACGGTCATTGACAGAGTCGATTTTTCTGTGTGGTGAGTGACTTGGGGTGGCTTCCTTTTTTAAGTCACCGCGATAAAGTGTTTCTTATCAGTTCGAAATTAAAAATCAATTTGGAAACGGTGTATAGCCGTGGGACCATAAATTATGCAGATAACTTCGTGCTGGGAATTCGGAGGAGGAAAACATTAGATGTCAGTGACATAGATTTTGTTGATTCAGCCTGTTAATTTTGTTGTTATTTGTGGAGCTGTTATTTTACCAAAACAAAAAATGATACATGTGTATTGTGTTCACAGATAAGGATACATATGTATAATGAATGTTTACAAAAGTTAACACATACGTACAACAAATTATTAGAAGGCATAATGTATATATAATATAAATGTTCACTAATGTTACTTGACTGTTTTCATAATTACTACCGGAATTTTTATGAGTTGAACCAATTAGTGTCTTAATGAACAAAACTATAAAACACGCTGTTGAAAAATTTTAACAAATTTAATGAATAAGTTTGAGTTTGTAAAGTCTTTTAAAAGATAAAACAATAACCCCTAAAACAATTAAATAAAAATTCAAATGTTGAAAAAAAAATTTATAAAATCAATTGAAGATCAATAAAATTATCAGCATGTTGAGCATTTAGTGGATACTGATAATAAATTAGTACGTTGGTCTTAGATTTTAACAAATTGAGCTTGATCCATTAATTTCAACACTATCAAAAATTACTGATTAATTTACGAAAAAACTACTGTCACCTTGAGTGCAACATTCGTAATTATTTACGGGATAAAAATATAAAACTTAATACCATAATTTTTACAGTAATATTTATTTAATTACAGTGATTTTACTGGAAAAAAATTACTGGAAAAATTACGGTAAATGTACTGTCACCCTGAGTGCCGATAATTTTTACCGAATTTTTTTCAGTGTATTAGGGATAAAATCACTGTTTAATTATTTACAAACGATGAAAAAATTATGTTTTTAAGTAGTTAATTAAAAGATCAAAAGTTTCATGTAGAACATACTATAAATTTCATTTTGTCATGCCAAAATATTGAACTACAAACAAAGTTTAAAGAAGGAAAATGCGGAAATTGATTTTTCTTAAAATTTTGTTAGTGTACAGGTGTTAACAGCTTGAGTGTTTGTTTAGTCATCAAGTTTTAACCATCTGTGTCCAAGATAAAAGCTTTTTACCTTATCAAAGAACCTTTGAGCTATACTTGACGCTGTCATAAGTAAAAGATAAGGTGCAATATTACACAAATTCTGCAGGAAAAGCTTATTGGTGAATCTATCCTGCTACAAATTGGCCTGCTTTCTTTAATTTCAACATGCATATACTTAACCATTTAATAAATGAGTGTTTGCATATGATCTTTACATTAAAGCCGTTGTCTGATTAATGTTAAGATTTAGAAGGAAATTTTTGTTTTTATTTTCTTTTCTAAGTAAATTTTAAAATTAGCTTTCAATGTTAAACCGCTTGCAATTATTGCTGATTTAATTACATGTATAATAAATAAATATTTTTATAACAAAAATGATTAGTATACTTCATAAAAAAAATTATATGTGCTTTGTCCAAGATAAGAAATTTAAAGGAAGAATAAGAGCTTTTTTTTCAGACTAATAATTAAAAAAAAAGCCGATTTTTATGATTGTTCTTAAATATTCAATCTCAGTTATAAGTGATAAAAAACTAGTGTTGGCGCCATTTAAATTACCAATTCAATAAGTCGTTCAAATTTAAACAGATTCTTTGAGAAGTATGAATACCCTATATCTTTAGCATTAAAAGACAACATCCTTAAAAATGTTTTCCCCTATGATCAGCTATAGTATAACAAAACATTAGTTCTCTTTAATAATTAATGTTATACACAGATTAAATTTTTTTGTGCAAAATTCATTGAGAAAGGGTCTTCTTTTTCATTCTATCAATATGGTGTTCTCCGTTAATATATAATTTTATATTTCTTTATTTTTATTTCTTAATTTTTATTATATCTTTATTTTTGTTTAATTATTTTATTTAAGAGTACAGTTATTTTTTAAAATGAAAAGCGTAATTAGGATCATGTAGTATGTCTTGAAAATTACTCAAAACTAATACGCTTTGTAAGGCCTAAAAATAACATTAAATAATTTTTTAAAAATTTGCGTTAAGAATATATTTCAACAAATTCTCCTTAAGTGCTATAACACAACACAATATCAAACTCTTTTACAATATAAAGTCAATTGTATCCCAGACAAATAAATCATATATTTTAAAAGTGAAGCAGCAATTTCATGGCACATTATTTCACAAACTTGTTTAGATTTTGTAATACTTTGACAAGATTAAACAATAGTCGAAATTACAGAAAAAGTAAGATATATCTTAAATCTTTAACAGCATCAATTCTATGAAACATCAATTTTGATATGTGCATTATACGCCATAAAATGTTATACTTCGTCAGATACAAACAGATGATATTTATGGAATATTTTTCTGTTACGAGCAGGCGATATTTATTGAATATTTTTCAGTTACGAGCAGACGATATTTATGGAATATTTTTAACACAGCCAGTCTGAATCCACATTTTCTTCTTTACATAATGGCAGAATTGTAAAATGGGGAATAGTTTATGTGACACTATAAGAATGCCCATCAAAAAATACTTTTTTTTTGTTGAAAAAAATTCCTTTTGTGGAATAGTTTTGCTTTCTTACGTGTGTGAGACACCTTGCAAAAGCAATATTTGAAGTACATTCTTTGTGGGGAGATTTTGATAGCCGAGAATAATCGCATTATCTTATAAATGCGTCATTATCAGTAAGATTTACGGGCGTATGTTCATAAGTTTTGGTAGCAAGACAACTATCATTTCATTGTTTTCTCTGCGAGTGATGAAAATTTTCGGGCTTTGTTTTAAAAAGTGATGCGCTGATGCGGGAAAAAAAGGGGGGAAATATATTTGTTGATGCATTATGATGCAAAAATGCATGAGTATTACTGTTGGTAATTCATTCCTTGCTTGGAATATATGAATTTCAAAAATCAGTATTCCTCTATATCAAATTATTATTTTTTTTTATCTTCTATTTTAGCACAGACGTGAAAAATTCATATCTTTCTTAGAGTTAGTTTTCCGTTAAGAATATTTCCCTAAAGTTAAGCAAAAAAATACCACAACCCTTTTTCATGTTGAACAGGTATATGAACGGAATTAAAAAATATTTTATTTAACTTTATTTTTGTGATATTGTTTGAATATATTTAAGATATGTTTATATTTTGTTCGAAAATTGTTTTTAAACTATGGAGTGACAAAAAATCATATTATTTTTATTCTCCTATTAATTGAATAATAAGACTTAATTTGCTTACTTTCAATTGCATGCGAATGAAACTAAAATAGTACATGCAATTCTACTTTTATTTTTTTACATTTACTAATTTCCAAAGCCTTTTTACTTGCCAATGTTTCAGTAAAAAAAATAATTTGGTTCATGACGTGATTTTAAAAAAAATCGTCGTAAAACTAAAATTAACTATTTTTGGTATTTAAATTATACTTGAAATAAATTTTAAAATTGTTTATTAGTGTATGCTATTATTGCATTCAACTAAACCACCGCTTTACTTTGAGTGCAAAGCACTTGAAATATGACATTTTTTATTTTGCTTGGCGACAGAGTTTCGAAAAACCATGTTAATTGGCTATCTTTAATGACATTTTCTCAGTAGAGCAACACTAAATTCACCTCCTTCTTCTCACGAGCTAATTGGACCACTCCTTTACACAACAATAAATATTCTCTTCTTACGTTATCTACAAAGAATATTTTACAACTTTGTAAAGAATGCATAACTAAAGAAATTATCTCTCTAGCCTGAACTCAAAAAATAAAAATAAAAAATCCAATTCTTAATGGAGCTTAAGAAACATTAACAATTCACCGCCAAGAAAATGGCCCACACAAAGTCAAGTGCGCGCTTTCAATTCTTAGCCATAAGCAATTTTCTTGTCAGCCATTGTTAAACAGGAGTGAAAACTTATGTACATATATACAGAATAACGACAATTGGTAAAGCACTTAGTGCTCATTATGAGCATTCAATAAAATGACTGTAGACATGGTGCTGTAATAATATTTATTGAAGAGGTCTTGGATAGAACTTAGGTTGTAAAAAGGCGCCTCTTTTCGCTTTTCCCATCTTGTAGTTTGACTACTTTACGACATCGGGCCTTTTCTTCCTTGAAAGTGTACCATCATTTTTATCATCTTCTCTTCTTACCTGCAAGGTGAAATAGGAAGACATAACAAAGACCTTCGATAAATCAGGTGGAGGTTGTGTCGCCTCGCCCATAAGGGTAAAAGAATATTATATGTTAAAATCGAATCAGCGTGAAAATTGAGTCACATAAAACTTCTCCACTTAAACTTCTCACTCTGCTCTTTAAGATAGTTTTTTTTTTAGCGCAAAGTTGAGATGAAAAATTAAATATTGGTATTTTCCGTAAGAAATTAAACTAAAATTGCCTTTAAAAACAATAGCAATCAGAAATTTATAAATGTATTCTTAACTAAATATTGTTTATTGATCTTAATTTTCTATCATACTATTTTATTCAAAAACCTGTGAATACGATTTAAAAAATTTGATGTTAAATGCAAAAAAATGATTTTGAAATCTTAAAATTGAAAAACAAAATCTTATAATCAAAATGGAAAAACTATTTCGAAAATTCAAAAAGAGAAATCAAGTCCAAAAACAACTTGTCAAAAAAATCGTTAGCTTTAAAAAAAATCTTAACAACTTAAATTTTTTTTACCTTTGCGATAAAAGGCAATATAAGTAGCTTTATATGGGCGTTAACTTTATATTAAATATTAAAACAAATTTTTTTGTTTTTTTGTAATACAATTGCTACTACTAAAAAGTTCTTCTGTAATTATAATATATTAGAGGAAGATAGATAAGATTTTCTTATATTTTAGTATTCAAATTCATATTTTCTTGTAAAATACCTTGAATAATATTTGGATTTTATTCTTCTTTTTAGAAATTCTTTTTAATTTTTGAAAGTTCTTTTTATTTATTTATCACGTATCGTTTAATTGTTTGTCGAAATAATAATAATGGAAAATATCGTTACACGAGCTAATGGACTTTTAAATCGTTATAACTGACGTAGTAAACTTTAATATTACACGTTACTATTGCACTGAAAGAAATTTGAGATCAAATTATGATAAAGAAAATACTGGTAGATTGCTAGTACTTTTTACAGTAAAATCCATTTTTTCCGGAACATGTCACAAAACAAAACATCTGATAAACCGCAATATTTACATCGATAATTACCGTAAAATTACTGAATCACTCTAATTACATAAACATTACTGTAAAATTTACGTTATAATATTTTACACTAGAAATAGATTTTATGGTAAAATGGATTTTACGGATGATGCACCCGAAGTGCAGGTACTTCATATTGTAATTTGATCCAGAATTTTTACAGTGTGCGAATCAACTTGAACTTAATATAACAAATTCCCACGTTATAATAGTTCAAGGTATTGATATCATGATTTACGGCTTAATTTTTTTTTTCTCAGAGTGCATGTGCTTTACATAAATTGGTAAACCTGATAAGCCGTTAAATTTTTTTTATATGTATTTAATTTGAATGCATCAAATGAATTTCTACCAATCACAATAATCGAGTTTCAAATTTAACTTGTTTCGTATTCTAAGGGAAAGCACTGAAGCAAAAGACAGTTTGATATCCATTGTTGAGTACTATCTGCCCCTTCAACCTTTTCTTTATTATATCAGTTGGAGTGACAGTTAATTGGTTATTGCAGTCACGCATGCGCAGTTTTTCTGTCCGTACTTCACCAAATGATGTTTTAGATTGACTGTTTCTCATAGAAGCTGATATTCAGCCTAATTAAAATGATCTTAATTCTTGGTTGTTTGTTTCTGCCATCATTGAATTTTGATAAATATTCTTTTCATGTAAAATTTAAATTCCTACGGTTTTTCAGAACTAATCCATACTACAATTTTGAAGTTAAATCCTTACTTGTTTGATTTTTTTTCTCATGCTTGAGTTTTGATAAGTATTTTTTTTTTATGTATGGAGTTAAAATTCACTGACATTTTCCGACTAATATTATTAAACTTCAACTTGTTTGCTTTTTTTCCATCATTGAATTAGAACAAGAATTAAAATTCTAATATCTTTTTCTGAACTAATCTCTCAAACGTTTTTTTTTTAATTAACCCTTTACTTAACGTAGATATATTGTTTCAAATTAATTAGAAATGAAGATAAAATGTTTCGATTTAGATTTTGATATGAATGAAATAGTTAAAATAAATTTTCAAAGTTTAAAAAACACTTCAAGCCAGTTTTAAATGTAGATATCTGCGACATGTTAGTTTTTTGAAATAGATTAGTCTACATCAGAATAATCTATTTCAATAACCAATAATATCTAAATTGTTAGGCTCAAATTTGTTTGTGAATTCCAGAATATTAAATTTGTAAAATGACAGAATAGAATAATCATCTATGATTTATTTATTTCAGCTATTTCGTTAACATTTACGCATTTACTTATTTCCATCCTTTTTTAGGCTTTTTATTTGGGCTCAACTTTTTTAGTTATTTATTTTATGACTTGCAATTGAATTTTAAAATATACTCTTTTGTTTATTTTTTTGAAAGAATTATCTAATAAACATTATAATTCTCTGTATACAGTGCTTACGAAATTGAAACAATTATTAATTTGAAAGTTTTCTGATATATATTTTTATATTTGTGAATCCCACGATAATTTTCTTGCGTGTGAAGTTTCATTTAAAAATAACAATTACAGCCTTTCTTTAAATGAAATTAATTGCATAAACATTGCTTGCATACAACTGCGTGTAAAACTATGCCTGAGCTAAATATTAACTCCGTTATTGTCAAAACGATTATATTCAAATAATTATAACTGTACAACATAATACTTCCCATGATCAATTATAGGATTATCTCGAATCTACAGATCAGCATTCATTGATGATACTTCATAACTAAAAACTGAAATCTCAGGTATTTCATTTAAATATGGCCTTCAACTCAAATTTTCATGTCGTGATTATTACTGTCCTTCAATTGTTTAACCCTAGACACACATATATATTTAAATAGGCAATAGTGTAATAGGAGCCAATAAAAAAAGACAAACATTTTCGAGTTAACTGGGAAAAGGATACATTGTAGCGGCGTGATTATGGAAATATTGGCCGATTCAAAATTAACGGGCCGTTGACAATAATCACGCACACATATTACCTACTGTGAGTATTGACGACATATTTATTTAAAAATTCTTAAAGTCAATCTTACGTTGGGTGCCATTTTTCTTAAGGCATCCCGTCACGCCAGCGTATGCAAATATTGCCGATTGTTGATAGACATTACAATGCGTGACTGTATGCTGCTTATAAAGATTTATGGACTGTAACCACGGGGCATATACTGATGTTGAAGGTTACGGTAAAGTGCATCAGTGCTAATACTTATGAACTTACAGATACCTTGATGCAATTTAATTTTTCCTTCTAGTGAATCGGTTTTAGAAATCGTTTGAAAGAGGAAATATTTATTGTTGAAACACAAATGTCGATAAAAGCACACGTCAATATTAGCAATTATAAGTTGCGCAAATAACCATTTCGTAGATTTACCTGCTATTTTGATTTAAGAATAAATATTACTGGTTTTATTTATAATTTAGGTATGTCACTGTTAGAATTTTCATTTTAAAATTATGGTAAAATAACCGGCAACAATCTGGCCATCCAATTGACCGTAAAGTTTACGGTAAGGAACATTTTTTACCTTTACGGTTTTGTAACCGTTTATTAAAAGCATAGTTGTAAAACCATGAATGAAAAAACTATATGGTTTTCTTAACAATTTACAACTAGTATGGCTTCAAAACCGTCGAACAGCAATTTAACTGATCTTTAGAGCTAGGCTTTTCGTTAAGTAACGGGTATTGGAAAATGCAGGACTCTGGAAAATCTTCAAGCGTTGAAGGAAATGGAAGAAATATTGTGGTGTCAACGCTGGGACTGAAACCCTTGTTGCGTCAGCCAAGAGAGTGACAGATTAGCCCTTTCGGCTATAATATGTACTCAGATACAATGAACTATGTGAATTCATTAGATGGGCTTAGTTGGGGTGATAAAATTCTGGTTGCTTAACCGTATTAGGGGAAAGCAGTTAATAAACGGTTTTTCTCACAGTCAATAGTTTGAAAACCATCTTTTTTAAGGTTGTTTGGCTTTTTTGTTCGTATATAGTAAAATAACAATTAAATAAATTGTTATTTAACTATTTTTTCGAGAAATTTCTAACAGTGCATGTTAAAACACCAAATTTATTGTTCTTTTACGTGGCAAATAAAATTTCTTTAAAAAAGTTAAGGATATAAAAAGAGAGTTTTTACTCTAAGGGAAAGTTTCATACTCTCCATAATCACTGCCTTTGATATTACATTTAAAACTGTTGTCAAAATTCGAAAACATCATTTTTAATATCTATCATGAAAAAGGTGGTAAAATTATCCATCCAAAATTATTTTATTTTTGTATCGTGAATACAAATTTAATAATGTGAAGAAAATTAAGCAGAATAAGAGAATCATATAAAACTATGAGAAATAAAACAAATTCAGTTGGTTCTTCTGTTTGCTTCACTGTTACATTTGAACTTATTTTGTTGATTATTTTATAAAGTTCTATTTAATTATTTTTAATAGTATAAAAAAAATTTACATTTTAATATTATTAATATTTTTAATACAAGTAAATATAAATTACAAATATATTTACTTGAAGAATTATACTCAATATTTTTACATTAAAGATATAATTAATAGCTATAATAATTTTGTATATATTTTTAAAGAAAAATTATATTTTAATTTTTATGAAAAATATAAAATACAGTTATCAAAGAAATTGGAGTGAGTAACATAAAATAACAACGCATGAGGAAACATATAAACGCATACCTGTCTATTATACATATAAAAAGCTTTCTTTTCTCTTTATTTCGTTAATTATTCCACCAATCAAAATGTGACTTTAAAAGGCAGCTTTTATCCAATATATATGTATATTTCCTCCAAACTATCCAGGAAGAGCTTGAAAAAAATTCTACAGCTTAATTAATCATTTACCATATTACAACAATTTGTTTCTTTGTTTCGAATATACATTTTTTTGTTGTTGATGCTGCAGCGTCCCCAGTAGAGCGTAGCTGAAGGAGTACCGGAAAAACCTATTCACCCACATGTTAGGTGCTTTGCAGGCTGCCCGACCCACGTTTTCACGGTCCATTGCCCATTTTTTTTATGCTATTTTGTTTCAGATTTTTTTTTCATCCCTTGTTTTTCTAATGATCATTTTTTTTATCCTTTCAATTTGCCATCAAGCATGTAGTTATCTAGACATACGACACGAATTACTCACTTCATTTAACAGTAATATGTGTTATTTGATTGTAAAATGACAAGACAACATCTGTTTAGTGTTATGAAGTAGGAGCTTCAAGCTACTGTTAAAACGTTAGCGAAATTGAAATGTAAGAAACGTTAAATGATTTTAAAATTTTTGCTTTTAAATGTCCATAAATATTTTCTATTTTTTTTAATTACATTAAATATTTTTATGGTGTTTTTTAATATGCGTATTAGTCAGTTTTGAAGAGCGCTTTATTAGATTAATTCACTTTTTAATACGCCGTCAAACAGGCTCTTAGTACTTATCAAGACAAGAAACAAACAACAGAATAAAGAAATTTGTAAATCAAGAATTAATAACAAAGAAATTAGTGTGACAGATAACGGAAATCATAAAGAGATTAGTAAAAAACAGAGACATTTTATAGAGTTTGTAAAAAACCTAAAACCTAGCTTTAAAACATATAGAAAAATCAGTTAGTTATTTACAAACATGTAATTTCGTGCCATTATTTCACATTCGTGATAATATTAATTTATTAATTGCATCGTATTATTGACACTAACTACTACTTAAAATATGTAGCTTCGAAGTTTAACTTAAAACTGTTGATAAAATATATCGTATAGAATCTCAAAAAGATTAAACTAAATTGAAAACTTGTATTGAAAATAAAACTTATGGTTTATTTTTGATGTCTTAAAACATCTTTTTATCACATAATTTTCTAAAAGCATGTAATAAAATCTATCCACTGTATTGAATATTGCGCCTTAATCACCCTAATGGAGGAAAGAGACGCCAGAAACGAAAAACACTATTTATTTTAGACAAATTCACCAGTGCCCCAAATGTCCTTACTCTCTTCTACATTTTTCAGAATCAGGTTTAAAATTTTAGACATTATTTACTATACATGTGCAATTTACTGAGAATAAAGCACAAACAACAGTGCAAAAATTAACATTTAGTTCTGGTTCTGTAAACAAGATGTCCATTTGTCTGTTATTTTTTGCGCATTGTTCATGCTGTTAAGTCTCATTCATATACATCACAAAATATACCCTACCTTTATTTAGCAACTTACTAATTTAAACATTATTATTTTTCAGTTCGTCATGGCAAGACATGCACATCACCGACGGACACAAAGCTTAGATGACTGCTACCACTGCCCTCCTGGATTTGGAGTGGAACGCCACTGCAATAGACATCACGACACTGTGTGCATAGCTTGTGCGCCAGACCATTATTCCGGACATTACTCTTCACTGAAGGCTTGTTATCCATGTTCACGATGTGGGCCCGGACTTTATGTGGCCCACAAGTGCACTGCGTCTAAAGACACCATTTGTGATTCGTGTCACACTTACAAAGGCCCACATAACGAGGACTTTTATGAGAGGTGTGTGAAACCTCTGTTGCGCTCCTCTGAAGAAAATAAAAACGATACTTTTAATAGAACTATCAGTCATTCTTCCGAGAAAGCTGAAGGTAAGTATTCGTCAGAATTATTCTGTAGCATCCTACTATGTTTAATCAGTGGCTTTATGTCACGTAAGATCTATGGCTTAATACAAGAATAAGTAAATGTTTAATATCTTTCAATAATTATAAGAAACTTCATTGTCATTCGCCTAAAAAATATGATGATAAAATTAGTGTCTTCATTAAAATTAATCAGTAGCTTAATGCTAAAATTTCATGCTACATTTATGGCTTAATTCAACAATAAGCATTGTCCTCAAAATGCTAAAACTGAAGTATTTTACATTTTGCTATGGAAATATTTTTGATTTTTTTTCCCTAAATTTGTGTTTTAATATCAAAATTATCAATTAACACAAGTATATTAACTATATTAAAATTTTACAAAGTTAGAAAAAATTACTTTAAATCAGATAGGCGGACTGCAAAGATTGTAATAAAACTAGCATTATAATTTGTGATGTTGATTCTAGAATTGGGCATCTTTTTGCCAATAATTTTTTCCCCAGCCAATATTTTTTATCATTTTATCAATCATATTTATACCCAATCACGATTCAAAATAAAAACTGGTTTTCTTTATCTAAAACTTGCCAATTCTTTTGATACAAGCGCCAATTTAATAGCTTTTAAATATGCAAATCATCCTCCAAATTGTCATACACCTAAATTACCATCAATCTTTCGAAGATTTTACGAACCATATGGAATGGTTAATCAGTAGATTTTGGATGAATTATTTCAAATGTACATCAATCAAGTTTAACAGCTTCATCTGTCAGGAATAATTTACTCGCAGGACTTTCAAATAGTTGTAAATCTCTTATCATCTTCGTAGACATAAAGTAACCAGACAGACGAAATAAAATATTCAAACAACGCCACAGTTAAGTAGCCATCGCTTTACCTGCAATCAATATTAAATGTTATATTTGTGAGATTTAATATGTGAACTAAGCAATGATGATGAAGAGGAAAATAATTATCACAACAAATTTTACTTTTTTTGACAGGATGATTTATGTGCTTTGAGTGATGAATGAGTATCCCTTAGTTCGGGTACATACGTGACTGAATTGAGTTGCTTATGTACTTTAATATTTATTTACCTTTATAAATCAAAGTCTTTTCATTTGTTGATGTGTCATCAAAGGAGAAGATATTCATTAAGTTTAAAACTCTTGACTCGATATAGATTAAAATATTCTGTATCACAAATCAGTTTGGGTGCCGTTTATCGAAATTTAATGGATTTTTTGAAGTGATTTTTTTAGAATTATGCTTAATGAAAAGTTATATATATATTAAAATAATACCAATAGAACAGCCGAGAAACTGCTCGCATAATTTTCTTGTCAGACAAAAATTTAAGAGTCGTTGATTATCTTTATCTTGATTATTTTACCAGTTGAATGCTCGAGCAGCGATCTTCCTGTTTTGCATTCTTTTCACGCACAATTCATTCATGCAGGAGCATTTGTTTTAACTCTACAATGAGAGTTTATTTAAACTTTTCAGAAAGCGTTTCCCATAGTTAAAGAACTTTGAGTTAATTTTTGAGAATTTTAAAAATTTATGCGTGCTTTTTTCGATGATACAGGGTGCATTTTTTGAAGCATTAAAATATTAAGCATTGAATTCTTATCCTTTATCTTATAAAAGTTAATCTATTGCATGTTTTCTCAATTTTTTTTCCTTGTCTAAAATTTTGCACTCTGATCAAGGGATTTTTGGGTCTTGAATTAAAAATCAACAATGCATCGTGGCTACATTTTTTCAGTTATAAAATTTTTTACATCTATACGATTGAACCATTGTATAAATGTACTGACAAAATAACACTCAAATCGTGCCGTAAAATTAGGTTTCTCATATTATCGTTATATAAGAAATAAGACGCAACTTAATGCATTCTCAAATTTTTCAATAATGCTCCTCCATCAGCTATGTAATTTGGTTTTCAAAATGAAGTATGTCCTCTGAACACTAATAAGAAAAAAATTTCTGTAGTCTAAAAATATCTAACACAAATTCAGATACAAAATCAAATCAACCGTGCTACTATGTTGAATTCTTTTACGATGTTGTATGAAACGTTGCGACTTCAATGACAGCTTAATTTAAACTTGATCACTTTATCGATGTGTGTAAGGAATAAAACGAATAAAAATTCCTTTATTTACACTATAGAAAGTGTTACTTCGCTTTAAACCATAATATAAATATACTGAATGAACAAGTTTATTGTTCAAATTCTTCCATAAAACATTATTGTTTAAGAAAAAACTAGATGCTACGTCATGCACTCTCAGCTTTTACTATAATGCTTCTTTATCAACTCTGTAATTCCGTTTTAAAAAATGAAGCATATCCTTTAAGCACAAATAAAAGCAAAATTTCTATAGTCAATAAATATGGAACGCAAATTCAAATTCAAAATCTATCCAGATTCATACATCGAGTACTATGTTAACATGCTTTTCGATGAAATGAAACTTCAAACGAAATGAAACTTCTTTGTATGAAACTTCAAACGCCATGACTTCCATCCAATAGTTGTAATCCAATAGCTAGTTATTTAACCGAATTGTGTAACCGAATATAACTTTATGGAACATAAAGTTATATTTTCACGAGTTTTTAAATTGATTGAAAATACGGTTCAACTGTGAATTTGAATGAATTTCAAAATATTGTATGGTGTAATTTTGAAGCAATCGAATTCCTTTTTTCGTGCCCTGGCTTTTTAATAATTTATATTAAAAATTATTAATTATTGTATTGTAAATATTTTGTAACTAAATTGTATGAGATTTTTAATCGTCTAAAATGAAGTTAAAATATTTTATAATCTCACCCTGTTCGTAATGTATTAGCTAGTATATATTATTCACGCATCATCGCGGTTGAAAGCAATGCATTAAGAACAACAAACAATTATTCAAATTAAGTTGAGGACGTTGAAAATCCGAAGATTTATATTCATTCGGTTCGTTAAGCATCTATTAGTGGGTGCAGATTCCAATCTATCTTACCATAACACCGTTACAGCTTAAAGAATAATTTGTAACACTACTTTAATTATCTTTGTCCTGTATTAATTCACATATTTTTATGTTCTTAATATCTATTTAATATGCAGCACGCAGTTTTGTGTGTGAATGAACCGCATCGTCGTGTACTTTAAGAGTTCAAAAAACCTTTGAAAACCTTCTGTTTTTCTCACAATACTTGTAAGAAAACATCTTTTTGGAATAGTTCATTCGATTAAAAAAACAAGTTGTTATGTTCATGATTCTTTAAACTTTCAAGTCAAAATAGATTTAATCATAAAATTATGCCAAAATTTTAGTAAAATAGTTCATTCATATGCTAAAGACGAAAGCAATAGCATTTGTAGTTTATTTATTGTTTAGATTAAATAGTTTTCTTACTTTCACGGTTGTTAGTTTTTTACTTTATTAAGTAGCAGTTTTGTCATCAATTATTAGAAACTTTGATATCAATTCTGAGAAAATTTTAAAATCGAATTCGGATCTCAGCTTATGGCATTTTTAACTACAATTAGGAGTTATTTTAAACTCAATTAGTAGTTTCGATAAAAACTGGTAATACTTTGAGCTTCAAATATGATAGTTAATATCCGGAAAACTTTAATTTGCATTGAATAAGCATTTGAGTTATAATTATTCCTTTTAAAATAATCGATTTTGATTTTGTCAGCCTAAATCAAACTTATCATCTCGTTAACGTTAATTTTCATGTAGTTCATTCATGTAATTATTTCATGTTTAAAAAAAGTCTGTTACGTTTAAACTTAACTCAAGATTTCATACTCAGAAACATTTAATAAACAAAGTTTATTAACTGTTCTATAGATACTTTATTTTGTTCATTTGACAGTCACAAAATTCTAGTATTTGCTCAAAAACTGGTAAACAAAGAAAAAACTTATTAACTGTTCGATAGATACTTTATTTTGTTCATTTGACTGTCACAAAATTCTCGTATTTGCTCAAAAACTGGTAAACTAAAAAAGAAGGTAGACAGACACTGAACATAAAATGCTCCACTTATTATTTGAAATAGTTTTAATCTCCTAAAAAAGTGTAAACGGAATTTCTGCTCCTGTTGATTACCTTGTAATTACTACATTTTGAAAGTACGATTGTGCAAACGTTTCTGTTACGTACCTGCAAACGTTTCTGTTACGTTTTAGAAACTTTTTTTTCGTTTGATTTAAAAAATACATAAATGGAAGTCTTAACAAATGATTGCAGAAACACAACATTGATTTCGTAACGATTTCAAACATTTTAAATAGATACTTCCGCTGAATTTTTTACAACAATCCTTTGCATTGTGTAGTCACTTAAACATGCGGTCAGAACTCCTGTATTATTCTTAATCTCTATGCAGTTTAATCATGAATAATTATTCTGAATCTTCGAAAAGTTAACTAACTAGGCGGGGCTTTAGCAAGTAGAGAGATTCACACCAGCAGGTGTTTGATTGGGGTTAATTAAAAAAAAGGTGACATTTGTCTGGCAGCAGACCCCAATTACGAACTCTAAAACGAACAGCAAGTGTTTCAAGACCCCTGCTGCATCAATTTTCTGACATCACACCTGTGATTTGGAAAAATGAACAATAGAAATATTTTTATGCATTCTTTATTTACATTTCACTTGACATCACATTTTATTTATTTATTTATTTTCAGTTTTAACTACGTTTCCTAAACATGATTGTTTTTATAACATGAAATTTAGGCGTACAAAGCACGAAAAAAAGCGTACACCTTGATAACCTTTGATCTAATAATTGTATTTTCACGTACGAATTTGCTTCGAGTATTTTTGGAATGAATCTTAAATTTCTCAAAATATTTGTGAAAGCATAAAAAATAACTTTACCTGAGTAAACACAACTTTTTTTGATGGGTTTATATCCTTGACCTTTGAAATGTAGAGATAACTCAAATCTAAAAATATATTATCCCAATAGTTTTAGTAAGCTAAACTTTTTCGATTGTTTCTTTCGTAAAATGTCCAAGAAAGAAAATTTTCTAAGAAAGAAACGATACGAAAAAAACACCCCAAAAATATTCGCTTGTTATAAACATGGTTAGATGAACATTAATAACCCTAAACTTGTTTTCTTATAACTTTCAAATTATATGATTATAAACGATTAGTATTAAAACTATAGATTAGACTAAACAAATTGCGCCTTCAGGCATTTTAGAAGATATTTAGATTGAATTAAATACCAAACTATCCTGAGCAACTTAGTTAATATTCAAGTTAAGTTTTAGTTGACGTATTCATACAAGAGTAATCATCATTAATCTATTACATAACTTCTAATAAATTGTCGATCGGGAAGTATTATCAATTATGGTTATCAATAATAAAGAACATTTACATTAGGTATAACTTATAAGCTATTTTGAAAAGAAAAATTGCTTTATTTTAAGGCTATAACTCTCTTTGAACAAACACATTCAAAATTTCAGAATTAAAATGAAAAAAGAATTGAAATGAAAATAGAATTAAAATAGAAATAGAATTTAAATTGATATTACTCCTTTTGGATAGTTGAGAGGCGCATAATTTGATAACGAAATAATTTGTCAAATAAAACTGTTAAGATATTGTTAGAAAATTAAACATAAATTTATACTTTGTAAAATAAGTGTCACGCAATTCATACAAAAAATTACTTTTTGTTAATTTATTAATTTCATTGTAAAACTTTCGTTATATTGTGTATTGTCAATTTATGTATATTCATTTAACACCAAAGTCTGAATTTAATGTCAAGCAAATAATATATTAGACCAATCGAATGTTTGTAGCCTATATTTAAAGTGCCCACATTAGTAATTTTTCAATTAAATTAATTTTTCTTTAATTTTACGTCATCAAATAATTTTAAATGAAAAATTGTAAACGTAAAAAAGCAGAAAATTTCATGGACATTTCCTAATAAATAAAAGCAATATAAGAAAAATTTGTTTTCGCCAATTTCCCAACCACAACTACAATTAAAACTTCTTTTATTTACTTACAAGCTAATTTGCCATTTCTGATTAATTAAATTGGTTCACTTCTTTCATTCTATTTACGATCAATATCAGGATCAATATTTCTATTTTTTTACCGTTTTCCTTTTAATTCTTACAACAGAAGTTTAAACAAATAAAAGAGTAAATGTAGAAAGAAAATTCCACCACAGTCACTCATTATAAATCAGTGCGGTTTTAAGTTTCCAACTCATTATTGTTCTATTTTTCCTTCAACCCCATATTTTCCCCATGTGCAGCGCGTCTTTCAACTTTTCTATGTCTGGTTCTGATGACGTGTTCATTCAAGCTAGAGAAGTCTCGAAGGGACTGATGGATAAAATCTGTCTGGCACAATCACCTTTCATACCTATTCATTTTTTCAGACTAACCCCCTTGACATCTCTGATGTCACATCTCAGAAATGTCAACCCCTGGGAGCCTCTGAAATGAACTTTCCGATGTCGCAATCCCTGAATAACATACTTGCAATAAAAAAATTAGATCTATAATATGTCACTAAGAGTTCAGGTAAAAACCCATGAAAGAAACAGAAATGCAATTATGAAGTAAATTTGATTTTTGCTTCTATACTCTTGTTTACCTCTTTATTGTATAAAATGATTAACAATTAAATTACAGTAATTAAAGAAGTTTAATAACTAGAGAATGAGTGTGATTCAATGCAATCGTTTCAAACGTTCTAATAAAATGAGGGCACAGCATAAGCATTGAGAATTCCGCAGCAACCCAAGGTCGATAATGTCACCATACGCCGCTAGGTGCGGTTTCCTATCATGGAGTGGCTCTTTCGATGTACTTGAATTTGCATTAGTTTTATGTTTTCTAATGACTATTGTCAAAAATTGCATTCAGAAGCTGTTGTGTAGTAATTTACTGATTTGGTTATAAAGATGCAGAATCCGCCAGTTAGATAGAAAAATCAGTAAATTTCGATAAATTAGTTTTTATGGTAGTGTTAAATGCAATTTTTAACAACAATTATATTAAAACATGACATTAGGATAATTTATATGAAGTTCAATTGTGTCCAAACAGAAAATTCATAACAGTAAAACTCCCCTAGCTGCGTGCGATGACATTTCCGGTCATGGTTGCTGTTCTATTCTAAGTCTTAAAGATGTTTCTTACCGCTTTTCCAAGTTTATAACCACCGTACTGAATGACCCAGCACAAAAAGAAATGAATTCTGGTAAAATTACCGAAAAAAAAGTAAAAAGAAAGAAAAACACAACTCTGGTTAATAAAACCGAAATACACGATATTTAAACCATTTATTTGTAATTTTTTCGTTCATTTGGTTACTGTTCACTAATATTCTGGTTTTCAAAATAGTTCTTAGTTAGTAAAAATTATAAAATTGAAAAGTAGGTTTAAGCGGTACCGAACGGTACTTCAGTTACAAGCGGTACCGAACTTTTTGTTGTTCCTGTAGAGTCAGAAACACGTTAAATTTTACCATATTCAGGTAGTTCTGACCATACCTCTTTTTTCAGTGTGTATACCATGAATTCGTACATTTATGACAATGCCTAGTTTTTAAAATATTACAAAAATATAAAGATTTATCTAAAAATATAAAGATATATTTTATACTTTTCAATAAAATTGTTGCATTGATGATTTCTAGCTATTATAGTTACAAATTATTTCTTCAAAATATTATATTTAACATATGTGAAAACCAAAAATTGTTTTTGCTTATAATTTAACTTTTATTACGTTTACATTATTTTGTAATTAGTATTATTTATATTTATTACATTACTTTCGAATTTCATTGATTTTAATAGGTATATTTCGAACTATTTATATCACTTAAATTAAATTATAATCTTGTAGCTACTCAACAAAATAAAAAATTTGCATTCAAATAATCTCGCAACTTTTTTTTTCTAAACATTATTCAATGATTTTCATTTCAAATTACTGTAAAACTTAAGTTTAAGATTATAATTACGAAAAACAGTTCATTGTTTTAATACTATCAATCCACTTGTACAATAAACGGAACTTCTCTCAGAATAAGAAATTTTATTTAAATACAAAAGTATGCTAGAAATTCTTAGCAATTAAATTCCTTGTGTAGGATAAAATATTTACTTCTTTCAGATAAAAATGAATCATTTCTATGTACGTCCTTATAGTGTGTGGGTAAACCTAAGCGCAAAAATTTATGAGGCCGTTTATAAGCCGAGATAATATCTCGTATATTCTACCAACGCAGAACAATTATCATATTTAAACGCAAATGTGGCATACTTATGGTTTGATTTTGTGCTATACTTTGGCTTTCATTTCCATAAATGGCCAATAAAAATCATAAAAGTACTTCGAAGTAAAATATGTACTCGTTTGAGTTGTCTAAAATGAAATACTTTTATCACAATTGTTAAGAAAACGTTTCCAAAACCAAAAAGATTTTTCTTATCGTTTATTTACCGAATGAGAATTTCATAGATTCAGTATTTTAAATGTTGCTAAATATTATTAATAAGGCTGCGTTTGAAAAAAAGAATGCTCAGTTCTGTTCTCATTCTATTCTTGTGCCATAATATATTGCTAGAATTTTCATTCTAAAATTGTGGTAAATTAACAGGCAGCAGTTTTTTCATCCGATTAACCGTAAAGTTTACGGTAAGGAACATTTTTTTACTTTTACTGTTTTGAAACCGTTTACAACTAGTATTGTTATAAAACCATGAATACAAAACTTTATGCTTTTTCTTTTAACCATTTACAATTAGAACGGTTTCAAAACAGTAAAAAAGAAATTTAATTGCATATAGCTAAACTTTTCGTTTGGTAATGGGCATTGGGGAGGGCAGGACACTGGAAACTCTTCATGTGTCGAAGGGAATGTAGGAAATATTGTGGTGACAATGCTAAGACACGAACCCCTGTTCTATCGGGCTTGAGTCAGCCAGATTAGTCCTCTTTGCTATAATATATATGCCGTTGCAAGGAATTAAGAAGATTTATTAGGTAAACTTAGTTGATGCGATGAAATTCTGGTTATTTAACCGCATTAGGTGAAAGCAATTAATAAATGGTTTTTCTCACAGTTTGATTGCCATCTTATTTATGGTTATTTGACTCTTTTGCTTGAATATGGTAAAATAACAATAAAAAAATTGTGTTTAACCATTTTTTCCAAGAAATTTCTAACAATGTATTTTAAAATCACGTATAAGTGCTATTCTATTCCATTGGTTCCTAATTTTTTTCAACTAAGGAACCCTAAAAGATCCCACCTCTTTTGACGGATCCCTCGACTTAATAAATTAAGTATTCACAGGCAATTGTGAACATTTTAACGAATAAAAGAAAGGTTTTTTTTTTTTAAATATGTAGTTTTCGTTGAAATAAAATTTTTAAAAAACTGCTATTAACGTTAATTTTTTATGAGCGAATTTAGTTATTTTATTTTGCTTCGAAAGACACAATGGGAAATACAAATGAAATTCTTTGTAAATGCATTTTCTTTTCATAATTTATACAACGTATTGCAATCCGAAAAATTCTATACATTTTTTTATGAAATAATGCCATTAATTGCATATATTTTCTTTAAAAAATATTTGGAATTATTTAAAGTAAAATGCTAATAAAACTTGTGTATAAAATTAATCATATTTTTTAATTAATAAACGTTTGGAAATTAATTTAAAATCAGATTTAGAAAGCCTAGATTGGCTTGATTGTATAAGCAATACATTAACATATAATTTAAATTTTTTATTAAACTTTCCTTCGAACATTTTTATTATTTTAGAATGATTCTAGATCGATCTCCGTGTACTCCACCTTTAAATGCATCTGAACTTGCTTTATTTTCTGAAACGTTTACCAGAAGCCCATTGTGAGTTCAGGGAGATTTAAGGCTCCAAAATTTCTTAACCAACAAACGGCTTGGTGATAAAAATGCTACCAGCATTGCTCACAATGCTGCCTTCACTTATCAAACAAGCTGATACACATCTTAATGAAGTTGGGTAGGCTTCACGCCGCCGCAGAGGATCGAACCCCAGTCCTACGAAAATATCAATCGGATCCAATGTAGTATAGTCATTAATATTAAATAGTATTCTCATTTATTTTATTAATTATAAGTAATGTCTATAATTATAATCATTATTAATTATACTTATTATAATAATTAATTTTACCTATTAATATTACAAATTTTAAATATTATTATGTGCAGTTTTAATTACAAATTAATGTGGGAAGCCTGAGTTTGAGTCAAATAAAGAGTATTAAGCAATATTTTTTCCCCAATTGCATTCCCAATTTTTTTTTTCTCTAGTAAGGATGATGTTCATATGATATAATTTAATCACTAAGATAAACTTTTTACATCAACAACTGAGTGATTTTTTTCTTAGAAATACATTATTCAAAATTTAAACCTCTCCAAAAATATTTTTTTCAAAAATTCAACCGTGTCGTTCATTCTCTTAAAAATTAACGTTTCACTACTTGATTTTTATGTCTTCCCCCAAATAAAACCAACACTTTTAACCGCCTTTCCGTCGCCATTCTCGAGTTTATCGACTGTGAATTCTCTTTTTGTCTTAACCTTTCTAAGTAAGAAAATTCTAAAAGAGGCCGATAAACCGATAAAAGAAAGTATCCGGTGACAATGATTAAGAATTTTCCAATTGGTGACACACGAGGTCGCGTGTCCCGACAAAGAGGATTAGAAGATCTGCTGTATACGCGTGACGCTTTCCCAAATATTCGAATTCGATTATATAATAAGTGAAGCTTCCAAGCTATCGATCACCAGATTTCAATAACATTACTGCATACCAAGAACGAGAATGGAAAAATTTTGTTTTGGAGTTATTAGATTAGCAACGATTAATTATTGATGGCATCGATTATTGTGCAGTCTTCGTCGCCTTTAACGACAAAAGTGTTTATAGTACAGCAATGATGATTAATAACAAATCCATTGAGTCTACATTGACAGAGATCAAAGTACAAAACAATTTTATTGTAACATTCTACATATTATTAGACTTATAAGAAATCAGTTTTCACTTACAGAATGTTTTGAATAAAAAGGTTAGTCGTAAGTGGGTGTTAAGGGATATTTTAATGATTTTTTTTTAAAGAAAAAACATTCAGGGTTTTAAAAAAAATAAGGAAGCTCTTTAAGCATGAAGTCACCTTGTTTAGAGACTTAAATAATCTATATCTATGAGTTACTTAACATGCTATTAAACGCTGAAATTTAAATGTTTTCACACTCAAAAAAGCACTCGAAATTTTTAATTTTTCAATTACTACGTTTTGATTATTGTATTCAGTTTTTAAGTGTCAGATGAGAGAAACAGTGCATTAACCCACTGACGGTTCTGCACGTAAAAAGTCGCATTTTAAACTGCAGTCTTCTCTGCATAGCAAAACCGGTTTTCCCATGTTAACTGATAGGGGAACTGTGTGTAGGGGAGAAACATTCTCCCAATTTTGCCCATTTCCTTAACCGCCAGTGGGTTGCTAATTTCTTAAGCCTTGTAATTTTGAACCCAATCCAGAAAACAAAGGAGCTTCTGGATCAAGTATTGGGAGAAAATTGCCCTCGTGGAGGACTTTTTGATAGGATTAACCCGTATTTGCGTTACATGGAGAAGAAAACAACAAAAGTCTCCCACGTTTAGTCTTATGTCAAGGGGACTCTAACCCATGATTCATCTACCACTGAGGATATTTTACGTTTGCTCTGTGCTTGGTGTGAACCGGGAGTGGAATCCGTATCGACCAGCCATCGCTGGGATTCGAACCCGGGACACCTTCTTAGGAGGCGAGGGCTCTATCCCCTGAGTCACCACGGCTCTTGTTTAAATATTAACATATTTGGCTTTTAAAAGTATACCATACTAAAACAATTAGTTTCAAATCTTTCATAAAATATTAATCATTAATCATAACATGCCTTTTTCAAAAATTTAAATTCATTCAAATAAACTACATTACTTCTAATCCAATTTTGAAATTTAAGTCCGAAAATCTGCATATGTAAATAAAATGTAAACTAGAAAACTTTATTTCAAATCTTTTCTCTCTTTGCACATCATTTTCACAGGTCATTTTTGTCTATGTTAATTATTAATAGCGAATTTTTTGATTCATATACCTTTGAACTTTTTACATGCTAAAAATAAGATATAAATCATGCTCGTGAATGTAAAATTGTATACTAATTTTTGTGCGTTTTAAGTTTTGAATTACAAGTAAAAGATTAAAAATGTTGAGTTTGATTCATAAATAAATATGAGCTAAAGATTAAAATTATAGTCTATTTTTTTATTTTTTATTTTAATGTCAATATAAATTAAAGGTCTGAAATATCTCCAGAATTTGTTTTTCCCAGTAGATTTAAATAAATTATTAGTATAAAATCGATGACGAATATCTTGAATGTCTTCCTTTCGCTATCTCCAGACGATCTACATTTCTTCTATTTAACAACTAAAAAAGAAAAGTATTCTAGTTACAAGAGAAAGCAAAATATACATCCAATGTTTTTCAATCTACCTGATTGTTAAAGTCAACTTATAATCACCCAATGATGACTAGAGCACACGAAAAAAGGAACAAATGAGGCCAGACTAATCCGTTAAATATCTATCAGGTTTTGTACTAATGATACATTAAGCTAAATATTCATCAATCGTTTCCGGCAGTATTTCCGGATTAAAAATTTATTCAGGTTATTTGAATGATAAGGATGAAATACTTTATGTTATGAGTTAATTCACATGAGGTTCCAGGAAAGTTAACGTTTTGATAATGTGTAGTACTAGTTAATGAAATAATTTAGCATGTGTAAGAGATTTAAATGGGATTTAGAATGCATTGTGGTCGCAATGTTTCCCCTTAAAATAAATCCAATTCACAAATAGTATTACCTAGCATGATGATAATAATTAGCTACTTCATTACTTTGCTGTCACGTGACAGTAATGTTAATACATATTTTTAGAATACGTATTAAAGATGAAGTCAAAAAATATGCTTACTAGAGGTACATTTCTTAGTATGTTTAGTCAAAATTCAGTAACAAATTTGTCAATAGTTTATTGTACATTGCGCAATGAGTTGGAATTAGCACTGCTATGATTATTGAAATATATTTATCATAGCTATTTTAATACTGCTATGATTACTTTAATAATTCTTACATCATAACAATACTAATATTACACAATATATATTTCAATATTACCTTACGTTGCATTTTAGAATAACCAAACTCAAAATTTTTTACAAGTGAAAACATTGAATTATTATTTCATTTTGTATTAGTATACAGATAATTAAAGATAAATAAAGTTAGATAAAAAATTACAAAATAATTTTTTTCCTATTGTTCTATTGCATATGGAGAATTTATCATTGTTGTATTAATTATTAACTTTGTTTAATGGTACTGCGGAATTTTTGTTATGCTCATAGTTTTTTGCATTCGTAACTTGCAATCGATTACATACTCTAAACTCTTCTAAAAAGTATAATAATAAAATACGCAAAGTTTTGTTTTAAATGTTCATACATTGTATGTAATAATGCAATTATTGAATGCATTTGTTTATTCCTGTAAAAATAAAATTTAAACAGAAAAAATTATAGCTTTCATGTTTGAAATTTATTACTATTTTCAAAGATGACGCGCATTATTGTGAAAGAAACCTGAAAATGATATCAAAGTAAAAATCAAAACTCTTTTGAAATAGAAATTTTTATTTCGAACATTTTTTCCCCAAGAATTCTGAGAAGATCTGTTTTGCTGCGTGGCAACTTCTTGTTAATCCTTGACATCCAAACGATTTCTTCGCGGAAAAAATTACGTGTTCATTCACAAATTGCTGCATTACATATTTGTTTATTTCTTGAACATCATAACTGTAACTGACACCAATTTAAAGCATCACTGAACATCTTCCATCTCTGCAGGCCCCAAACATAATCATTCCATTAGATACCATTATGTTCGATCTTAGAATAGCTCACTTTCTAAATAAATTTCTTCACGGTTGATTAAAACTATTTTAGAATTTAACATCTTTTGTTGTAAGAATTATGTTTCATGCTCCATGAGTTCACTGTTATGTGCAATATTCTGATTACCATATTTTATACCAGCTTTGTAGTAAAAAATTACCATATACTAGAGAAACTTTTCTAAATTTTAAAATTTTAATTTTTATAATCATGGCATGGTTATGAACAAAACAATAGGTCACACAAAGGCAATATAGCTCAAAAACTATTTAGGATTCCAAAACTTTAGGCAAAATTATCCTAGTTAACGAAACTTTACTGAACGAGCTAGTTTCAAAGTACACTTTTAAAAATTCTTATAAGCTGAACGAAATTGGACTAATTTTAATAACTAGTCTTATTAAAATAGCCAGTTACAAACGTATGTCTAAACTTATAATTCTATTCCGAAAAGGGTTCGGACTCCAAAATTCGTATTTTTGGAACATTGGGGCTCCAAATGACAATGTTGTCCTAGTTTTAATGTAGATGGAGAAAAAAAAGTTCTGGCATAATTACTGTAATGTATAATAATGGCATTTCTGGTAAAAAAATCATAATTCTGGTTGGTGAATAAAACCATAATTCTGATGAATAAAATTACAATTTTGGTGAATAAAACTGAAACGCACATAATTTAAACCATTCAATTCGTGATTTTTTTCGTTCCTATAGCAACGGTTTAGCGGAAATTCTGGTTTTTAAAAATATAGTTCAAAAAGTAAATTTAACCGAATAAATGGATTTTATGTCATGCTCTAAGGTATTATGATAAAATAATCAAGTTTTACCCATTTTACTAAATTTTATCACACATTATAACGTTATATTTCATATATGACTTTACTAAAATCATTTCCGAAGTGCTTCCGTAAAAGTTACCGAGCTTTTTGGTGCTCCCATAGAGCCAGAAATGCGGTAAATTTTACCATATTCTGGTAGTTTTAACCATGCTTTTTTTCTCGGTGAAATAGATAGCCACAAAAATGCATTTAAGTTTACTATTCTTCTCTAAGGCAGTTTTATTTTCTAATCAAGATTAAATTTAAGGAAATTTTTTTATATATACAATATTATAGTAGTTCTTTTAACAGTTAAAGCTATTTTTTCTTAACACAAAGCGAATTTCATGCAAAAGATGCAAAGATGATTTAAACTTTTTACTATCACTATTTATAATTGTTACTTATTATTATAAGAAATGAATTGGGATGTTAGGATATAACGTACTGTGTAATTTTTTTTCTCTTCCATTTTCTTTTTGAAAATTTTTATGACGGAATTTATTTTTTTAAGTAATGTTTCCCTAAATTACTTTTTTAAAGCTACATTGCCGATTCTAACTGCGAAACTTACATGATTTTAAATCATGAATTATTTTTTTACATTTTTTAAAGTAATTGTCGGTCTATTGCGAAATTTTAGAAACAACATTACTTTTATAATGAAATGAAATTTTAAAAAAATTAAAAACGTTATACATAAAATGCTCATTGTATTTTTAATATTATGATATAATATTATAAAAAATGGAAGTTTAAAAAAATTCATTTATTTTCTAAACTTTTCTTTTTTAAATTAATTATGATAAGAAATGCTTTGAACTTTTATAGTGATACTTCGTTAAATGTTCAATTAATTATGTTGTTGCATGGTGCCTCGATAAAAATTGTAACTTTGCAATGTAACTTTTTAAAAGTATGTTCAACTTTGTCAAACTACACATTAAAAATAAAGATATTACACACATTTTTTACTGTTTAAGGCCATTAAAAAACTAATTTTTTGACATTTTGAAATTTTGATATTTTTTTCTTGCATTAAGTCACAGATTAATACAATAAATTTTGCTAACTAATTCACTATCTTATACAATATTATGGTTTATTTAACTGATATTTTTAATATATTTCTGGTGAAGAACTGTATTGATTTTAAAAAAAATCATTCTTTTGCAGAAATCCGTACAATCCTAAGTACAGATCTTACTCAAGGAGTTCCTACATCTATAGTTATTGCATCTGGTGTTGCTATAGCAACTTTAGCAGTCATCATTCTCATCACATGCATCGTAGTAACCAGAAGTCGTTGTAAAAGGGTAAGTTTTCTTTATCGCATATAAATAACATTTGTTTAGAAAATTCTGCAACTAAACCATACTAACATCAATAAAAATGTTTAAGTATTTAAATTAAATAAAATTTAAAAAGATAACAGGATTATTGTTTACTGGAAAATTAAGTAACGACGTATAAAACATCAGTAAAAGAACATGTTAAGCATATATCTTATTGTTAACACTCAAATTTTGGTATCTAACCGTATTTTAATGTTAACTAACTTTTGCAGTTTTTTTGGTTAGGCATTTATGGTTGAGAATTTTATAGTATAATTTAACGTGGTTATCTATGAAAAAAAGTTTGTTTTGCGAGCAGAAGTAAAGGTTGTTAAGCGCATTCTAAAGTTGATATACTTTTAAAATGTATTAAAATGACACTTAACGTGATTTGTCCCATGCAACCGATTCATGCAAATGCGGGTTTGTTATTCAACTTCGATGACGATGATATATCACAATTTCGATTCATTTATTTAAAAACAATCTTATTTAAAAGCTTGAAGCAAAAATGAATATCTTAGAACAATAATTTTACTACTGATCTCTATCCGAATTTAAACTACAAAGTTTGAGTGTTTTTTAATATTGCTTACCACGTTCTAACCAATATGCCCTTTAATTTTCATAAAAATTCATGTGCCAACCATACTTTTCACAATTGAACCATATTTGAGAGATTTAGCACTTACATGTAGCAAACCACACAATCACGTCCATTTGTTCCACTCAAATTGCGTAGAGGATAAAGATTCCTGTGTAGTACCTGCACTGCATAGAACATACGTACGTTAACGTGCGTAATGCTGAGCGAAAGAGCTAAATCTCAGATGCCATGTTAAAGAGCAAAACTCACAAGAAATTACAACGTTTAAATTATGCATAAATTAAGTTAAATTATGCTAAATTCAAACAATATTAATTTTCAATGCAAACCTAATTTTAAACAATGCGTTCTAACTTTTTTTTTTCATTAGAAAGATAAAAATTGTTATATTGCACATGTTCTAAAATGAATAAGAAAAAGTAATTAATTGCATCGAATAAATTCGTACATAAAGTATTGTTCTAGAATTATTTTGAATAGCTAGTGAAAAACTGTTAAACATTAATATTTTCAATAATAAAAGCAATTAATTTTCAATACAAACCTTATTTTAAACAATGCGTTTTAGCTTTTTTTTTTTTTTTTTTTTTTTTTTTTTTTTTTTTTTTTTTTTNTGCGTATGTTCTTAAATGAATAAGAAAAAGTTACAAATTAATTGTATCGAATAAATTCATTATACACAAAGTATTCTGGTAAATTATACATAAAGTTCTGGAATTATTTTGAATAGCTAGTGAAAAACTGTTAAACATTAATATTTTCCAAAAAACAATACACATAAAAAAAAAACGACAATTTCCGTTCTAACACATTCTCGTCTCATCATCAATAACAAAACGAAACGTTCCATTTCGAACACATTCCGACGTTCTGTTACACACCATTTCAAAGCGAAAGAAATAAAAAAGTCCAATCCATCATGGAACACAATGTCGCGGATGTTTATGCTCATCCCAGACCGAAGTACCTGTTCCGATTTGGCCGAGGATGTCCGATGGTTAACGGAGCGACATCCCCCCATTCATTTTCCGCAGAAAGGAAAAACAAAGGCAAATGGTCCGCACTTTCACTGGGATACGCATTGGGGCGTTTCCGCCGGAAAAAGTGAATCACTTACGGAAACGTTCGCTTTTAAGACCGGAAAAAAAAGAGCAAGGTGTATTCCTTTTTTTTCCGTAAAAATCCCCGTTGTCTTTCTTTCCGGCAAATGAAGTGTTTTTGATTCTTTTTTTACCCCTCTATTCTTACGCAGTATTTTCTTTCAAGTGGAAAAAATACCACGTTTAATAGCTTTTTCTTTTCTGCTACAATTATCTACATCCAGTATATTTTTAGAAGAGATTAACGTTTTTTTTTTCTTTTTCGCTTTTTTAAAACTAAAGTTTGCAACACAAAAATCCATTAAATAAAGGATGCAGATGCACCATACAAATTCTCCTTTTTCATCCCCAACTATGCACAATCATATTTTAACTTTCTACACTTATTTATAAAACGCGAAATGAGATGTACATGAATAATAAACATAAATTAAAAAATGTTGTTTTTTGCAAATGATCCAAAATATATTCCTTATTTAAAAAAAAAAAATTAAGAAAGTTCGCAGAAAATTAATTTCTCATCAGTATAATTCTTTTTTTTTTTCTTTTTTTTTATGCAGCGTGTAATTATAATGGGGGGAAATAATGTTAAATTATAGACATATCATCAGAATCTAAAAACATGATTAAAAACTTATTCAAAATTCGAACATAATTAATTCATCTAAAAAGCTAACAGGGCTTAAATTTAATTTAATTTAGAACAAAAAGTTGAGAAATTAATTTAGCACAATTGATGAACGTGTTCAAATTGTGGTAACATCAATATACTTTGTGATTGTATTAATAGCCGTTTATGAATGAATATTCATTCTACTAATGACAGCACAAAAGTTATTTGTAGGCTGCGCTAAAAACTCCTAATCGTAGTTTTTTGTAGTTCTTCACAGACTTTGTCCAAAAAATATAATACAAATTTCCCTTTTCACCAATTTTTCTATCTTGTTTTGCTTCCCCAGCGGTGGCTAACTGATACGAATTCCCCACTGATCATGGGTTGAAGTCCCCTTGTCGTCTGGCTAACCATGGGGAGTTTTCGTTTTATCCCTCTCTATAGAACCTCAAATGCGGGTTAGTTCCAACAAAAAGGTCCTCCAAGAACTCAAAATTCTCTAAATATTTGATCCAGGAGTTCTCTTGTATTCTGGATTGGGTTCAAAATAACAAGGCTACGGAGTTGAACATTGGTAGTCGTAAACTCGAAATTGGGTCTGCATTCAAGAAAATGAAATAAAATATCATGTTTTGCTGTATACTTATATTATACTTTTGCTGTATACTAGCATATTATACACAAAAAAAAAAATTTAGTAGAACAACGAAAGGAATTGGCCTTTACGTATCTGGCTGAATGAAAATAAAATAGATTAAGCACAAAACGTTAACGGGTTTTGAAATTAATTTAATTTAATTTAGAGCAAATATTAATCAATTTATTTAGAACCGATAATAAACGTATTCAAATGCGATTATACTGATTTATATTTGAAGATGAATATTCATTTATTCTACTAATGACTATTCATTCTACTAATGACTACTAATTAAAAAACAAAAATTAATTGTATGCAAAAAAATTCCCTAGTACTTTTCTTAACTGTAACATTAGTCAACAAAAAAAAATGTGAATGCAACTTGCATCAATTTTTCCCTCATTGCTTAACTGTTAGAATCATGAAAAGATTCGATGTATTCAAGTACACATCTCTCATCTCAGTATGAGAAATAACATAATTGGATTATCCAAAACGTTCACGGATCTAAAAATTAATTTCATTTAACTTAGAACAACATTGTAGGTGATTTACTTATTGCCACTGATGAATATGACTAAATTACTTTTCGTTTATGGCAATTCATTAAGGAGATAAATATTCACTCCATCTATGGCAACTCATAAATTTTATTTGCATACAGCGCCAAAAACTAATAGTAATAAATTTTCTTAACTGAAATTAGCCAAGAGATTTTAGTTCAAATGTAACCTGCAGCAATTTTTCGTTTAATCTTGCTCCTTGAGCCGCGATGGCTCAGGGATAGAGCGTTCGCCTTCCAATGAGCCGAACCGGGTTCGAATCCCAGTGGGTGCGAATTCCGCATCCGGCTGCACCGACCACAGTGCTGACGTGAAATATCCTTAGTGGTAAATGGATCAAGGATTAGAGTCCCCTTTCCCCCAGGTTTACCGTGGAAGGTTCTCGTGGTCTTCCTCTCCATGTAACGCATATGCTGGTTAGCTCCATCAAAATGTCTTCCACGAAGGCAAATTTCTCCCAATACTCAATCCAGGAGTTCCCTTGTCTTCTGGTTTGGGTTCAAAATTGCAAGGCTACGGGGGTGAACATTAGTAGTCGTAAACCCATAAAATTGGGTCGGCTGTTCAACGACGGTTATAAAAATAAAATCTGGCTCCTTGTCCCATAAAATAATAAAAAAAATTTAACTTGAACGATGAAGTAGAATTGGTGTGTTCAACTGCAACTCTTGCATCTGGCTAAATGAGAAATAATAAACAAATAAAAAAAAGATTCCTTGTAACATATTTCACTTAAGATCGTTGATCTGTATTTGATGATGGGTGAAAAATAACACCTGCCATGGTGTGGATATTCGCCGCTACGTCGCCAAATTGTAGATGGAATCGCCCACAATACACCTTACTACATAGTATGGGAACAAAAAATAAAAGAGTATAAAACTAGAAGGAAGAGAAAAAAAAAATTTTTTCAATTTTGAGATTGAACCGCTGTTATATTTTATAGCAATAAGAAAAAGATTAAGACGTCTAGTCGCTACTCCCACTCATAAGCAAGGTTGTAAGTCATGGGTTTGGACAAGAAAGTTTACGAGGTTATGTTTGAAATGGATAACTTTTAATGGATATAGTGTGCACATAGTTCTGCTATGCAATAAAGATTTAAAAAAAATATATTTTTTTATTAATAAAAACTTCATTATGTGTCTGACCAGTGGATATAAACCAAAATTTATGAATCAATTAATAACTTAAATTTTCTTTGGATAGTTTTATTAACATTAGTGTCACATATCTGTAATGGAAAATCGAGTTTTTTTTTTCCGTAATCGCAAAATACCCTCATACAAAAGCATTTAAAAACTTTTTTGCATTTTAAATCTTTAAAATTATTCTTATATCCTCTTCTAACTAAAATGAATATCGACATTATTATTGTCTTTTGTAATTTTTTATTCTTATATTTTTCCAAAAAAAAATTCAATTAATTCTTAAAATTTTTACTTTTTTGAAATTTTATTTTATTTTTTAATTGTTCTCTAAAGTCTTCCAACAAAAATAAATCTCAAATTTACTTTAACGTTTTTCCATTTTGGTTTTTCATATATTTTTCAAAACTACATTTAAGTTTTTCTTATACTCATAACTCTTCCAACTAATAATAATAATATTTATAAGAATGTCAAAGTTATTTAAAATAAAGTCTTAAAGTTATATTTTAAAAGAAATGTCTCCGTTTGTAGCAATTATATTAATTGTTGTAAATTGCAAATTCATCACTATAAGCCATTCTTTTTTAAACAGTGTTTGTTCTCTTGGTAAAGAACTAGAGTTTAAATATAATTGTGCAACATTTTTTATGAATAATTCAGGTGAGAAAATGTTATAACATTACAATCACCATTTATCTAACTATTACATCGAGCTAATTTATGAAAAAAATCAGTGAAATTCTTTAATAAATAAAAAATGATGTATTTCCACTGATATGTTGTATGGATAGATGCAGATGCGTAAAAATAAATGTAAAACTTTAAACGCTCAAAAAACAACAATACAAAATGCTGTGTTTTTTCAATCTCATCTGTGTTGTATTACATTATAATATGAATGAAATTGATAATGCTTAAGCCATTTCTTTAGCAACGTTATTCGAAAATTACCCCCGTTGCATAATGAATTGAAGTACGCACCTTTTCTTCTGTCTCAGTACCATTTTTCAAAATCATCAATTTAATGAGATTTTATGCTGATTAGAATAAACAGGGGCGATGATACGTGGAAAGCATGCACCTACGGCCCTAGCAACGCGAATTCTAAAAACTTCTTCCGTGTACTCCTTATGAAAAGCAGTCACGTGACTCGTGTTTTGAAGAGAGGTACCTGGCTGGTCGGTGTGGGAAGATTTTTTTTTTAAATGGGATGGGGATCCTAGAAAGGTCACTAAAGACCTTTCTATAACACCTGCTCTCTTCAGAATGGGAAAAAAAAGTCTTAAGAAAGTTGTTTATAGTCTGGAACACTTTTGCTTTACAGCAAATATTAGGTGACATTTTTTTTGTTCCCAATTTCGACATTTTTCGAACGGGTAAGCTAAGGCAATGCATTTTGATAACTTTTACAATAATGATAGACTTGTTTCCAGGGCTAAGATTAAAAGATAAGAAAGCTCTGCATTCATATTTTTTTCTATATGAATGTAAAAAATAAAAGTGTAACAAATAGTTTACAAATTTTGCGTACAAAAGTTTTTTAATCCTATGAAGTTTATACATCACATTTTTTTTTTCAAAATAAGAGTTTAAAACAGAGAATTAAAAAACTATTTTGAAAATCAACTAGATATAAATAAGTAGAATCTTTAGGAATTTCAGAAGCTAAAACTGAAGGGTAATCTTTTCATCGGCCAAAAAGTGTATCGATGTATCACATTTTATTCCAAAATCGAAGTTTAAAATTAAATTGTTCAAGAATTAGAAAACGATTACGAAAATCAGTTAGATATAATAAATAAAATTGTCTGCTCACAACGTCGCGTTCTTTAACGCAATGCTTAAAAGCATTGCGTTAAAGTTTAGTTAATACAAAATAAACTATATCATAACACTTCGTAGCTTAAAAAATATTACTCAATATTGAATTAGGATCAATAATAATTTTAGTCTTAACAAGCTTTTAATATTTTCCTAAAATTCGTTTTTTTTCTTCTTCTACTTCTACTTCTAATACTTCTTTTTCTTAATTGATGCTTAGAAAAAGTGTTCTATTTCTCCTTTTAAAGTATTGTTTGCTCTAAAATCATTTTTGGACTTTTCGAAGCTTTCATCACCCGAATATAGGTCAAATTCTCTGAAGGCTAATTAGGCTATTGATCCATATGCCTAAGGAAAATTCAACTTTTTTTTTAAACTTGTTAGTAATTGATAACTAAAGTAATAGATTAAAAGCAGGAGCAACCACCAAAAGTTTATCTTTTATTTACTCATCACAAGAATTAATAAAAGGTAAAAAGTGTAATTTTCACTGAATACACTAAAGAAATGCAAGACAAAAATAATTTGTAATGAAGTCTGTTATCTCAAGTTAAAGTAGAAGAACTATTAATTAAAATTTTCCTCGAAAATAATATATTAAAACTTGTTTTATTTTTGCATTTTTTGAGGAAAGTTTTAAGAAATGGATTATGAGTTGTTCTTAAATGTAAGTTAGTCCTAACATAATATTTTTAAGGAAACCAGTGAATCTTGCCTAAACTTTAAAGACAACGCATCATAAAAAATAATTTTTTCAATTTCATAAAAATTTGTGATAAAATTTACTTTTCTTTTAATCATTTAAATATCAATGTTGTTTAAAAATGTTTAACTTTTCTATATATTTTTCTTCCATTTAAATATAATTTGATTTTAAATGTTGATTTTTTTTAAATAACTTATAATTAATTCTTGAACTATTTTGATCCTTTCAGACAAATAGCAGATATCCATATCAAGCTGTTGCTACTAAAGAAGCTGTAGTGATGCTATAGCATTTAAATTAAAAGGTAAGCATAAGGAAATCTGAAAATATTGTGCCTAATACGTTTAAAAATTTTATTGATTGTTAATTATTTTGTACAACCACTCTATCTTATAAAAAAATATAAAAAGCAATTATTTCCATTATTTCTCCTTCAATGCTAGCTTAAACAAACTGAAAAGATATAAGAAAAGAACTATTTTTCTATATATTGCAGAAAATTAATTATTTCAATATTTAGTAAATTAAAAAAAATAATAATAAATAAACTATTTTTTCTAATCTTATTTATTATAAGCAAAGAGTATAAGCAAAAAATTACCATCAAGAAATGTTACCGTTTATAGCATAAATAAGGATATTACTTTCATTCTAATAATTTCTGTGATAAAATTTAAAAGCAAAAAAGAGATCAGAATGTTTGCTTAAGTAAATAATGCCGCTATTCTAAAGACAGATGGCGCCATCATCAGTGTAATTTAATGTTAACTATCATTGAAGAAAATAAAAATCTTCGGAAGAATGAAATTATTATGGTTTCAGCATTATTAAAATTAACTCTAAAAAATTTAAAATTTGTAAATAGGGCTCATTAATTCTAATAAAAACTCCTAATTATGATAGAAATACGTATTAAACTGAAAAGCGGCAATGTATGGAAGCTGGACAAGTTATTCGAACTTTTATTTAAAAATTATTCCAAGAATAAAAAACTTACAGTTATATTTTTTTAAAAATCAAACTTTGTATGTCGTCAGAAATCATTTACTCAAAATAATTTGTAAATTAATATTGTTATAACAAGCAATATCTTTAATAACTTTTTTTTTTTATTACAGATAAGTACAACGCACAATTCTATGGTGCTGCTACCTAGTGCCACTTGTCTGTGATAAAACAATATTGTCGTCCAAAGAAATCTTTTGTTTGTGTTGTTTACTACAGAAATCAAAAAGACTTTATTACTACATTCATCGAACAATTGTTTTAACGAATTATTTATTATTGACTTTGGAAGATTGAACTTTCTTATGTGTAGATGTTACATTTCCTAAATAATGGAAAATAAGACAAAAAAAGACAATTTTTTGTTCGCTATTGATCTTTGAAAAGTAAACAAACATCTAAGTTGCAAAGTTTATAAAGTCAAGATGTATTTATTTCTGTCATTTAGAATAAAATGCTACTGTGGACTTGATTGAAACAAAGCCAAATATTGTAAATATGTGTATAAAGTAAATAAATATTGTATGAAACACGATGTTATTGTAAATAATTACCGTTAGCTTTCATAGAGTATAATAAGTGTATATTATTTTGCATCTCTGTATATAAAGTATTAGTACAATTTTTTGTGTGCTTATAAGTAATATTGTCAAAACATTGTGTTAGTCATTTTAATTTGAAGTTAGAAATGTTTGAAAATTCTATTAAAATATTTTTAGAATGTTGATCATTCAAAAGTATGTTCTCAAACTATTTTAGTTTTGTTTTAAAAAGTGTTTACGTAATACATTGTTTTTATTTATCAGTCTCTTTTTATAAAAATTGTGTTTAATAATAAAGTTGTTTTTTTTCTGAATAATTGATTTTTAAAAAAAAACATAAAGATGATGTATTTTTTATGTAAAAAAAATTTTAGAGCTATATTTCTAATGCTTGAACTAGATTAAATATTTTGTGCGTTTAACTAAGCATGAAATATTTTAGGAACATTCAAAAGATTTTTTTTCTCTAATTTAATAGAAAAATAAGTTTCCTGAAAGTTCTATTTTTAAACTTGGTGTACACAATTTCTCAAAAACTGATGTTCATTAAATTTTTCTAAATTGAATTGACGAATCATAAAACGAGGATTTTTCTTTCCCGTTGATAAAAACTTATCTGGCAATATTTAATCCTTAAAACTTCACTAAGCATTCAAATTTCAGTTTTATTTTCATTTGTTTAATTATCTACTATATTTCCTTACTAATAGAAAATATTTGAAATTCGATTTCATTTCAATCTTATTCAGTCATCGTGAGATAACTTTATTCAAAGGAGTTACCAGAAACCATTCTCATCTGTCGAATTTTAAACAATTCGCTTATTCACTCCTTTACAGAAAAACTAAGAAAAAAAATATGGTGTTTTTTTTTTTTTTTTTTTTTTTTTTTTTGTGTCCTTTGAAACCCTTATAACCTCTTAAAGTAAATCAATTAAGATTTACTTACCGTATTCGAACTGAAAATACGTATTTAAATTGAATTTTCTATTACAATTAGTAAGGAAAAATCAATCATATTCATGAAATTTATTCATTATCATATGATCTCATTTTACACTTTAAGCCAACTTGTTGTGGCAAAATGGAATTTAAAAAAAAATTATATTTTCCAGAAATGTGGTAAATCTTTCATTTTTGGAATTGTATTCAATATTTTTTTTTTAATATTTCATCTATTATTGCATTTAAATATTAAAAAAAAATTGCATTATGTATGATCGCATTTTATTTATTTGCGTATAAAATTGAATCAAAATGTTAAGATTTTTGTGCAAATTATTTTGTATATAGTCAAATAAATGATTTATTAGCGTATTTCAGTTGCGTTTTATTTATTTTATGTCTAACTTTAATAAAAAAAATTACTTATTTAAACCACTCCCACAATACTGAAGGAATTTTGCAAAATACATTTGAAATGATTTTATGAAACACTCAATTTTCCATGTGTAAAAAGCATTTGTCATAATGTACAGCATAATTTTGCAATGTAATTGCATACAAAAAAAAATTTGAACAGAGTAAGGCGAATAGTTTAGGAAATACAATGTTTTGAATTTTTTTTCTCTTTAAATTTTATTCTTATTTATTTTATTTACTAAACAGTTTATTAAAATAGCTTCAAATGCTTCTTTGGATACAATATTCATTCAAATTTTTAAAAATTCAATGATATTTTAAAAAAGTATAAAATTAACATTGGTTTGATAATTAAAAATATCAAGACCCCCAGGTAAGGGACAGACGTGGTGGAATGCAAAATTAATTTTAAAATATAAAAAACTAATAGAAACACACAAAAAAAGTTTACCTGATATTGATGTGGCTTGAAATTTATATTGATTGGGTTTCAATTGGTTTAACCCTTAAAACCGAGTTTGCAAGACAGTACGACTGAGATAATACATTTTTGGGCAAAAAAAGTTATTATTTAGATTTATTTTAAACCATGTGAACTAAGTGAATATTTTTTTCTTGTAGTCCCCTTTTGAATTAGGTATTTCTCCATTCCACCCATAGATCGTCGGGCTACCGAAGCAGGGGTGCCATCCCCTCTGTAGAGGATCAAAATTGTGATGGCATGTCTTCGGATCATCATCAGGGATGTTTCCCAGACCGTCGCCAATAGCCCATTGTGCAGCTCTAGTGCGACGTAAATTAACTACAACAACCATTCCACCCTAGAGACATGATTTCAGATAAATATGGTTTCCGTAATTGATTAATCACGGTAACCGTATTTGTCTGGATTTCCTTAGTGAAACTGTTGCTCTTGTCAGTAACATGTTGCTCTTGTTGTGTTAATCAGTAGCATGTTGTTCCAATTTCACTCATTTTTGACGTCTAGTAACACCCAAAACTATCAACTTCATTTTGCTTTGCTACTACGGATTAATTCGTGTTCCCTTATGTAAAGAAAATAGTTTTAAAAAGTTTCATCAGTCTGAAGAAAAATTAATAGCGGACACTTGAGGATTTTTCTAAATAACGGATTTATTTAAAAATATGTTTGATGTGAAAATTATGACGTCATACTTGATTAAAATATCTATTTATCTCGAGAAATTTTTATGTAGAAATTCTAACAAATAAGCTATAAGCTTAGTTTAAAGCAAGAGATCGGTTTAAAACTTATCGGTTTAACTCGGTTTAAAAAGAATAAGCATCATATTTTTCAAAATTTCCCAGATTTGTTTAATGATAGATGGAACAAATTTCAAAAAATATCAAGTGACTAAAGAATGTCACCATTTGAAAAATAGATTTTGAGACAGAAGGAAAGCGCTATGTACCGAGTAACGGTTTCAGCTAGAGCCTAAACCAAGTGGAATCAATTTTGATCCTCTGCAAAAGGGATGGCTCCAGCATCTTGGTAGCTCAACGACTTGAGCGCGATACTGCAGAACAATTTAACGAGTACCGATATCGCACACCTTCAGTTTCTTCACAGGCTGATCAAAGTGGATGCAAACTCGGCCACTGATCCATGGGTTTAGCGTGAGGGGTTTTAAAAAGGCACTCGTTTATTTTGAATTTTATGCACACGTGCTTATTTATTTTTTATTGTATGAATATAAATGTAAGTATAAAATTTAAAATAGACAAATGGTTATCTAAAAACAAATCTCGCTACGGTTAGTAAGCGGGTGGTTAACCACTTCGATTACCCTGAGCAGGGACTGAGGGGGAACCGTATCGATCCCTGTTAAACTTTTCTACCGTAAAGTGTTCGATTTCGCGCACAGGTCATCGAGTTACCAGAGCAGGGGAGTCATCCCCACTACAGACGATCAAAATTGCGATGGCATGTCTTCGGATCATCCTCAGACAAGTTTCCCAGACCATTGCCAATAACCCATTGTGCAGCTCTAAGGTGACATGAAGGACTTTCCTACCTAAAAGAAAATGTCTATCCCCCCTCACGCTACGCCAAAGCACTGCTGCTGCCAGTGATATTTGTCTGGTGATTTATTGCGAATAATGTCTCACGATCAGTCAATCTACTGTGAGACAAAATAGAAATGGAAATTAGAAAATAAAACATAGGAAACACGGAGAAAATTAGATTTATGGGGTTTAATCTATGAACAGTAATTTCAATACAAATGTAAACTATAACAATTCAGAACTTTTGACTTGCTCTATTTCCGGTTAGAAAGTATACAGCTGCTTCGTAAAGCTTATTCTGAGGGGCGATAAAAACCTTTTTTACCTTGTCAACAATATGCACATCTCAAAATTCAAACCTAATGATAATTTGTAAAATGAACTTAATCTCTCTCTACTTAATCTCTCTGCACGGCTCCCAACAAGAAAAACAGTAAAAAACATATAAAAAGCCACCAAATCAGGACTGCTAAAAAAGCGACTTCTTTCTAAATCTAACAGCCATGTCATCATTTTTTAACAAAACTTCTATAAATAATTAAAACAATTTGCCCTTTAAACTGACCAAAATTACTTAATATCATCAATATCTTATTAAGTACAGCAGATTTGAACTCAGGAATCATTAAATTTAAAACAAATTTATCTGTTTAAAAATATCGCCTCGCAGAATAAAATGTTGTTTAAAGTAGAAATATGTTTTCTAACAGGAAGTAGAGCAGATCAGGAGCTCAAGATTGTTGTTTACATTTATATTGAAAACATCATCCATAGATATATTGTTAAAATAGGTGACATGGTTGCTAGATTTAGAAAGAATTCGCTTTTCGGGAGTCACCATTTGGCTTCTTTTTAATTGTTTATTAATGCTTGTTCGTGTTGCACGCCGTGCACCATCATACGTTAGTGCTAGCATATTGTTCGAGCAGCGAGTTTAAGTTCATTTTACAAATCATAATTTAGGTTTAAATTTCGAAGTTGGTATATTGTTGACAAGGTGAAAAGTGTCTTATAACAAATGATTCTTACGTCTTCAAATAATTAATTAATTAATAGATTCATAAATTGCATCTTCTGACGATTCTTATAACTATTCTTTATTTAAAGACAAATAATCAATCAAGTGAACACTACACGTATGCAAGAAATACTCAAGAGAGTCCCAAACCACAATGATCATGTTGTGAGCCAAATGGCTTGAATTTATACTAGAAACAGTAACCCGGAAGTATAGACAGTAGAGAGCTTACAATGCATCCTAGCGTAAAAAAAAGAAATCCATCAGGTTTGAAACCGTTTTCACCGCAAAAAAATATATACATACGTAGAACCTGACTGCTGAAATATAATTAACTACAAAAAGCTCGCCAATCAGGCTCTTGTTCACTTTTCCGATTTTTCATATGCGATTTTTCTTCATGCAAATGAGATCTGATTGGTAAAATAAAAGCAAAAAACTCGCTATTCAAGATTTTATTCGCATGCGAAAAAATTTCAAGCAGTGTGAACGGTCCCAAAAACTTTCCACAGCATCTAGATTTTAGCTCATATGGATTTTGCTTTCCCTTAACAAAATTACTCATTTTTAATATGGCAACGCATGCTGGTTGAATTCCCGCTAAATGTGGATGTCTGTAAATAAAGTAATAGTTTCGTTCTACTTTGCTGGTTAAATAATGAACTAAGTATTACAAAAAGTGCTATTATTGTTTCTTTTTTTAAAAAAAATTTTCCTGAAATTATGGAAGTAGACCATGACTTGTCTTATGCAAAGCGAAAACTTACCCAAGCTAGAATTGAAGATGGAGATGCATATCCTATATTTCAATCTCTAACGTTAAATGAAGGTCAAGAGGACATATGTCTCCTCCAATTAAATAATGAATTGATGGCGGAATTAGAAGCAAAAAATTCTCTAATAATTAGAGGCGAACCTGATGAATCTGCTGTTCTTTGCACTAAATCACGTACGTATGAATTAAGAGAAGCTGAAACTTCTAATTCTTTGTTACTTGTACCAAATCTCTTAATGCCCGATCAATGTTCGAGTGGTGAGGAAAGAATTGCGCCGCAAGAAGTGTCTGGTATATTTCACACTTACTTCGAATTGCGTTCCATCAAGCCTAGTTTCAAAAAACTTCGAGCAGTTTTAGAGAGAAGTTCATACAAAGGGAAAGAATATGAAGACGATAGTATAACGGACGATAAACTAACTTTCGATCATTTACTTGATATTATTCAGTGCAGCGAGGAAGAGTTAATAGCAGAGTTAACGGAAATGCAAACATGCATTATTAATGGATTTGTTAGAGTATTAGATTTTGATTATAAATTTAGTGTATTCAGTCAGATTTTGGAAGTTATAGAGTCACAGTCACTACCCATAGATAAAATTCCAAAAGAGACTGTTTTATCGGCTTTGGAAGATTTAGAACCAAAGCAAATTCTAGAAGATTGTTTTTCCTGGTTTACTGAAGAAACGGTCGATGAAGAAAACGGGCATAAGTTGTATTCACTGCGTGAATTACCGGTTTGTAGGATATATGCTGAGATTTTACTGAGATCATCTGGTAAATTTCACCTTGAAGATTTTCTGGAAAGTTGGCAGAGAAGTGTACCCGAAGGTATGACGTGCAATTTGGAACAGTTACGAGGAATCGCTTTGACTGACTTGTTGAATAGACCAGCTGTGATCTTTTATTTTCCTATGCACGATTTGCCTGAAAATGTGAGTGAAAGATTTGAACACTTGTTTAGAATTAAGGAAAAGTGGAGTTATGATGAAATCGTACCTTTTCTTGAGGATAGAGCATCTGCTGTAACAAATGTTAAAGCATTGTTGATAAAGTATACTCGGGAGTCTACTAAAAATGGCATAAAATATTATAGTTCAAAATGGTAAAATTAACCTTATACTGTAATGTTTTTTGTTTTTTTTTTAATTGTTTAATATAGGTGAATGATATGAAGGCTTGTGTAGAGAAAAGTAAAAATTGAGTGCTGTATGAAGATATGGCATCAACTACTACAAATGATGAGACATTGTTGCTAAAGTCTATTTCTGGTTCTACTAAAAATTGTAGCAAATACTTTGGTTCAACATGATGAAATTACTCGTATATTATAGTATATAATATTTACTTTTTATATTATTTAGCATGATACTTGTTTTAAAATAATAAATAATAGAGTATTATGTAAAATTTGTTCTTTATATGAAAGGCTATTCATTCATTAGCTATCACATGTTCAAGCATTGTTGATAAAGTACACTTGTGAGTGTATTAAATATTATGGTTAAAACTGATAAAATTATTTTTCTTATATATCTCTTTTATAATTGTTTAATGTTTTTATTTTTATAAAATATTTGATAGTCATAAACTCAGAATTGGTTAGACTATGTATCGACGATTATAAAATAAGAAATTCCTGTAACATATGTAAATAGAAGGCGAAGGGTTATGGTCTTGGAAGGCTACATAAACCTACCAATCTTTCTGGGAAGCACCCTGACATGGTAAAGAACTGAAATCTTGGAACTCTATGTAATGAAATGGGGCTGTTGGTTCCCATATTCACTTTATTCATTATTTATTAAGTAATTTTTGTTTTTGTACGTTGGTAAATTATTATCCAAAACGACATGTGTGTACGAAGGACTCGTGGCTGAATATTTTGAAGCTACGAATATTTAGAGGATGGAGTGGCTTCCAGATCTCTAGGCCGGTATCACATTAGAGCATATCGAGAATTCTTTTCGAGATCAATAGCAGCTATCCACCTCTTATTATAAACCTTGCATGGCAAACAATTGCCCTATAGAAATAAGAATTATGATCCCTAGACTTTGGATTTATTGTATATAAACATTTGTAATCCTTGTAAAAAGCATAAAAGTTTGTTGTGAGTCCTGTTATGTTGTCAAAGAGGATCAAATCTAATATTAAACCAACCCTCCTTTCAATTTATTTTGTACAGATTATTTCTTATCTATTTGTAAAATTAAATAATTGATTTTTAATATGATCAGTAATTTCAAATTTTTATTATTGGTGAGGAAGTAATATTAAAACTCTTTTAGCATCCCAATAGCAAAAACTGTCCAATATACAGAGAGGATCTTTTTAAATAAATAAATAATACCTTTCTTTAATAATACCGAAATAAATAATACGATTCAGATTTCTGAGCCCCAAAATATAGAGGGTAGTCGCAATTTGTAAAATGTGTTCCCCGTAGTTTCGTTGAGAAGTTCATTGTTTTTTGCAAATTTTGCCATGCCTCAGCGGCATGTTTGTAATCCAATTAAAATATTTTTGCATTCAGTTATAAAATTTGTTTTGCCAAATATAATTCTATGCAAAAATTAGTTTTTAATACGTATACATTTTTTATTAATTTATGTAATACGAATCGAAAATATTTTGAATTGTAAGGTCTATAATTTTTTACATCATTTAAAAGAATGTAATTTTGCATGGTAAAATACAAAATTTTAGCAAAAGCAGTCGAATAGTACCTGATAAATCAAATTTTAAATTAGCCATATTTTTAAATTAAATTTCCCAGAAACTATTCAACCAATTTTGCTCATATTATGTAATTTGCCATGTAAAATTACATTCATTAAAATGATGCAACAAATTGTGTACCTTACAGCTCAAAATTTTTTCGACCATTCTTAAATAAAATAATAATAGTTATTTACTAAAAGTTATTTTTCAATTGAAATTATCTTTGGATAAACAGAAATTATAATTGTGTGAAAATTTTTTCAATTCACTTAAAAAGTTTTTGGGATATGGCAAAAACAAAATTAATATTAAGGAATTCAAATTTTGGACCTCTATCCTGACCAAGCTATGGGGACCATATTTCCCAGATTGCGGCTACTCCATATATTTTGGGGGTCTGGAATCTGTTAAAAAAAAAAGGCATGTTTATTCAGAGAAAGTACATATATCTGTCAGACTTCGTAACTTAAAATAACATCTGCACTAATTAATTAGCATATTTAAGGTCACCGGTTCAAACTAGTAAGATTGTGTCCTAGAACATTAATATATCCAGACGTGCCAAATCTCCCGCATTTTGCGGGAGTCTCCCAAATTTTGAGTTATTCTCCCGCCCTCCGGAATTGATTTGAAAAACTCCCGAATTTTACTGCGATCGACGGCCAAACTCAAAATTACCTAATTTTTCCGCGAGTGCGAAGGTAAGTTTTTCTTTCAGCTTGAATTCCATCCCCTCTTATCAAACTACCATCTGCCTGAAGCGTAGCTGAACATGCTTTATTTTCCCCCCTCTTCAACGTTACCTCTAAAAACACTCCTATTTCACCCGCCCCCTTACACTGGGGGCGGGTGAAATCTTCCTCTTCTTTCGTGTGGAGTTGAATGCAATGACGTCACATGTCGTTATCGAGTGACGTCCGTTCAGGAGTGGGGAAACTCGTACTCTCGATAGTTGGAATTGATATTGTATCTTGCTGTTTTTATAGTTTTTAATGCGTATTTTTCCACGGTTGGCAACAAGCTCGTAAACTAGCAACGTGATATCAATTATTCGTTTAGTCTTCGTATATTTAAAAAAAAAAAATTTCAAGGATGTCTTAAGTCGAAACGGAAGTATGGATCAATTTCAACAAATCATGTACCAATGACTTTAGCAAGACTTAATTGCGGAGAGCTAAGTCTGCAACTCTTTTTTTCATGCATACAGTAGAGAACCATTTATCTGGTATCCAGATAATCCGGAAAAAAAATTTGCTCGGTTCTCCCGCCATTTTGAACTAAAACGATATGAAAAAA
>NC_092211.1:69583576-69599116 GCF_043381705.1 Parasteatoda tepidariorum | reverse complement strand
AATGTTTTATCTCAGTGTTCAATGGCTTGTCAGAAAAATGATCTTAAATATTGTAAGCATTTAGAAGATTTGTAATTAATAAGCATTAATTTAATAATCCGACAATATTTTGAAAGTCCAAAACCGAAACTAACGGTAAGTCGAACTTCCGATATGTCGAAGTTTTTCGTCAGTCCTATGAGATTCGAGTTATCGCGAATTCACTGTATATCATTATACAAACTGTAATGTATAATATAATGATACATATAGTATAAAATCATATTTACTAGTAATTGTATATTTTGATTACTTGTACCCACAGCTACAGTAGTAATCAAAATTATGCGAAGTTGTAATCAAAATTACAAGTAATTGATTACTGTTTGAGTAACTGTTACTAGTAATTGATTATTGGAATCTCTTTGACATTTCTGCCCCATTCTGGTATCGATGTATTTTATCACGCATTTCTAATTTATTTATCATGCAGTCTGTGTTATCTGTCAGCTTGAACTAAAAAGTTTATATTTAAACATGACTGAAATAATATTTTAAAATAAAAATCAGGAAAATATCTTTACAAAAAAATTTCATAATATAAATGATTTAGATAAAATTTTGATTTTTCCTTGAAAATTATTTTTAAGATGAAAAATTAATGACATTATGCAAATGACTTTGGCTTGTTAATTTTAAAAAAAAAATTTTTTTTCACTCCAAGTATTCTCTTAAGCAATTCTAAATCTTTTTTTTTTTATTTAAATAATTAGATTTGTACATTTCCAAGCAGATCACACCAAAATTCAAGAGTATTTCATTCAAATCAGAAGAGTTCACAAATAAAATGAATAAATTTCTTTGTGATTAAATTTCTATTATGACCAAATAATGTTAAAAAAATTATTAGTTACCAAGTATGCTGACAATTTTTTTTTATTTTAGATAAGTAGTTTTCAAATGAATGTTTTCTAAGTTTAGGTAAAATCTGGAAAAATTGTTTTAAGAACTTAATTGATAACATAAGATTTACAAATGTTATTTAAATTATAAGTAATTCCATATAAGAATTTATCCACAAGAGAATTCATCTTTTTGTGTTAAAAATAATCTAGTAAAACAAAAAATTTTGACACACAAAATCAATTTGTGTAAGTCACAAAATTTCATCGGTAAATTACGGTAAAAACAAAATCTTCTAAAACACAAATCGTGATTTGTGTTTTATCAATAATTCACGTATGGTTAAGATATTTCAAAAAATGCTTATGAAATACAACAAAATTTCAACTCTATAATTATAATAAAATATTTTTCTTACCTTAATGATCCCTTTAGTTCCAATTATGACAAGTTCATTATTGCAGGGTGCAAGAAGAGTTGAGGTAACATTTGCAGTGCGATTCTTAGTGTATAAGAGGCTTGTACTTTGTATTGCATCAACGCCTGGAATTATCCATGAGATATTTATTACTAACATTTACTTCCTTATTATTGTAAAAGTTTAAAGGTTATAAACCACATCAAAACCAATAAAATAATGTTAACTAATTTTTGGTATCTAAAATTTCAAAATAGCATCTGCATTTGCTTAAAACTTCATTTAATAAAAATACTAAAAGTAACCATTAAATAAAAAAAAGGGCCACTTTCAGTATCAGCGTAAGACTGCACTGATATGTAACAAATAAAAACCTTTTTTAATTTTCACCTTCAGTTCAAAAAAAAAAACAGTCATGTATATATATATAATAATAATATACATAATATTTAGTATTAAATATAATATATAACACGATTAGAAAAAAAAAATTATTTAATAACAAAACGATGTTGTTGGTATTGAGGCTGATGATGAGGTTGGCATTTTGAAGAGCATTCACTTTAGTTCAGAAATATATGTGATATATTAGCCGTAGAAGTGGGAGAAAGTTTCAAGCAAATTAAGTAAAAATTGTATTTATTTAATCATTTCACAATAATGAGAGAAAACCAAATCAGAGAAAAACTGACGTGATTTCTTTTTTATATTAGGTATTTTTAAAGAAATATCTTGCAAGTTTTCCTTATAACTTGTTACAATGAAAAAAAATTATTTATTTAAATACGCTTTCACGATGAAGGTCACACGATTTTACACAAATTTTTAGAAAAAACATTGGAATTTTAAGCACCCTCAAACTCATGCGCATCGCAGTGACTAAATTTTTTAAGGGGAATAAAATTAAAATGAACAGTCCCAATAGCTCTCTAAATTTCATACATAAGGAAAAAAATTCTTTTGTCGTTGAATATTTACTAAAAGAGTGATTATATCTTTCTTATTCTCAACTTCGATGAATTTAAATTGATGATGATTCACAAAATTTTTTTATTTGTCAGAAATATTGTTAGGGTCTTGAAGATTTCTAATTATTGAGATGACCATATAACAACGTCCCCTTGCTAACGAACCCATGCTGAAACTAATTCATTTTCCTGTCTATTGGGGATTTAAACAAAATTCAGATATATTCTTACTCTGTGAGCACTCTGAGTAAATTCAAGCATTGTCAATACTTTTGCTTCTTCATTTGATTTTATGCTTTAATAGAATTCTTTTCCATCATCTTCTCTTATTATGCTGCCACCTCTTTTAATTTTAATATCTCTGATTCTTCCCGACCACCACATAGCAACTCGTGAGTATCATTAAATTAGCAAGTTCTAATTTTATGGGAGGATATTATCAGTGATTGATATAGGCAATTTTGTTTCAAACAAGGCGATTTGTTTTTGGTAAGACATCAGGAAAATTATACAAGAAAAGAATTGTTGTTGAACGAAAAATATTTCTGTTGAATGACCTTGAAAATCAAAACTGAGAAAAGCTGCTGTAATCAAATATAAATACTTTCTTCCTTATAAATAGATTGTATTAGCTGTTTCATTGATTACAACATGCACAGAAAATATTTTATATTAATACACAAAATAATTGTGAAAATACGAAAAATTCAAAAAATTGGAAAAATATTAATCAGTAACAAATCATAATAATTAGAATTGTTTATAATTCGAATTTTTTTCCAATACATGAAGTTGCTATATAGAATAAACAATATAAAATAAAATTTATTTTATTTAGTACTAAACTTTTATTTAGTGCTAAACATATTTTAAACAGAATTCTGTAAAAAAAAAAAATCTTCTCACTATTAGAAAAAAGACCTGTAAAATTAGTTCGCTTACATAATTATAAACAAAAGTGACCAACGATTTCGAAAAAAAACCCAAACAAAGTTAAAAGAAAATAAGACTCCATTGTTTGTTGTATTTTGATTAGGAAACAAAGAAGTCACAAAATTTCATCAATTGCTTGCAAGAAAACTATAAATGTTTTCTATTGCTTATCAGACCATTCCAACTGAATTGCTTCTGCAATTATTTGTAAATTTTATGCCCAGACTGAACCCTGACGTTAATGTGGATAGTAAGTTTAAATAAAATTGTAAACTAAGGGACTGTTTTTTTTATTTATTTATTCTAAGTGTACACAAACTTTAAAAGAAATTATTCTTTGTGAGAAAGAATTATCTTCTTTCATAATTTACTTGTAATTTAAATTTTATCCTTCAAAATAAGACTAACCTCCATCACTTAAATGACCAACTGTTGCAACTTTTGTGGGTTTATCACCACCGTAAATCATAGTAACGGCATTCAAAGTGTAAACACCAAGGTCAAGGACAGAGCCACCTCCCTGCTCCTTCTTCATTAACCTCAGTACTTCAAGAAGGTTCTGACCGAAGTTGACATTTATGTGCACGACATCCCCAATTTTACCACTTTTAATGAGATCCATGAAAAATTTGTAGGCTGGAAAAAATCTGCTCCATAATGCCTAAAAAAAGAATTAATAATTTTATAACACAATTTCGACATGACTTAGAACAAATTACATAATTATTATTTCATTTAACCATAAAAAGAAAATACCAATTAAAATTTGCCCCATCATATAACTCTAAATAACTGTACAAAACTAAACATTTCACCTTTAGGTTCAAATACTCTCATCAAGGAATGAAGAGAAATCCTTTCATTCTGTGTCCCAGTACTAATCTTCATACTATTAATGCTACCAAAGTATTAATAGTATAGTAAACATCATGAATGCAATTTTTTTTAAAATTGTCTTTATTAAATGAGGGTGAGAGTACTAACTTTGCTTTTGAGAATGGGACCTTTTACAAAATTCAATTCTGCAGTTAACACCCCTACATTACAGCTTTAAGATACTTTTAATTATAACAGTTACTAATTTAAAGTAACAGAAACGTTTTGTTTACAGAAGAAAATATGGAATAAAAATGTGTAAAAAATTTTAATTGTAAAAGAAATATTTTATTAACATTATAGGCAATATTCTTGCATTTTGTAGGTGGAAAATGCAGTAATTATTTCCTCTTCTGTATGTTGTAAATCATTACACAAATTAAAATTTGTAAATAAATTAAAAATCGTAAAAACCGTGCAGTAAATCCTGAATCACGGGAATAGAACTCTTTAAAAAAGAAATACTGAAATAAGTGTATGTAAAATATGATGTTCTTTAAAGAAAAAAAAAATGAAAGAAAGAACATAATTTCTAGAAAGAACTATCTTTTAAACCTTTGCGATATCTGAATTTTTTATTTTATATTATTAATTTTGAAATTCCAGTCATTACTAATTTTGTTTTAAAATCTAAATGAGAACAGAAAAATCATGATTATTTCTTTCCTTTCTGATGCGCAAGAAAGACATCTTTGAAAAAAGAAAACATTTTTTGAAAAATTGCACATAAAGAAAAACCTAAATTTTTCCCTTCTCAAATTAAAATTTTTCTGCGAAAACTGAAATGTTCTGCGACTGTCGCCACAGTTCTGCCACAGGGAACAGACATAGTATTAAGAAACTTTTTGTGATTAAAACCATAAAAGAATGTAGAAACTGAAGATTTTTGAACATACTGGAAAAAAATATAAATAACAACGTCACCCACATCAAAAGTAAACAAAATAAGAAAATTAAAATATCAGAAGCATTCCCATACTTTTAATACCAAATGTTTATATGCATATGCAACTGCCTTTTGGCACTTAAATATCATTAATGAATTGTAGCTCTATGGTCAAACTTTGTAAGGGAAGCCCATTTACAAAGATTCTGATCAAATCGATTCTAGCAAGACCAGCTGTCTGAAAGGTTTACTGAATTTTATTCCCATAAATGCAAACTCCCAACACTGAAAAAACATTTGATTTCTGAAACACAACATTTTAAAAGACACAACGTACTCAGCAGTCCAAATTTTTAGGGGCCAATGGTTAGTTGATGAGCAGAAATTTTGCACCCTAATTTAATATTCCATTTAGCTTTTAGTGCATTATTAAGTTTAATACTTTTTCCCTATTGTAGATATTCAAGCTTATAAAATCAAATGTTTTCAGAAAAAGAGGGGATTTTAATAGGCGATGGTCAGTATAATTTAGCTAGTGAAAATTGTTTAGCTAGTGAAAATATCTGCAGAACATTAGATATTATCAAAAATCTTGTTACAGAATAATAGACATGATTCTACTCCTGGGTCAATACAATATAAAAGATTTGTATAGTTCATGAGCTTGTATAGCAAAATGATATGCAATGTATATAACAACAGAGTGTACCCAAAAATTGGAAGACGATAATAATTAATATTACAATAAAGTCAACTTAATATATTAATTATGGTTATTACTTCCATTAGAAATCGCTTCTGTTTCCTTGCAATTTCTACAAGTTTTTTTGTTTGCTTGGCATTCAAGGTCATGGGTTTCTCCATCAAAACGTGCTTTCCACTCTCAAGCATAAGTTTTCCAACAGCATAGTGATGTGTAGCAATAGTGCCAACATATACAACCTCTTCAAAGGAATAAAAATTATTGTTAGGAATTAAAAATGCTATAAAATTAAAATAAGAAATAATAGTAATAAATATATGTCACCAATATCAGAATCTTTTGCGAGATCTTCATAGGATCCGTATGCTTTTGGAATATCATGACTTGAGGCAAATTCTTTAGCAGAAGATAAATTTCTGGCAGCAACTGCAATAAACTAGGAATGGAGACTTTTTAAAAATGCATAAAAGTATTATATTATAACCAACGTTGAACAGCCGTAAAATGTAAAAATGCTGTATTTATTGTAAAAAGTGGGTACTGTTATAATAGTTCTCCAAATATCACACATAAAAAAAAATTGAAAGAATAATATTTTAGTCTTCAGGAACTTTGCCAAAATGTGTAAAAACCTGCTTTATGTACCACTGAATGCAGCAGTGTATTACACCTAATAACTCTCAAATATTACTTTTCTGACACTTCAGTACTTATATTTGTACTAAAATATAAAATCCAAAAAAAAAGTACAAGTATATGTAAGAATTTTTTGGTATCAGACAAAGTAGTTTAAGATCCTCTAGGATAGGTATATCATATAGAAAATAAATATCCCTATATAAATTTATATACAGTTTTCAGCAAATAAAATAAATAAAAATGTATAGAAACAAGTCAGAGAAATACAAAAAAAACAACAAAAAAAAAACAAGGGAAAATAAAAAATAAAAAAATTTAAGAGAGGAAGAAAAATTATTATTAAATAGAATATTTTTAAAAGTTTAAAAAGCCGGAAAACAAAATAAGGAAAAGATATAAATTTGTTGTCAGCTCACATATATCGGCAAAAAAAAGTGTTTTCTAATATTGTATTAATATTACTAAAGTAAAATACATCAATACAATAGTGTGAGGAGGACTAAATAATTATGAAGAAAATAAATTGAAATAAAAATAAAACGTGTTAAGAAAAAAATACAACAAAAAAAACATATCAAGCAAAAAATAAAAATTGAATATATATATAATTCTTGGAATTTTAATTTTTTGCGTGATATGTTTTTATTTTGTATTTTTTACTATATTATATATATATAAGTATATTAATTAAAATTAAATAATTAGAAATAAAATTACATTCAAAATTTATCTTTGTTCTGACACAGAAATACAATCTCAATACTTGAAAAAGAAAACATTTTAAAATGGCATACTTCATGATCTCCTTTAGGCATACTTNTATATATATATATATTTTCATTATTTCTTAGCGAATAACCTTTGTTATCAATGAAAAAAGACTTTAAAAATACTTTTTTTGAAAAAGATTCAGTTTGTTATAATTAATAGCTTTAAAGAAAACACAGTTGCTTCAATCAATAATTTTTTTTAAAAAATATCAATTTATTTAAATTACAATTTAAATAATGATTTATATCAAGTAATTTAAGTCATGCCAATCCTGGCAAAGACCCAATATAATAATTGTATGACTGAATATAATAAAATAAGCTGTTTTTTTATTATCAATGTCAGAATATATATTTAGAAAAATATTCCTGAATGCACATTATGTATAATACAAAATATTTTATTAAAAAAATTCTTTTTTTCTTTTGTTTTTGTAATATTTACAGTTTTTCTCTTAATTCAGATTAAAAAAATATTAACAAGCAATTGAATGCAAATATACGCATTAATTTCTCGCACTTAATTACGATCAAACCAGTAATTTTTTTAATTTTTATTTTCAGAATAATTTGTTTTACAAAATAATATCCCCCTTTTTTCATAACATATTATTTACAGTAAAATTTAAAAAGATCTGACGTTTATTTTTAAAATATTCTTTTTAATTATAAAGAGAAGGAAAATGAAAAGTTGTATGAAAAATTTTATGCATACTTACAAACGATTGTAATTTTTTTAAATAGAAATAAAAAAAAATCTTTTAAATCAGTTAAGTCTTAAACCCTCTGATGTTTCAAGAAGTTCTAGAAATAAAAAAGACAATTCATAAAGGACTTTACAAAAGATAATTTTTTTTTTATTATTTTGAAAGACATCAAAATGATATCTGATTGATAAAGAAATATCACAAGAAAGTTTTTTTAATTAAAAAAAAAATGATAAAATAAAATAGATCAGTCTACCTGAGTAAAGAATCGCTATCGTGTAATTAATTTTATTTTTCAGAAATGAGATAAGACTTTATCGATCTAAGTTCAAGGTAATTACATGATTGTTAAAAAATATTATCAAAAGCAATTAAAATCTGCTAAATATACTTCAAGCTAAAAATACTATTTCAAGCGAAATACACTTCTTTATTATCACTACAAACATTAAAAAATAAATTTCAACCATGCAATGCAATTCCTAATATTACATTGAATATTATTAGTAAATGTTTAAATTACAATTAATTTGAATCTGATCAAATTTAAAGTTAGTAGATTGGTTTCTATTTATTTGAAAGTTTTAAGCTGCCTATTTCTGGACTACTTAAGACAATGCAAGATCTGATATTCCTTAAAAATAAGAAGCATTAGTGATGTAAATCACTCTTCTCAAATCAGATAAAGTAGAAGCCCGGCGACCTTAACTTATTTGAAATTAACTTATTTACTTGAAATCGTTATTTTTCTTTCTAAAATTAAAAACACGGTTTTTAAATTGAGCGAAGAATTTTTATTTACATGTGAATAAAAGAGTGGAGTTAGAATTTTCCTGTAAAATCCTGTTTTATTTTCAATGATTTCTAGTGTTATTAATATTCATTGTAATTGATTTGTCCTTTGTGTTGTTTTTGTAAATATACTGTTTCTACGTTTTTGTATTGAAAAACTAAAGCATTTATACAGTTGTTTAAGATTATATATAAAATTTTTCATGATGCTGTAATTTCAGTGAGAAATATATAACAAAAAAAAATTAAAATAGGGGTGCACAACCTTTTTCAATGAGGGGCTATGAAAATTTCTGTACCCGTGTTAATGGCTAAGTTTTGGTGACTTCCTGACAATAGCTTGTGAGTAACTGAGTTTCTAGTGTAGAATTTTTTCGAGTGAACAATTTTAATCGTTGTAAATGAATTTGTGCCACATTATTTGCAAATATTAAAATTTTTTATAGTGAAGTACATCCAGTGATGCCCCATATGGATGATGTAATCAAATTATTTGATCACTAGTAATTCCTGATCTTTGTTACAAACATAATCGGGTTGAGATTGTAATTTTTTGTTGTAATATAAGGACTAGTATTCAAAAGATATTACTAGTCCATACCAGGGTTGAAAAATTTTTGGCAATTGACAGTTTTATCTGGTTATAACTGTCATGTCAACAATCTTTTTGAATCAATCTTCTTTCAATTGTTAAAAACCTAAAATTTTGTGAGGAAAATAATTATTACCTTTTATACACAAAAAGTTATTTGAATACATTTAAAAGTGATCAATCTTTTGTGTTCTTTAATTACTTTGACATTAAACCCCTTTCTTCATCAAAAATCACTTATCTATTATAAATATTAATTATCATGCATAATTAAATTAAATCTATTGTAACAAGCTAAAATTTATTCTGAAAATTCTACTAAATATGGATAATAATTAAATAAAATATTGAAGCTAATAATTCCTTTTGCTAAATAGTTGTTATTTTGTATTATTAGAGACCACTTCAGTTTTACTTAATCTTACAATATCTACCTCAATCATAGCATAAAGGAATTAAAATCTATATTTAAGTTGATTTAAGCACTTAGTTATCTATATAAGCTGAGTAGTAATATTATTCTAAATGATAACCGTAAAGTATAAATAGTAATTTTTTTTCTTTTGAAAAAGCAGTTAATAATAATATCAATATTTTTAGCTTCATTTTTCATACATTACTTATATATACAGTGTTTTCACTACAGCGCGAGAATCTCGCATATTTTTTTCTTTTCTCGCATTAAAAAATTATTACTGCGAGAAATTCGCGCATTCTATAAATCAATTTCAAAATTCGCGAATTTCTCGCATTTTGGAAGAAGCTTCGAATTACGCTATTTAGAATAAAATCCGTTTCACTTTTCTTCCTGGATCTCTCATTATTTTCAACATTTGCTCCGTTATCTAGCTTCCCTATTTACCAGTATTGTTCAGAACCTTTTCGAACAACAGAACACAACCGAACCACGGAACCCCTTTCAGAATACATTTTACTGCAACCACGTGCTTACGATATGTAAAGTTTTTTCATGTAAGACGTTCAAATTTTTTATGCACTAATGTAAGAGGGACAAATACCTAGTAAAGGCAAAATCTTCTATGATGATGCAGCAAGAATATTCAATGCTTTAAAAAATAGAAGACGTTAAAAATGTATTATNAAGCTGCCTATTTCTGGACTACTTAAGACAATGCAAGATACGATATTCCTTAAAAATATGAAGCATTAGTGATGTAAATCACTCTTCTCAAATCAAATCAGATAAAGTAGAAACCCGGCGAAATTGCTGAACTTGAAATTGTTATTTTCCGGTATTTGTTATCGTTATTTTTCTTTCTAAAATTAAAAACAAGGTTTTTAAATTGAGCGAAGAATTTTTATTTACATGTGTTTAAAAGAGGGGAGTTAGGTATCTGCATTTTTGAATTTTCCTGTAAAATCCTGTTTTATTTTCAATGATTTCTAGTGTTATTAATATTCATTGTAATTTGTTTTGTCCTTTGTGTTGTTTTTGTAAATATACTGTTTCTACGTTTTTGAATTGAAAAACTAAAGCATTTATACAGTTGTTTAAGATTATATTTAAAATTTTTCATGATGCTGTAATTTCAGTGAGAAATATTTAATAAAAAAAATAAAAATAGGGGTGCACAACCTTTTTTAATGAGGGGCTATGAAAATTTCCTTACCCGTGTTAATAGCTAAGTTTTGGTGACTGCCTGACAATAGCTTGTGAGAAACTGAGTTTCTAGTGTAGAATTTTTTCGATTGTGCAATTTTAATCGCTTTAAATGAATTTGTGCCACATTGTTTGCAAATATTAAAATTATTTATAGTGAAGTACATTAAGTGATGCCCCATATGGATGGCGCAATCAAATTATTTGATCACTAGTAATTCCTGATCTTTGTTACAAACATAATCAGGTTGAGATTGTAATTTTTTGTTGTAATATAAGGACTAGTATTCAAAAGATATTACTAGTCCATACAAGGGTTGAAAATTTTTTGGCAATTGACAGTTTTAACTGTCATGTCAAAAATCTTTTTTTGACATAGTTTTTAACAATTGTCAAAAACCTAAAATTTTGTGAGGAAAATAATTATTACCTTTTAAACACAAAAAGTTATTCGAATACATTTAGAAGTGATCAATCTCTAGTGTTCTTTAATTACTTTAACATTAAACCCCTTTCTTCATCAAAAATCATTATCTCTTATAAATAGTAATTATCATGCATAATTAAATTAAAGCTATTGTAACAAGCTAAAATTTATTCTGAAAATTCTACTAAATATGGATAATAATTAAATAAATATTGAAGCTAATAATTCCTTTTGCTAAATGGTTGTTATTTTGTATTATTAGAGACCACTTCAGTTTTTTTTAATCTTACAATATCTACCTCAATCATAGCATAAAGGAATTAAAATCTATATTTAAGTTGATTTAGGCACTTAGTTATCTATATAAGCTGAATAGTAATATTATTCTAAATAATAACTGTAAAGTATAAATATTACTTTTTTTTTATTTTATGAAAAACCAGTTAATAATAATATCAATAATTTTAGCTTCATTTTTCATACATTACTTATATATAATATGAAACATAGTAGGTATTAATTATAATGCAAGTATTATGAATGATTTAAACAGTTATGTAACATATATTCTAATAAAATGTCCCCCAATGGCGGATAATTAAACTTGCCTCAGATTTTTAACAGTTTTTGTCAGATAGAGACTGTTTTCGAGACATTTGTCATGAGGAAAACCAGTTTTTGACATTCTAAACCCAAGCCTGGTCCATACACATTTTCCCTGGTCTATTTACATGTCTCTATTAGATTTTCTTTTTAAAAAACAGGTCATGAAACCAATTTAAATAAAAAAATTTAATGCAAAGAATGTGTCATGTTTACAATATGCTATTTTACCTATGATGATGAAATATGCTATTTTAAGACAAAGATAGAAAACCAAACCAGCATACAAAAATGGTAAAATTCTAAGGTGATCTAAATATAGAAAAAGTCCAAAATCATGAAGCAAAAATTTAATTTTATTTAACAATTCACTTGATTTAAATTCCTCATATTCTAACCAAAAATATCTAAAATATTTCTTCTCAGTTTTAAAACGTTGATCAAAAGATACTGGGGCCAAATATCTGAAGAAAAACTTCCTGTTGTGTCTTTCTTCTAATTAAAGTTTTCCTGGATTTCTTAAAGGTATTGTATTGTAACTTTGTATTCTCTTGACAAAATGAATTATTATGATTAGGATTAATATACTTTTCTAAATGGTTTTATGAGGACAAATTAAAAGTCTAATTTATGTATTTAATTAATTAAAAGTTTAATTAATTAAAAATCTAATGCTGTCTTAAAAAATAACTAAAATGACTAAGAAAGGTTTTACAGAATACTAATGCAACTTTTTCTGAATTTAAGTTGGAACATCATTTTTAGATGTCTGAATATATTTTATTGTCATTTAAAAACGAGGTTTAGAATTTATTTAATAATTAACTTTTGAAATAACTGAACTTTCTAACTTTCCCTCTAAACATTCGACCACTTTCCTGTCCAAACTATTCGGATCATATTTCCCAGATGGCAGCCCACGCATAATTCAAGTCTCAAGATTATCTGCCAGATTTGGAAGAATACCCCATATCTGTAAAAAGAAAAAAGAAAGTAAATTTATTCTCAGAAAGTACATTTTTATATCTGATTTTGTTACTTAAATTATTGCTCTAAAATTGATTAAAATATTTAACGTTTGCTTTCAAACCGTTAAGTTTTAGTTTGTGAAAATCTGATCATTAGACAAAAAGTCATTCAGAGTTTTTGTTCACTGCAACGATGCATTTATAATTTTGTACAATGCAATTATAATTTTGTACAATGCATTTATAATTTTGCATAATGAAATTATAAATTTTTTTTTTATTTGTTATATTCATTTTCTGATTTGTATTTTTTCTTTGTGGTTAAATATAATTACATTAATAGTTGTATAATTCTTATAATGTGTATTATTTAATATTTTATAGAAAGTAATAGTGAGTGGAATTGACCTTTCTGCTTCATACAGGGCGCAGATACACAACTAGGTATGACTGAGGAATATATTAAAAAACGACCAAATCCTGGCTGGGAAATAGAAATGGAATTGACAAGGAAAGCTATCAGGACTGAGAATAATCTATCTCCAAAACCTCGTTTTTTTGTTGTTTGTGGTGATCTTATTCATGCAATGCCAGGTGAATAATTTAATCCATTTTATATCTTATATGAACTACAATTTTTACTTATGCGTAAGTTAGGTAGTTAGTTATCCCTTATAGTTAGTTCACTTACCTCCGTATTCACCGTTGACTCTGACCTGACGCGTAACTCCCAATTCCGAAACCCCCGGTTTGGAAACTTTGACCGAGAGTTCAAAAGCAATTCCACCATTATTTTTAGACCGTCGGTTTCTTAACTGTGGGTTACTTGACCGGCAGTTACAGGCATTTTCTTATTGGAGACGAAGAGACATATATTCCTACGAAGAGACACGTGATAACCGCCTTGTTTGTTTACTCCTGAAGTGGCATGCTCGATTACTCGTAGTTTTTCATTTTTTCGTCTTTACTTCTATTACTTTAAAATGGCTCAAAAATTATATTTTACAGTGACTGAGAAAGAACTGCCGATGCAGCTAGTGGAGCCGAAGCTTTCAATAATAGAAAACAAATAAAATTACATCTTGTGAAAAAGCTGAAGCTTTCATAGAAATTGCGCAGGAGTTTAACAAAACTCCTGGAGTAAATCCTCGAACTGCAATACAATTAAGACAGTGCTACTCCAATATATAAAGAAATTAAATAAAAAAGCTGCTAGGGCGAGGCAGCATATCAGGTTAACTGGGGTAGGAGAAAATGCATGCCCCCAGTTAACGGATATCTATCGATGCCTCTATTAACTTATCCGTTGAGATCAAGTTACGATAATGATTACATGGATATAGAAAGTAAGTATTATTTTATAATTTTGAGTTATAACATATGTGTTAAAAATTAATGTTCAGAGAATATTTATACTGGCGCTCTGTGAATAATTTGTAAAGTAATTTTCAATAGATGCAAGTTTAGTTATTATTTTGAAAAATAAAAACGAAGTTATAAAATGCAAAGTGTAAATTTCGATTCTCTGCTTTTTTTTATCTGATTGTAAAATGTTAATATATAATTTAAATGTTAATAATAATTTTATTGAAATATATCGAATGAGTTCAGAGTGCCATTTGATATAATCCAAAAAAATTTTAGAAATTGAGCACTTCACTCAATTTTATTTATATCCTAGTGGAATTTATTAATTAGTACATTTAATTATATTTATCTGATTGTTAATATTGTTTGTTTTATCTATTATACTAATTTTTAAATAAATATAAAAAACCATATGTGGGTCAACAAACAATTTAAATCACTGATTAGTTGGATTGCTTTTTATTGAAAGCTGTAATTATTTTTTTATTTAGTACTTAAACCAGAGTTGCAAAACACCCGGGTTTTTCTAGAAAAACCCAACCCGGGTGGGTTAATGGGCTTTTCATGTTTTAATGGAATTTTTTTTCAAAAGAGAGGGCAGAGATAAGTACCTTATTTTGGCACTGACTAATCAATAGTCATATAGTCAAATCAACATAACTCTTAAAAAAAAATTAAAATTCATATTAAGTGATTGAAAATTCATACTTAAGCTGTTGACGTAAAAATTGCACCAATTCAAATTTAGCTGTATTATCGAATTTGATTCGTGCAATGTTTACACAAGTTTGGTTTGTTTATCACAATATTAAAGAAAATTCAAAATAGAAAATGCATTTTTTTGAGAAAAGCTGTTTCTTTCAGTATTTTTAAAAAACAGTAATATTGTTGACTTCTTATTAATTTTTGAAGGCCCTTAACCCGAACCTATTTGGCCTAGGCGATTCTAATTTTTTGGTTTAATGAATTTCCTACATGTTAAGCACTTTGAATATTACTAATCGGTGTGATTTTTTCATTTTTAGAAAAAGCTGAACCTGAACATATTTTTCCGATAGATAGTGAGGCTTTAGATGAAACAGTAGTAAGTATTGTTTTTATTGTTAGCAAATAATTCTGGATTAAATAACTATGCCTAGTAATTATTATGCAGCATATGTATACTATATTTGCATTGCTTAATTCCAATGGTGCAGCTAAGGTTTTCAGCATCTAAGGACAATTTCGTTAACTATTCAGGTTTTGTTTTACCTTGAAATATGTTGGGGCTGTGAAATCATTCTTTTCTAAACCAATTTATTTATGCCTCAGACTTTGTAAAAACTTGAAAGCTGTCCTTGGCACTGTAATATATTTTGACAAATCCCGGATCAACTAGGAGACTAGA
>NC_092211.1:69495757-69583194 GCF_043381705.1 Parasteatoda tepidariorum | reverse complement strand
ATTAAATAATTATGCCTCGTAATTATTATGCTACATATGTATAATATATTTGCATTGCTTAATTTCAATGGCGCAGCTAAGGTTTTCAGCATCTAAGGAAAATTTCATTGACTATTCAGTTTTTGTTTTACCTTGAAATATGTTGGGGCTGTGAAATCATTCTTTTCTAAACCAATTTATTTATGGCTCAGACTTTGTAAAAACTTAAAAGCTGTCCTTGGCACTGTAATATATATTGAATCAGTCATTCATGTACTTTAATGCTAAAACTAAAAGGCTTTGCAATGTATATAATTCATTTATTTGCTGCTTTTGTGTTTATTTCATACAAAAGAATTATTTAGAAAATTTCTTTTAAATTTGATTTGTTTTATGCTATTATTTTCCATTCATTTTGTAAATACTTGTTACAAGAATGGAAAACTATAATGCTAATTGCGGACAAGTTAAATTTTGACTGAAATAATTAAAAGTAGTGGGCTTGTAATTTTCAAGTGAAAAAAGAGATATCCAAAAAAGATAAAAAAGGATGTTTTATTTTGGGAACAATTTTAATATGTTGCGTGGATTTTACACCCTTTTCTGCTGCGTGTAAGGGTAGCAGTCCCCTTTAAATCATAATTTTTTTTTTAGTTTGTCAGATTTGTTATTTATATTAAAGTTTTCTAACATTTTTACCAATACATTGTTACTCTCATTTTATTATGTAACTCATATAATGCTTCTCAAACAAAAATTTTATTACTTACTCGAATTTAAACCAAGTTGATTTATTTAGTTCAGTACCGTTTCAAGGAAAAGTATTAATTTTCTAATATTGAAAGAAATTGCTATTCAAATTTTGGCTATTTGTCACAGTGTTTCAAATTAGTGAATAAATCAATCTAATGTGAAAGAAAAAGTGGAACAAAAATAGAATTAATTTGCTTTTTAAAATATTTTATAGATATTTAAAAAACAGTTATTAATCTCTACATTACTATAAATCATAACGAAAATAAATCATGTGTTGATGAATATCTTAACAAATCACTAGAAAATAAACTATGTATCTACATTTAATTTTCACATAATTTAACACTGTGTCAAATTTACTTTGAATATTACAGGATCAAGAATCACAGAATGGTGTGACCGTAACGCCATGTCCTCCAACACCAGTGGCAGGAACGGAGGAAACTCCTGCAAAAGCCAGTTTAAAAGCCACCTATTCCATGTTCAGAAAGCAGAGGAAAAAATATGCCCCCTCTGCAGCCCAAAAGGCTGCTTCTTCTATTGAAGAAAAATACAGATTGGAAATTCAAGTTTTAAAGAGTAAAGAGGAGAGGGACGTGGAAGAACACATGTTAAAGATGAGGCTGCGGTCTGCGCAAATTCAAGTTTTAAAGAGTAAAGAGGAGAGGGACGTGGAAGAACACATGTTAAAGATGAGGCTGCTGTCTGCGCAGATCAAGTTTCAGGAGAATTTAAACAGAATCTTGCACACTAATCCCACCTCTTTAAACATTTCATTAAATAAATAAGTGTTTTATTATTTTACTGTGTTATGTATCAATATTATTCAAAACATGTTGTATAATTGTTAAATAATTCAATTTTCCACATAATCTTGTTGTCAGTGGGAACTGAAGAAACAATGATACATTTTAATTATAACATTGCCTTATTATTGGGGACAGACTTAATGTTAATAGACTATTTTATTCCTTCATGAGGTTGATGGGAAATCGTCATATACCGATGCTTAATTAATTCTGGTAATATGTACTACTGGTTTTCTTCAACAAGAATTCTTCAACAGACTTTTCTTAGTTTTTAGAAAATATTTTTACCTTATAGAGACATTGTATTACTATTTTAATTAACAATAACTTTAAAAAATATATAAAAGGTCTTATAAAAGAAATTTTTATAAGACTTTATCAAGGTTTTATAAAAAAATTATTTGTCTTTGCATTTCAGCATTAGTTTACTGCACGAATAATGTATTTTGCACGAAACTCAAATATTGAAGGGTTATGCAATAAACACTGATACAGTTACAAAATATTTGCTGAGTATTAGCCGTTTGAGTGCAGCATTTGCTTGTTATGTGCCAAAATTGCAGAGAAGCTCTCTTGTTTTGTATCGAAAATGCAGAGACGCTGCTGTTGGTTAGTATAATTTTCGTATCTATTGAGATCAGTTGAATTCATATCAATCGCAGTTTTTATTCATTTTACTCAAGGACTTTGTTTTAAGTTGTTCTTGTTTTTTTTTCTTTTCAGGCATTAATACAGTACAGAACCCGTTATCCGGAAATCGGAAAACCAAGAAACCGGAATGAAATTCGATAAATTTTCCCGCCATTTTTTTTAAAGAAAAAAAATGTTTCATTCCTCATAAGATTTCAAGATTTTTCTTTCTTTTTTGAAAGATGTTTACCTTACCATCATTTTGGAAATAATCATTAGTGTATTACTTCATTGTTTTTTCTTCTTTTTAAGATTATTTTCAAATATATTTTTTTTAGTTGAGTTTTACAATAAAAAAAACGGCTTTTTGTAGCGATTCAGAAAACCGGAAAAATCAGTTATCCGGAATAGCGATGGTCCCGATCATTCCGGATAATCGGTTCCCTACTGTGTAATAATTTACTTTATTATAAAATAAAATTTAAAAACAATTATTTTTATACTATGTTTAAAATTAATATTTCATGTGCACAGATGTACAGTTAATGTTTTCTATTTAAACCCTATCCAGTTACTTAAATTTGTTTTGAAATTTTCTTGTTAACATACATCATTCCATCTTCAGAACAATAAAACAAGTTTGTTTTCAGGAATGTAACAAATATATATGAGACATATGTCCTAAATATATATGAGATTTAATAGACAATTAATTTATAGACATAGTTGCTTAAGTAGTATCATCACTATTTTTTAACGGAACAGTTTGTATACAAAGCAATCTATATTAAGTTACTATTATTTTTTAATAAAACAGCCTGTATAATTATTAATTGGAAATGAAGATGCTATGAGCTAAGATGGTAGAAGTTCTGTTATAAACTTGTCTTTAAATCTTTTGACTCATACCAATCCAGAATTTCAATATGGGTGCCTATTTATGTGAAAAATTTTATTTACATTAAATTTTTTTGTAATAATTTTACCACATTCGTAAGTTTTTGTGAAAGAGAATAATGTTATCTGAAATATATTTTATCACAAAATTATTTTATTATTTTTTTGTGATGGTTTAAATTTTACTTGAGATATTTTTGTGAAGGTACTAATTTTGCTTATTGTTATTATTATTTTTTTTTGTTATGGTGACCACTGTTATTGTAAAAACTTATTTGAATTTTTATTGAATCAGATTCTTTTCAGGTGTAATTTTTTAAAGGTAACTGAAACATTTTGTTCTTTTATTATAAATAGGTTCCTGTTTTGACTGCAGAACAAGAGTCTTGGTTAGAAACACAGAAGATGCAGAAAATGGGAATTATAAACATGTAATCATATTTTAACATATTCCATGGTTTTTGGAAAAATCCTGATGAATCAAAAATTTATTTTAATCTTCTTCCTGTTATTCGTCAAAAGTGGCTTCCCAAATTTCGAGATGCCAGTAAGCAATTTACTTTTCTCCTTACTTTTTAGTTTAGCTTTATATGTACACCTATACTTGTGCTATGGTGGTATAATCAGTTAAGGTGATACTCAGGTAGTGAGTTCAATCCTAGCGACCAACAAAACAGTCAGCATGTATACACAGCAACGTGCATGTAAAATTTGTTATGGCTAAAAGCCCTCTTGTTGGTTGTGGTGCAGAAGTTTAGAGAGTGGGGTACCAGCTCAGGCGCTGTTCACATCATCTGACTGTGGTTAAAATTGTGTGGCACACACCCCTAAACATGGCCAAGCACCTAGCCCACTTTTTTAGAGCTCTATATTTTAATAGCAATGGTAGGAGTGCCTCATAATTAAATGATAAATAATTAAAATGAAACTATTTCAAAATAGTTTTTATCCTCAATCGTACCTTCTATAATGTTAATTACTCTATTTATTCCTGATCATTAACATTATTAAGTATTATTTTATTTCCAACCAATGTGTAATTTTTGTTAAGCAAATCGATTGTCACCGTCATTTGAATATAAAAACTATTCCAGGATTCTTAATTGTTTTAATATTCCTAATTTTTTTTTTAGTATAGTACGTACAACGTTTATACAAACACAAGATTTTGAAAAAAAATCTTTGTATTTAAAATTTCATTCACTAGAAAAGAAATTTTTTTTAAAAAAAATAGATGTCCAAAACATGTTTTAAATTAAAGGGAGTGGAGAGAGAAAAAAATTATCTCTTCTTTATTGTTCTGATTTACTCTGAAGAACAAATTAATGCTGAATTAGTAGTGTAACAGAAATGTGTTTAACTTTTTTTTCCAGAACCATTTTTTGATTTTGTTATTTTACATCCTTTTTTCATCTTAAGTTAGTAGCAGGCAGTTGACCCCAAGGTAGTGCATAGCTGGTGTCTTATACACAGGCTACTGAAGAAGAGAAATTTTTAAATGAAATAAAATCATTCTTCCACTTCACACTTATATTTTTTTCTAAAAAAAGAATATACCTTGCACTTGCTAAACTGCAAAGTATGCGTGATATAAAAGTTAAACTGCTGTGAGAATCCTGCTGTGGCTCTTGTTCTAGAAAATATTGATTATTATTTATTGTATTGTACGTTTGTTGTCTGTTATAAATTTATTTAATTTTGTACCTTGAATAATCTGTGATTTTAGTATTAGATAAAAAAAAAGGGGGGGAAAGAGGCTTAGAACTGGTGCAAAATAATAATAAAATATTTTTTTTTCACTTAAATGTTTGACTGATATTATTCTCCCCAGAACAAGATTAGTTCTGTTATTCATATACATCAACTAAAGATCATTTTCGCATTTTTTAGCAATTGTTGTTTGTCTTTTGATATCCTTGGAAAGTTCTTTTCAAATCAAATGCAGATAGTTATATAATTTGTTTCGGGTTTGAAATGGAGTACCGTAAACCGGGGCGAGTCTACCCAATTTAGTTTTATTTAATTTTCACTATTTTAAATTGCAAATAAAAAAAATTTTACCGACGGAGAACTTAGTTCAGACTCTAAGGAAAATGGCGCTGTAGTAGTTTGATCTGTTTTTATTTATTTGGTGTCTTTTTAACCGACCTGTTCAAACGTCTTTTGAGAGATTTGTATTGAAAATCAGCAAACTTTTAGTTGGTGCTCTGTAAGTATATTATTATTACTATTTTCAATTCGGTTAATTGATAAACTTATCTAAGACTAAGATTACATTAATTTTATATGAAAAAACAAACAAAAAGAATGTAAGTTTTGCTGTTGTAAACAAAAAGCCAGAATTCGCGAGGCAAGTCTACCCATTCGTATTTAGTTTTAATAAAGCATAATAATATAATTTAGAACTTTGTTTATATTAAAATTAAGTCATTTTAAATGAATTTGAGTATATTATTTTAATTCTGCATTGATAAATTTATCATTAATAAGAAAATTTATAGGTTAAATATAAATGTAAATATAAAATATGTTTATTTTACCTATTTTTTCAATTTTTATATTACAAAATTAACTTTTTTTATTTAATGCAAGTTAAATAAATTATTATTTATTATTACAGATGATTCGAAATTATACTCGCAAAACAAATGGATTTAAATGTTACAAAAAAATGCCACCTGAGATGGAAAAAGCTATCCAAAGTATAAAAGACGAACAAATAACAATTCAAGATGCCCCAGCCGAATTGAAAATAACGAGAAAAACTCTTTCAAAATATTGTCACCGGGAACCAGAAGAGCATAAAAACACTGGCGGGCAGACGATTTTTACTGAGGAAGAAGAGGATATGTTCGCAGCTCATTTGATAATTTTGTCAGATAATGGCTTTCCAGTGTCTATTGACGACTTTCGCTATATAGTGCAAGGTTATTCAAAATCGCACAGTCCTAAAATTCAAAAAAAATTTGCCTGGAGAAGATTGGGTGCATAGATTTTTAAGCAGACATAAAAAAGTGTCTCAGAGGTAAAATTTCATTTGAACGTTAATAAATCTTTAATCTGTAAACCTTTCTAATTTCCAAAAATTAATTTTTTTAGATTCGCCTGTAACATATCTAGAGCCCGGGCTTCTGTATCAGTTGAGGATTATGAAAAATATTTTGAAAACTTGGGTACTCAGCTTGAAGGAGTCCCACCAGAAAATATCTGGAACTACGACGAAACAAACATTTCTGACGATCCTGGGAGAAAGAAAATTTTATGTTGCAGAGGAACAAAGTACCCAGAACTTATTAGAGACAGCAGCAAAGCAAGTACTTCTGTAATGTTTTCTTGGGATGCAGCAGGAGAATTATTACCACCGTACATAGTTTTCAAGTCTCAAAACTTATGGAGCACGTGGACAGATAATGGTCCCCAAGGAGCACGATATGGCAGGACAGATCATGGATGGTTTGACGGCGTAACTTTAGAAGACTGGTTTTTCTCTCTCTTGGTTCCTTGACTGCGAAAACTTGATGGAAAAAAATCATTATTGGCGATAATCTGAGCAGTCATATTAGTTTGAAAATATTGAAGTACTGTGAGAAAAATAATGTTGCATTTATCTGCCTCCCTCCAAACACGACACATGCTACTCAACCTCTGGACGTCGCTTTTTTTCGCCCTTTAAAAATAGCGTGGAGAAAAATTTGGACCGAGTGGAAAGAAACAGATGAAGGTAGAAAATTTTCAGTTTTGCCCCAAGATAGAATAGCTAGTTTACTGAACTCAGCCATGCGATTGTTATCTCCAAATGCGGCTAAAAATTTGATATCAGGTTTTCGCAAAGCTGGTATTTATCCGCTGAATAAAATTGAAGTTTTAACGCGAGTTTGTCCTTCTTCTGATCCAGATAAAAACCTTGTAAGTGAGGCATTCATTAAGAAGATAGAGGAAATCAATTTAGGAATTAAACCAGTTTCTAGACGCAAGCGAAAATTGGAAGTAGCCCCAGGAAAAAGTATTCGGGCTGAAGATGTCGAAGCAGCTGTGAAAAAAACCCAAAAATTTGCAGAAGAAGGGCAGCAAAAAGAAAGTCAAAAAGGGGACTTCTGATGTCACCTTTTCAGATGAAGAAGTCGTTCCTAAAAAAAAAAGGTTCTTCACGAAAGAAGCGGGTTAAAAAAAAGCACAAGGCGTAATTTCTATTGACACATCTTCAGGCGAAGAAGTCGCTCTTAGACTGAAAGATTCTCCCCAAAATAAACGGCGCAGAAAGGCAGCTCAAAATGTTAGTTACAATTTCTCATCTTCAGAAGAAGTCGCTCCTGAACAAAAAGATTCTGGCCAAGTTGACGAGAATATTACATTGGAAAACAACAATTTTGTGATTATAAAGCGATTCGATGAAGTTCTTTCACCAGGTCAGATAATTGACATGAATCCTGAAGGTGTATTAGTTTCCTTTATGGAACGTACACTGAAAGCTTGGCGATGGCCAACTGTCGAAGATCGAGAGCTCATTCAACGAGAAAACATTGTAAGAAAAATCACACCTCGCAAAAGAATGGGAAAAGGATTTTTCATGATTCCCAATGTTTGAATTTCGATTTTGTTAATAATCTTTAATTATTATTATTTATTAATTATTTAATTGTAAATTTATATTAATTTTAATTTATTTTTATCAACAATAATCAGAAAAAAATGTTATTTTATAATNTTTGCCATTGAAACTAAAGCAAAACAAAATTATAAAATTTTCTTATTTTACCTTAATATAACAAAATACATACTTAAATATCTAAGTTTTTTTCAAGTAAACATTTTACTTCAGTTAAGTTAGTTACCTTAATTTAAACTATCACTTTAAATTTAGGTCTTTAAAAAAAAACTTCTGACATACAAGGGAGACCCAAAATTATTAATATGAACGAAAGAAAAAGCAAGACGTTCTTTTCTACCATGTTACCCCCTGTGCGTGACGTCACGATTCCTACTTGAAGGCTTGTTCACCCTATCTAGGAGGCTTTGGGTAGACTCGCCCTGGTTTACGGTATACAAATACTTTTGCTTTTTGTAAAACATACTTAATCTTTAAAGGAAAATATTAAAACAAGATGTAAGAAACATATCTATATTTTTACAACATTAAAAATATCTGGAGCTAACATGGAGCTTCAAACACACTATAGGTAAAATATATTTAATCTTCATCAAAATAAAAACCAATTTGGTGACGGATTTCATCCATTAATTCTGCATGAGTTTCTGAATCTTTAAGAGGCAAAATAGAACTCTCCAGTTTTCCTAAAATTTAAATTATTTTTTGAAACCAAATAAATACAGCATTTGAAGTATAATAAATTTGTTAATATTTGAATGAATTAATCGTGAAGAAGTCTGTAATAATTATAGATCCAGATTTTTTAAAACCAAAATAAATATCATTATTCAAGAAGGATGATATAGTTATTACTATCTTTAAAATGTATTTGTAAAAGTGAGATATACTTTATTTTATAATCAGCGCTGAACAGTCAACCCAATTCTGAGTTTACAACAAACAACGTTCAACTCCATAATCTTGTAATTTTGAACCTAACTCAGAAGACAAAGGAACTATTGTATCAAGCATTGGGAAAAACTAACATCTTGGAGGATTTGTATTGCACGGAGAGAAAACATTAAAAACCTCCCATTATTAGCTTAATGGCAAGGAGATACTGATTCATCATCTGTCTATCACTCAGAATATTTAATGTCAGTACTGTGGTCAGAGCAAGCCACCACTAGGATTCAAACCTGGCTCCTTCTCCTTTCATTAAAAACCTCCCATGGTTAGCCTTGTGGCAAGGAGATACTAATTTATAATTCGTCTATCACTCAGGATATTTAATGTCAGCAGAATTTGTAACAACCAGCCAAACTAGCCTAAAGGAAAATTTCCCACGAATCCAGGGCTATAGAAACTACTAGAATATATAATGATCCCAATAATTTTACACCCTATTTTTTATTATTTAAAAAGAAAAATACAGTATACATTTAAATACTAAGTCATTTTATAATATATTTGCAACTACTAAACAATTTATAGACGATTTGTTTTTACTATAATAATTACCACAGTTAAATATGACTTCTGTAGGTCAAGCTTATAAAATGAACTAATTTTAAATAAATTCGAGAGTTCATAAATTTTTTAAAGAAAATAAAATTAGTTAAAAATTTGTTTTAGTTTTATAGATAAAAACTATTATTAGAACTACAACTAAATTTTAGCCAATGCTAAAATTGATGGATGAAAGTAATTTATGAATTATTATCTCACTTGCAGTAGATGTAAACTCATTAAACTATTTTATTGCCTAAAAGACACAAAGTAGTTTATGAATTAAGAAACATAATGTAGATAAAGAAATTTTTTGAGTATTATGCTAAAGATATCTAAGACTTTTATAACCATGCTTTTAAAATATTTATAATTGATATATATATAATAAACATGTAATTTTATGTCTGTTTAGAAGACTTTTTTTTTGTTGTAAATTTTGACTAGTTGATAAAATTTCATTTAATCAAATTTTCAATGCCCTATAAGCATACTATTGTTCTGAAATACATTAATTAGCCCTTTAAAGTTTTCTCAAACTCAAATCGCTATTTAATTGAACCAAATAGTTTCTGAAGAAAAAAATCATTTCATTAATTAGACACAAAAATGTGACTATATGTTTGTAAAATTATTAATGAATTACAGATACTGTATTCATTTTAGTACAGTTACTGTATTAATTGAGTATCATTAAAATACTACTTGTTTTGTTGTGTATGCCTTCAATTTTTAAATGCAAAAATTCAAACAAGGCAAACTATTATCTCAAAATTAAAAACTGTTTATGAATTCATTATAGTTTGAATTCCAAATTATTTTCTTTGAGATACTATTAAAACTTATACATTTACTAACATTAAAATAACTTGAACATATTTAAACAACCTAAAAATATAACTATACCTTTCTGTAGGCATTCTCTAACTTCCATTGCTTCATATCTTAGACCAGAACTATTGGTGCAGTTAAAGGGCCGTATAGCATCAGGTAACGGGAACTCGTGAGTTTTTTCTGCTGTTTCAACAGCAGTCGGACACCAGAATGGATTTTTTACCTATTTAAGAAATAAATAATTAAAATTTGATTTATAATACATAAAATAAAAGGTTTAAATCAGGAATGGCCTACCTATGAGATAGCAAAGTTTTAAAAATGGTATGCTAAGATTTATTGAAAAAATAATATGTTGTCCTCAGAAACTTTGTCAAAATGTATAAAAACCCAATTTGATCACTACTGAATACAGCAGTGTCTGAAAGCTGAACTGTATCACATCAGTCATGTAGTAAGATAGCACGGGGTATATACAAATGCAAACACATTGTTTGTACATATATTTTAGATCAATAGATGAATTTTACATGTACATAAATTTTAGTTACATACGTTGTTGTGAGTAAATACTTACAAAATATATGATTATACAAACTGTAATGTAGGGTAAACCAACCAGTGAAGGAACATTTCATATATATTGATTCAAAATAAGAATTTGAAAGTTTTCCTTTAGATTGATTGGTAACAATAGCTTACTGCCAAACAATAGGAAGTCGTCTAGCAAAGTTTTGGATTACCTGGTCAAATAGATTTCTCTAGAAAAATTTTGAATTTGTTATCTCTGCAACACCTTGTTTCATTGAAACAATTATAAGGTGAGTGTTTGTATTTATATGTTTAAAGTGGAATTAATTGCATGTATTAGTTCTATTTTTTCTCACTGTGAAAAAGAGAATTCAAAATATAGTTATTGAAGTTACATTTTATTTTTTTTAAAGCATCATAGCATTATAAAGTACTGAGATAAGGGGCTGTTTATTCACTGGATCACCAAACGATGAAAAACCAGTGAAGGGACAAGTGTTCCTTTACTAGTTTTTTTTCTAAGTTAGTGAAAATAAAAGATAAACTTTAATTTTCTTGTACCTTTAGTGATGTTCGGCATCAAACGTATGTTAAAAATACGAAAAACAGCTTTTAACCAGTGAGGGAACAGGCATGTTCCTTTACTGGGCATAGATTTCCCAGTGAANACGAAAAACAACTTTTAACCAGTGAGGGAACAGGCATGTTTCTTACGTAATTTGTAATTAGTAACAAATATGTTGACACTGTCATTTAACTAAAATTACGAATTTTGAAATTAATATGATTTTTTAAAAGGCAAGCGAAGCTTAAGTGTTCCTTCACTGGTTAGTTTACCCTATAATATAATGATACATATAGTATGCAATAGTATTTACTAGTAATTATATATTTTGATTACCTGTAACCACGACTACAGTAGTAATCACAATTACAAGTAATTGATTACTGTTCAAGTAACTGTTACTATTAATTGATTATTGGAATCTTTTACATTTCTGCCCCACTTTGGTATCAATGTATTTTTTCATGCATTATCTATTTTATTTATCCAAGTAGTCTGCATTATCTGTTAGCTTGAATTAAAAAGTCTATATTTAAACATGAACTGAAATAATATTTCAAAATAAAAATCAGGAAAATATCAATACAAAAAAATTTCATGATATGAATGTTTTAGATAAAATGTTGACTTTTTCCCCCCTGAAAATATTCTTAAGAAGAAAAATTAGTGACATTATGCAAATGACTGAGGCATGTTAAAAAGATATAATAATAATAATCAGGAGATTTGTACATTTTCAAGCAGATCACACCAAAATTCAGGAGTATTTCATTCAAATCAGAAGAATTCTCAAATAAAATGAATAAATTTCTTTGTAATTAAATTTCTATTTTAGCCAAATAATATTAAAAGAATTATTAGTTACCAAGTATGCTGACAAAAAAATTTCTTTTTATTTTAGAAAAGTACTTTTTAAAAGAATATTTTCTAATTTTAAGTAAAATCTGGAAAAATTGTTTTAAGAACTCAATTGATAATATGAAATTTACAAAATGATAAAAGTAAGAAAACCGTGATCTAGTAAAAAAAAAAATTTTTGACAAATAAAATTAATTTAAATAAGTCACAAGATTTTAACTGTAGATTACTGTAAAAACAAAATCTTCTAAAACAAAAATCGAGACTCAATATTCACATAATGTTTAAGATATTCCAAAACATGCTAAGGAAATTCTAGAAAATTTCAATGCTATAACAAAATATTTTTCTTACCTTAATGATTCCTTTAGTTCCAATTATGACAAGTTCATTATTGCAGGGTGCAAGAAGAGTTGAGGTAACATTTGCAGTGCGATTCTTAGTGTATAAGAGGCTTGTACTTTGCATAATATCAACACCTGGAATAACCCATGAGATATTTATTGCTAACATTTACTTTTTTATTATTGTAAAAGTTTAAAGGTTATAAACCGCAATAAAATATTTTTTAGTTTCTAAAATTTCAAAAAAGCATCTGCTTAAAACTTTATTTAATAAAAATACTAAAAGTAAACTTTCAGTATCAGCATAAGACAGCACACTGTTAAAAAACATGTAACAAATAATAATTTTTTTTATTTTAACCCTAAGCCAAAAAAAAAGAAAAAAAGAGACAAAAACAGTCCTGAAGTACTTTGTAAAAAATGATAATTTTCATAATTTGGGTGATAAATATGTATAACACAGCTAGAAAAAAAATTTCATTACAAAATAATGATGTTAGGTTGGGATTTTGAAGAATATTCACCTTAGTTCAACAATATATGTGATATATCGTAGCAGTAGAAGTGAGATAAAGAAAGTTGTATTTATTAAATCATTGATCGATGTATTTATTAAATCATTAATCATTGGCAATCAATCACAATGATGAGAGAAAACAAAATCAGAGAAAAACTGATGTGCTTTATTTTTTAATATGAAGGATTTTTAAAGAAATATCTTGCAAGTTTTTTTTATACCTTGTTACAATGGGGGAAAAATCATTCATTTAAATAGGCTTTCATGATTTAGGTCACGATTTTTTGAAAAAAACTTCTGAAAAAAATATGGGAAATAAGCACCCCCAAACAGATGTGCAAAGCAGACTTGCAGGAGCTCAATTTTTTTAAGAGGGGTAAAATTAAAATACTTAGTCACAATAGCTCTCTAAATTTCATACAGAAGGAAAAAATTCTTACGTTGACTAATATTTGCTTAAAGAGTTATTATATCTTTCCTATATTTAACTTCGATGAATCGAAGTTACAAATGAGACCCTAACAATATTTCTGACAAATAAAGGAAATAAATCATCCATGATAATTCATAAAAATTTCCTTTAGTTGTCAGAAATATTGTTAGGGTTTAAGAAATTTCTAATTATTGAGATGAACATATAACACCCTCCTCTTGCCAATGAACCCATGCTCAAACTAATTCATTTTATATCTATTGGGGATCTAAAGAAAATTTTCAGATATTTTCTAATTCTGCGGCCACTTTGAGTAACTTCAAACATTACCATTACTTTTGCTTCTCCATTGGAATGTATATTTTACTGGAATTCTCTTCCATCATATTCTCTTACTGTGCTGCAACCTCTTTTAATTTTAATATCTGATTCTTCCTGACTACCGCACTGAAATATTATTCCTTATAGCAACTCATAAGTATCATTAAAATAGCAAGTTTTAATTTTATGGAAGGATATTATCAGTGATTGATCTAGGCAATTTCTTTTCAAATATGGCGATTTGTTTTTGGTAAGACATCAAGAAATGATTCAGAAGATTATACAATATAAGTCCGTAAGAATTGATGCCGAACGAAAAATATTTCGGTTGATTCAAAGAATGACCCTAAAAATCAAAATGGAGAAAAGCTTCTGTAATCAAATAGAAATACTTTCTTCCTTATAAATAGATTGTAATAGCTTTTTCGTGGATTACAACAGGCGCAGAAGATATTTTATATTAATACACAAAATTATTGTGAATATAAGAAAAATTGAAACAATTTGAGAAGTATTAGAATCATTAATCTGTAACAAATCATAAGAATTAGAATTGTTTGTAATTCGAAATTTTTTTCCAATAAAATTGCTGCATTGAATAAACAATAAAAAATAACATTTATTTATTCATAAAAAGTTCACAAAGTTAGCTGAATTTTTATTTAGTGCTTAAACATTAAAAAAAAAAAAAATTCACAATTAGAAAAAGACCTCTAAAATAAATTTGCTTACATAAGGAGCTACAAAAATGACCAACGATTTGGAAAATAAACCAAACAAAATTAAGAGAAAATAAGACTCTATTGTTTGTTGCATTCTGCTTAGGAAACAAGAGTGCCACAATGTTTTAAAATTCATAGCAAAGTTTATCAATTGCTGGCAAAAAACTATAAATGTTTTCTATTGCTAATCAGACCATTCCAACTGAATGGTTTCTGTAATTTGTACATTTTATTCCTAGACTGAACCCTGCTGTTAATGGGGACAGTAAGTTTAAAAAAAAATTGTTAACTACAGGACTATTTTTTTATTTATTCTAAGTGTACACAAACTTTAAAAGAAATTATTCTTTGTGATAAAGAATATCTGCTTTCATAATTTACCTGCAATTTAAATTTCATCCTTCAAAATAATTTGGACTAACCTTCTTCACTTAAATGACCAACTGCTGCAACTTTTGTGGGTTTATCACCACCGTAAATCATAGTAACAGCATTCAAAGTGTAAACACCAAGGTCAAGGATAGAGCCACCTCCCTGGTCCTTCTTCATTAACCTCTCTTTTTTAAGAAGGTTCTTACCGATGTTGGCACTTATGTGCACGACATCCCCAATTTTACCACTTTTAATGAGATCCATGAAAAATTTGTAAGCTGGAAAAAATCTGCTCCATAATGCCTTAAACAAAAAGAATTAATAATTTTATAAAACAATTTGACGTTACTTAGTACAAATTATATAATTATTATTTCATTTAACCATAAAAAGGGGAAATATCAATTAAACTTTTCACCAATCATATAACTCTAAATAACTATACAAAACTAAACATTTCACCTTTAGATTCAAAAATCCTTTCAAGAGCAGAAGAGAAATCCTTTCATTCTATGTCCCAACCCTAATGGTTATACTATTAATGCTACCAAAGTAGTGATATAGTAAACATCATTAATGCAGGGTTGCCACAGGCAACTATTTTCGGCCTGAGGCGACTTTGGCAACTTTTTTTGCCTGAAAAGGCTAAGAAAGTAACTATTTTCAAGAAAAGGAGACTATTGAAAGACTTTTCTGTACTCAGAGCGATATTTTTTAGTATTAATAGGGTTGACAACCTGCGACCCGCAAGAGCTTTTGAAAACAATGAATTTTTTTTTCTTAAAAAATAAAAAAATTTAAAAATCATTGAAATGTTGAATTCTTTCCAATTCTTCACTTTTTAATGCGCTCAATTTGCACAGATTCCATTTTAAGTATATTTTGTTTCTTGACAGCCTTTTTAACAGTTATTGCTACAAAATTCTGCTTGATTTTGAAGGAAAAAAAATTTAATACGATATTACGATGCATGAATTTCGAATTAGAGTAATCACTTTTCAGAATATACTTACACATACATTTGTTAAATCAATTAGTGTTAAAATGGAAAATTTTTTAGAAAAAGTTTTTTTTTAATGAAAAAATATTATTATTATTTTTTTGAATAAATTCTAGTTATTAAAAGTATTTAATTTCCTGCAAATAACAATTTTTTATATAAGAATTCAGTGCTAGAGCAATAAAATTTATATAAAAATGATCATATTTGCCACCAATTTGACCAAATGTACCATCGTACATGATAATTAAGTCTTTTACAAAATTTTAGTGTTATTATTGAACATTTTTTGTTCTTAGTTAGGCAACTATTTTCATAGTTTTCAGCAACCATTTTCCTGCTTTAGGCTACTAAAAGCAACAATTTTGTTCATTTTTTTTCTATGGCAACTCTGTTAATGCAATTTTTTTTCTAAATTGACTTTATTAAACGGAGGTGAGAGTACTAACTTTGCTTTTGAGAATGGGATCCTTTACAAAATTTTATTTTGCAGGGGCATAAATAAAACCCTTACATTACAGGTGGGTGCCCCCTCCAGAAAAAATAACACCATATGAATTATAATAAAAATAGGTTTTTTTTTTTCCTTTCATAAGGTTTTTTTTTAATTTTATGAGCAAACAAAAATAACCCTTAGCTAAACTTTGAATATAATTATTGTAAGATAGTTATTTTCTTGTATTATCTATTAAGATACATTTCATTTCAATGTGTTAAGTTGGTAAATGTATACAATGTTTCAATTTAGTACCTTTTCCAAACTTTGCTTTTCCATTACAATTATTAATCAAAATAAAAATAATTTTAATTAATTTGTTTTTGTTTCATAATATATTACAAAAATTTTGTGTTCAGGCTAAGATAAGTGCAGTTAAAATGCTATTTTTTGTCAATCATGTATCATTCAAAAATCAAATTTTTGCAGAGTATTTGTTTAAAGAAATGAAAAACTAATTTTTCTTGCCTGAATAATTAAAATTTTTTATTTTCTCACGCTTTGACATAATATAAATAGCAAACAAAAAGAACAAATAGTTATAGAATTTATGTAACAGGAAATATAAAAGAACATAACTGAAACATTTTTTTCATGAATTAGAAAAAGTTATTGAATGTCTATCATCATTCAATAGTAATGATCCTCGCTCATTGAATAAAGAAAATTCAAGTAAAGTCAGAAAAGAGCTAGATATTTTAAAATGAACTTTACAACATAGAAAAAGAAATATTGAAAGTTACAAAAACTTATTTCAGCTTTAAAACCATGTTGAATTTTTAATGATAAATTTTGCAAATGAAATACTATACTAATATTTAAAGCCTTTTCATAAATTAAAAAATGCTGCTTTTTAATAAAATGTCAAATACAGATTCTATAAAATTAAAATATTATACAGGGCATAATACAAAATTCAATACAGGGTATGAAATTTCAATTCTTTAGAATTAGGTACTAGCCAGAGATTTTAGTCAGAGTTAGAGTACGAGTCAGACTAAAATTTTTGATCACTATTATTTTCATGAAAAAATTTATTATCTTTATAACGTTAACAGAAGTGTTTTGGTGACCAAAGAATCTTTTGGTGACAAAAACCATAAAAGAATGCAGAAACCGAAATTTTTTAAACATACTTAATAGAAAAAATATAAATAATAACATCATCAAAAGTTAATAAAATAAGAAAATTAAGATATCAGAAATGTTCCCATGCTTTTAACACTTAATGTTTATAAGCCTTTGGGCACTAAAATATCATTTGTGAATTGTAACTTTACAGTCAAACTGTGTAAGGGAGTCCCATTTATAAAAATTCTGATCAAATCAGTTCTGGCAAACTTCAAGTCCAGCAGTCTGGAAGGATTACCAAAGTTGCATCCCATTAATGCAAACTTGCAACTTTGAAAAAAAAAACATTTGATTTTTGAAACACAACATTTTAAAAGACAAAACGTATTCACCAGTCTTAAATTTTCGGTGGCCAATAGTTAGCGAGTGGATATTTCACTGCCTAATTTAATATTCCATTTAGCTTTTTAGTGTATTAGCAAAGTTTAATTTTGAAACTTTTCTTTGTTTCTAGTGTAGTTTATAAAATCAAATGCTCTCAGAAAAAGATGGCATTTTAATAGGTGTAATTTAATTAGTGAAAATTTTCCAATCTTGATAATATCTGCAGAAAATTAGGAATTATCAAAAATCTTATTACAGAACAGCAAACATAATTCTACTCCTGGGTCAAATAAATAATATAAAAAACTTGTATGTTTCTTGTGCTTTCATAGTAAAATGATATGCAATGAATATAACAAAACGTACCTGAAAACTTTGGAAGCCGAAGAAAATTAATCTTAATATATTAATTATGGTTATTACCTCCATTAGAAATCGCTTCTGTTTCCTTGAAATTTCTATGAGATTTTTTGTTTGCTTTGCATTCAAGGTCATGGGTTTCTCCATCAAAACGTGCTTTCCACTCTCAAGCATAAGTTTTCCAACAGCATAGTGATGTGAAGCGATAGTGCCAACATATACAACCTCTTCAAAAGTATAAAAATTATTGTTAGGGACTAAAAATGATATAAAATTAAAATAAGAAGTAATAGTAATAAATATATGTCACCAATATCTGAATCTTTTGCTAGCTCTTCATAGGATCCATATGCTTTTGGAATGTCATGACTTGAGGCAAATTCTTTAGCAGAAGATAAATTTCTGGCAGCAACTGCAATAAACTAAGAATAGAGACTTTTTAAAAATGCATAAAAGTATTATATTATAACCAACGTTGAACAGCCATAAAAAAAATTGAAAAAATAATATTTTAGTCTTCAGGAACTTCGTCAAAATGTGTGAAAACCTGATTTATGCACTACTGAATGCATCAGTGTATTACACCTAATAACTCTCTAATATTACTTTTCTGACACCTCAGAAATTATATTTGTACTAAAATATAAAATCCAAAAAAAAGCACAAGTATAAATAAGAATTTTTTGGTATCACTGCATATTATAAGAGACAAGTTTTAAAAAAAATTAAGACTTCTAATAGATGGCAAAGTAGTTTAAGATCCTCTAGGATAGGTATATCATATTGAAAATAAATATCCCTATATAAATTTATGTACAGTTTTCAGCAAATAAAATAAATAAAAACGTATAGAAACAAGTTAGAAAAAAAACTAACAAAAAAAAAAGGGAAAATAAAAAAATTTAAAGAGAGGAAGAAAAATTATTAATAAAAAAATATTTTCAAAAAAATATTTAAAAAATTAAAATTAAAATGCCGGAAAACAAAATAAGGTAAAAATATGATCTCGTCTTGAGCTCACTTAATTATATCCACGAAAAAGAGTGCTTTCTGATATTTCATTAATATAGCCGAAGCAAAATATATCAATGCAGTNAAAAATAGAAATTCAATATATATATAATTCTCAAAATTTTAATTTTTTACTTGATATGTTCTTATTTTGTACTTTTTACTATATTATATATATATAAATACATTAATTAAAATTAAATAATTAGAAATAAAATTACATTCAAAATGTATCTTCTTTCTGACACAGAAATACAATCTAAATATTTGAAAAAGAAAACATTTTAAAATTACATACTTCATGATCTCCTTTAGGCATACTTTGTACAGCAGTTACAAAGTCATGGCTTATTTTACCAGCACTCACTACACCCCACTTAGTTGCCATAATCTTAAATAAAAATATTATTAGAATAATATTAGAAAGCTTAAAATATATTTCTTTTCCATGTCAGTTCTTCTTTTATTAATGTCAATAGAGATAAAAAATATGAAGAATTATTATGCTGAATGATATATATAAATTCATTATTTCTTAGCAAATAACCTTCATTATCAATGAAAAAAGACATTAAAAAAACATACTCAAATAATATTATTATTAATTACATAAAAATATTCCATATATTTAGATTAATAAATATTTTTTGAAAAATCAGTTTGTTTAATTTATAGATTTTTTTTTTTTTGTGAAAAACACTGTTGATTTTAACTATGTAATGTTTTTTTTTTTAACGAAATAATGAAAAAGATATGCAAGTAAATATAATAATTTGCATCTCCATTCATCATATTATTTCTTGCTAAAAATATTCATTATCACTGAAATCAGACTTATGAAAAAATCACAACCTAACATTTAATAATTATCTTGAATAAAAAATATTTCATTGGTAAATTAATTCATTTTTTTAAAAAAAGATTCAGTTTGTTATAATTAATTGCTTTGAAAAAAAAACACAGTTTCTTTAATCAATAATTTTTTTTAAAAAATATAAATTTAATTAAATTGCAATTTAAATAATGATTTAAATCAAGTAATTTAAGTCATGCCAATCCTGGCAAAGAATCTTAATATAATAATTGTATGATTGAATAAAATAAAATAAGCTGTTTTTTTATTATCAATGTCAGAATATATATAGTTAGAAAAATATTCCTGAATGCACATTCTGTATAATACAAAATTTTTTATTAAAAAAATTATTTTTTGTTTTTGTAATACTTAACAATTTTCCTCTTAATTCAGATTAAAAAAATATCAACAAGTAATTGAATGCAACTATACGCATTCATTTCTCGCAATTAATTACGATCACACCTATAATTTTTTTAATCTTTATTTTCAGAATCATTTGTTTAACAAAAAAAATCCCCCTTTTTTCATAACATATTATTTACAGTAAAATTTGAAAAGATCTCACGTTTATTTTTAAAATATTCTTTTTAATTATAAAAGAGATTAAAAATAAAAAGTTGTATGAAAAATTGTATGCATACTTACAAACGATTGTAATTTTTTAAACAGATATCAAAAAAATCTTTTAAATCAGTTAAGTCTTAAACCCTCTAATGCTTCAAAAAGTTTTAGAAATAAAAAAGACAATTCATAAAGGACTTTACTAAAGATAATTTTTTTTTTTTATTATTTTGAAAGACATCAAAATGATATCTGATTGATTAAGAAATATCACAAGAAAGTTTTTTTTTAATAAAAAAAAATAATAATAAAATAAAACAGATCAGTCTACCCGTGTAAAGAATCGTTATCGTGTAATTAATTTTGTTTTTTAGAAATGAGATAAGACTTTATCAATCCAAGTTCAAGGTAATTACATTATTGTTAAAAAATATTACCAAAGAAATTAAAATCCGCTAAATATACTTCAAGGTAAAAATATTATTTCAAGCGAAATACACTTCTTAATTATCACTACAAACATTAATAAATAAATTTCAACCATGCAATGCAATTCTTAATATTACATTGAATATTTCATTTTCTTAATATTACATTGAATGTACAGTTTTAAGCTGCCTATTTCTGGACTACTTAAGACAATGCAAGATGAAAATTCATTAAAAATATGAAGCATTAGTGGTGTAAATCACTCTTCTCAAATTAGATAAAGTAGAAGCCCGGTGACCGTAACTTAGAAATTGTTATTTCTTAGAAATTGCTATTTTCTGAATTTGAAATTGTTATTTTCCGGTGATTTGCTATCGTTATTTTTCTTTCTAAAATTAAAAACACGGTTTTTAAATTGAGCAAAGAGAGAATTTTTATTTACATGTGTTTAAAAGAGTGGAGTTAGGTATCTGCATTTTGGAATTTTCCTGTAAAATCCTGTTTTATTTTCAATGATTTCTAGTGTTATTACTACTCATTGTAATTTGTTTTGTCCTTTGTGTTGTTTTTGTAAATTTACTGTTTCTACGTTTTTGTATTGAAAATCTAAATTTATACAGATGTTTAAGATTATATTTAAAATTTTTCATGATGCTGTAATTTCAGTGACAAATATGTATTTAAAAAAAAAATTAAAATAGGGGTGTTTTTCAATAAAGGGCTATGAAAATTTCCGTATCGGTGTTAATGGCTAAGTTTTGGTGACATCCTGACAATAACTTGTGAGAAACTGAGTTTCTAGTGTATAATTTTTTCGATTGTACAATTTTAATCGTTTTAAATAAATTTGTGTCACATTGTTTGCAAATATTAAAATTATTTATAGTGAAGTACATTAAGTGATGCCCCATATGGATGGCGGAATCGAATTATATGATCACTAGTAATTCCTGATCTTTGTTACAAACATAATTAGGCTGAGATTGTTATTTTTTGTTGTAATATTAGGACTAGTCTTCAAAAGATATTACTAGACCATACCAGGGTTGAAAATTTTTTGGCAATTGACAGTTTTAACTGTCATGTCAAAAATCTTTTTTTGACATAGTTTTTTAGACTTGTCAAAAACCTAAAATTTTGTGAGGAAAATAATTATTACCTTTTATACACAAAAAGTTATTCGAATACATTTAGAAGTGATCAATCTCTTGTGTTCTTCAATTACTTTGACATTAAACCCCTTTCTTCATCAAAAATCATTATCTATTATAAATATTAATTATCTTGCATAATTAAATTTAAGCTATTGTAACAAGCTAAAATTTATTCTGAAAATTCTACTAAATATGGATAATAATTAAATAAAATATTGAAGCTAATAATTCCTTTTGCTAAATGGTTGTTATTTTGTATTATTAGAGACCACTTCAGTTTTACTTAATCTTACAATATCTACCTCAATCATAGCATAAAGGAATTAAAATCAATATTTAAGATGATTTAGGCACATAGTTATCTATAGTATAAGCTGAATAGTAATATTATTCTAAATAATAACCATAAAGTATAAATAGTACTACTTTTTTGCTTGTTGAAAAAGCAGTTAATCATTTTAGCTTTAATTTTCATGCATCATGTATGTGGGAGTTAGTGCAGCATTAAATGAAATAATGACAATAATTTAATAAACATAACAATTTAATAGAAATAAAAGAATAGAAGGATAAAGCAGTTAACATTATTGACATGTCTCGTGAGCGCTGCCTTCGCGCAGTGGTCTCTGGAATGGTGAATGAGAATTAGATTGTTCTATGGTATAAAGTAAGAGTTAATTATAAATTCGGGAGTTTCCCTTCGGGACTGGATGGCGCCTTTCAATGTCAAGAGGATGATGCAACTTCTTTCAATATTACAAGATGGTGAATGACGTAATGTTCGAAGCTATTTCACTATAATACTGTAAAAACAGCTCCAACTCCACATATATAATATGAAATGTAGTTAGTATTATGGTATTAATTATAATGCAAGTATTGTGAATGATTTAAACAGTAACATGTTTTCTAATAAACATGTAACATGTTTTCTAATAAAATGTCCTCCAATGACAGATAATTAAACTTGCCTCATATTTGTAACAGTTTTTGTCAGATACTGTTTTCAAGACATATTTGTCATGAGGAAAAACAGTTTTTGACGTTCTAATTCTAAACCCAACCCTGGTCCATAAATATTGTCCCTGGCCTGTTTACATGTCTCTGTTAGATTTTCTTTTTAAAGAAAAGATCATAAAATCAATTTAAAAAAATAAAATTTTATGCAAGGAATGTGTCATGCTCACAATATGCTGTTTCACCTATGATGATGAAATATGCTATTTTAAAACAAAAACACAGACCAAAACAACATACAAAAATGGTAAAAATCTAAGGTATTCTAAGGTAGCAAAATATTATTTTTATTTCACAATTCATTTTATTTAAATGCTTCTTATTCTAACCAAGAATGTCTAAAATATTTCTTTTCAGTTTTAAAAAGTTGATCAAAAAATACTGGGACCAAATGTCTGAAGAAAAACTTCCTGTAGTGTCTTCTAATAAAAGTTTTCCTGGATTTCTTAAAGGTATTATATTGTAAATTTGTATTCTCTTGACAAAATGAATTATTATAATTAGGATCAAAATACTTATGTTGTGTTTTTGTTTTTTGAGACCAAATTCAGAGTTTTAGTTGTGTTCAAAAACAACTGAAATGACTAAGAAAGGTTTTACAAAATGCTAATGCAACTTTTTCTGAATATAAGTTGGAACACCATTTTTAGATGTCTGAATATGTTTTATTGTTATTTAAAAATAAGATTTAAAATTTATTTAATAATTAACTTTTGAAATAACTAAACTTTCTAACTTTCCCTCTAAACCTTCAACTACTTTCCTGACCAATTTATTAGGATCATATGTCCCAGATGGCAGCCCACCCATAGTTTGAGACTCAAGATTATCTGCCAGATTTGGGAGAATCCCCCATACCTGTAAAAAAAAAAGTGAATTTATTCTCAGAAAGTACATTTTTATATCTGATATTGTTACTTAAAATATCTGCTCTAATTGATTAAAATATTTAAGGTTTGCTTTCAAACCATTAAGTTTTAGTTTGTGAAAATCTGATCATTAGACAAAAAGTCATTCAAGGTGTCAGTTCACTGCAACGATTAAATTATAAATTTTTATCTGTTTTATTCATTTTCTGACTTTTGTTAATGATTAAATATAATTACATTGATAGTTATATAATTCTTATAATGTATATTATTCAATATTTTATAGAAACTAATAGTGAGTGGAATGGACCTTTCTGCTTCATACAGGGCGCAGATACACAACTAGGTATGATTGAGGAATATATTGAAAAACGACCAAATTATGGCTGGGAACAAGAAATGGAATTGACAAGGAAAGCTATTGTAGCTGTGAATAATTTATCTCCAAAACCTCGGTTTTTTGTTGTTTGTGGTGATCTTATTCATGCAATGCCAGGTGAATAATTTAATCCATTTTATGTCTTATATATATAAACTGCAATTTGCATTATTCAAGTAATGCGCATGATTTTATTGTGACGCTACTATTGATCGCAGCGCACTCAGATTGGTCAAAAAATATGGTGAGGGATTTGTCCTTCCAAACAAGCCTGGTCTCAGGTCGCTTCGAGCGGTAGGACGTGCCTTTGCGCAAAGTCTTTTTTTTTTCGATCGAGTCACGACGTGATGGAGTGTTCATTCGCTGGAACAGTGGTACGCGATAAAGTTTTGTGTGCGACTTGGGAAGAATGTGACGGAAACTCATCACATGCTTCAAGACGACTTTAAGGAGGAATGCATTTCGAGATCTCAGTGTGGAAGGTGGCACAAGGCCCCCAAGGAGGGTCGGGAGAAGGTCACCGACGAGCCTTGGTATGGACGCCCAACAACAGCCCGACCCGATGAAAACGTCCAGCATATGCGTGAAATTTTGAAGTCAGACAGTCGGTTAAGCATTCAGGCAATCACCAACACCCTAAACTTGTCAAAATGTGTGATACATGGGATTGTGACGGAGGATTTGCAAATGAGAAAAGTCTGTGCGAAGCTTGTGCCGAAGGAGCAAAAAGAAGTTAGAGTTTTTCTCAGTGAAGAATTGCTGGAAATGATGAGTTTCTGCCCCAGCCTCCCTATAGCCCTGACTTGGCACCGTGTAACTTTTTTTCGCTCCCCCGACTGAAAAGTGAGCTGAGGGCAAAGCAGTGGGAGTCGGTGGAGAACATCCAAGCACATGTTACAAGGCTCCTGAGAGGCATTTCTGTCGAGGAGTTCCAGGGTGCCTTCCAGACGTGGCAGAATCGTCTCCGTAAGTGTATTGATGCACAAGGGAACTATTTTGCAGAATTTTAACCATTTGTACCCATAGGATCAATAAATCTATTTTTCCCAGAAAATGCACATTACTTTCAGAACGCACCCTGTATGCATAAGTTAGGTAGTTAGTTATCCCTTGGGCATAATTTTTTCAGGCTTTCTGCGACAGAACTTTCTAGCACTCATATCCTTCTGCAAAATAGTTTTAATAATTACAAATATGTATGTTACCGATTTAAATTAACAAAAAACGCTGTGTTTACAAAAAAAAAAGCATATAATTATTTTCATTCAATATGTGATATTTTTTTTATTCTAATATTATGGGTGATATTATCAAATTTTGGTTTGGAGAAAACAACACTAATTCTTTCCAATATCACATTTTGAAAATCATCACATTAAAAAAAATAATTAAAAATCATGAAACCCTACTCAGTCATTCAAATTGGACTCTTCAAATGGGGTTACTCAAGCTCGTTATTCATTTCGAGATTTGATTGTTGTAATGAATAATATCGGATTTTAAAAAGTAAATATCAAATGCTCGATTCGATCTGAAATATATCGGGATAATTAAAAACCACATGAAAATCAGTAACTGCCAAAATTATAATCGAACCACTCTATGGATTTACGATACTATCGGCGTAAATTAAACCGCAATAAGTGATTATTTAAATTCACAATTCAAATTTTACGTGTAAATTTCTGCAGAAATGAAAACCGAAATTTTTTCTTCCCAAAAGAAATATCTTTTTGTAACGTTCTGTGACAATGTCGCCGTGATTCTGCCACAGGGTCCCTTATAGTTAGTTCACTTATGCACAAGTTAGAAAACGCTATAAAACTATATTGAAAGAACTCCCTCACCACAAAGTCTAAGACCATCTGCTGGTATGGAAACAAGAAACAACACATTTCAAAGAGGCAGTTCCTCTCTCCCCTGATTCCCTTTCTCTCACCTGACCAAAGCCTAAACCTGTTTTAAATATTGACCCAATACTTTTACTTGAAGTAGTTAAGCCTTGTAATCATAGTCACCGCCTCTGCTTCAAGTAAATGGCAAGGGGAGTTCTTTCCACATGCAAACTATATTTAGTTTTTTTGTTCCATTTAGTACGTGAATACACATTCTTGTTTTTTTTTTCTTTTCAGGCATTAATAAATAATTGACTTTATGATAAAATAAAATTTTAAAAAATTTGTTTTTATGCTATGTTTAAAATTAATATTTCACATCTATAGATGTACAGTTATTGTGAATATTTTCTATTTAAACCCGATCTAGTTACTAAAATTTGTTCTGAAATTTTCTTGTTAAACATCATTCCATCTTCAAAACATTAAAATAAGTTTGTTTTCAGGAATGTAACAAATCCTACTTCTGAAAAGAATTTAGTATCAAGTTTTTAAAGATTAAAAACAGATAAAATGCATATAGTATTTATAAGTTATTTGTCATAGCAGAAAATTATATTTAGCAAAAAATAAGGGATGATATTAAGATAATAAAAGTTATTTAGGAAATTTATTATCTTCCTTTTCTAATTGAGTTTACTTAAAATGCAAATTCAATAGAAAGTTTTCCATCTAAAGAGTTTTTCTATAATTTTCATAAAATAAAATAGGAAAACAAATGTTGCATTTTTGAAGTAATTTTTTTTAACAATTATATTTTTTTATGTGAAAATATTGAAGTTTGTAAAAAAGTAGTTCAAGTTATACAAAAAGTTATCGTCATGTATAAAATTCATATGTCCCTTTTCTAAAATAAAAAACATGTAAGAAAGCATTAAGTAACAAAGTAAACAGTTGACATTTTTTTAAAAAGTATAGTTAAAATTATTTGTAAATGTCTGTGTGTCAGTTGTACTAAAATTTTGTCTTAAAAATCAGTTAGAAATGACCTGTTAAGTATCCTGTGCATAATAATGGAATTCAGCTTATCAACTTTAGACTAAGTTAGTTCTAGTGTTTATTGAAATTGTATAATTTCACTGTAAAGGAATGTATCCCTTATTTTACTAATAATTTGTAATTATGAATAATTTTTTAAAATTTATGTAATGTGTTTTAGGTACTAGTTTACGCCTTCCTCAAGAAAAGGATTTTATTCGCCTTTTTAAAGAGCTCTCTCCTGATATTCCATTAATATGTGTTTGTGGTAACCATGATGTGGGTAATACTCCAACTCCTGATTCAATTCAACTCTATCGAGAAAAGTTTGGAGATGATTATTTCACTTTCTATTGCTCTGGCGTGATGTTTATTGTGATTAATTCACAGTATTTTGAAGATGCTTCTCTTGTAAGTTTTTTACTTTGTTTTTTTATTTATTTAAATTATATAACTTGTTATATTGTTCTTATACTATATAAATAGCAATATACATACACAGAGGGTTTAAGGCAATAAAATTATAAGCATCACATTTTTTAAGGTGACATTTTTAAAACTCTTTCTTAGTTTTTGCACATAAATATTTTATTTTTGCACATAATTGCTGCCCAATACTCAAAAATACTTATACAGAAATCATTATGTTTTTCAATAAAAGCGTTTTTTTGAAACGCTAATTTAAACAATTTGAAAATGTGGCTTATTATAATGTAATATCTTATGCCATTCATTCGTGATTACGCCCAGTGTTACTTTTTTTGGCTGTCCTTAAAACTATTCTTATATCAGGGTTCCTACACGGTCAGGAAAACCTGCAAAAGTCAGGATATTCTAAAATTAAGCTAAAAAGTCAGGATTTTTCTTACATACTCATAAAGTCAGGATTTTTCTTACATACTCATAAAGTTAGGAAAATGAAAAAAACTATAGTTCATTCAAAGACTGACAGGCAAAAATTAAGTTTCAAGGAGAAATTCTGTAATTCAAAATATGTAATTTCCTCATAATAACATTCCTCTTTCCCTGGTAGAACCTGTCCTGTTAGCAATTTTTCTCTTGTTTATCCAATGATAAGGAATTTTTGATAGGGTTGCTAGGTTTATTGCTCCTTGTGTGAATAACTGGTTTACAGACAACAGTTGAGAAAATTTCCTCTTTCTTGCACATGGAACATTTATGTTAAAAGGTACATAGAAGAGAAAAGAAATTCTCAGCCAGCCGGAATCTCAATAAAAAATGTCAAAGACTGTGTTAAGGATCCGATAATGCTACCAAAATTAGCATTCTTTAAGCTTATTTCTGAAGAATTTCAACCTTTTCTTTTAAATTTTCAAACCTCTCAGTACATACTTATATTCCAGTATATTGGAACTAACACAAAATCTTTTGTGGGTTGTGTAAAAAAGTTGGTTATAGACAATGCTACAACTGCAAAAAAAAAAAAAAAAAAAAAAAAAAAAAAAAAAAAAAAAAAAANAAAAAAAAAATTGCAAGTATTGACTTAACAAACAATGACAATCTATTAAGTGTTAATAATACGAGGTTTTGCAGCAAGTAAATATCTGAACATGATAAAAATTAATGAGAAAGAAAAGGGATATTTCAAGTTAGAATGTCGAAAATTCCTTTTGAGGACGGTCGAAAAAATACTGGAGAAAAGTCCATTGTTGCATAGTATGACACGTGGCATTTCAAGTTTAGTTCCAGAATTGATCATTCAACATCCATCCATTGCTCAACAAGGATGGATACCTGTCTGGAAATTCTCCATGTTAATAACTGGGTAGCTAAAACAACAGCAGAAAAAGCAAAAACGGAATTTTTACTGAGCAAAAGAGTTTCTTAGAGTTTAATTCACAGCAACAGAGATTAGATAATTTTTTTTCGAAATATTTGCACGGAGAAAAAAAGTTTGAAAATTTGTGGGAGGTTATAAAAATTTTTCTTATCCTCTTTCATGGTAACGCAACAGTCGAAGGGGGGTTTTCAATCAATAAATGCTTATTGGTTGAAAACCTCAATGAAGACTCTATTATTTCACAAAGGCGTGTGTATGGTTATCTTTCATTTATGAGTGGAATAAGAAACATAGACATTAATGAAAAAATCCTAGATGCTGTAAAAGGATCTAAAACAAGATGGAGACATGCATCAAAAGCCAAAAAAAAAGGAAAACGAAGAGAATAAAAAAGCTGAAATTTCTAGAAAACGAATAAAAGAAAAGATAAATGATTTGAAATTAAGAAAATCTAAATGGACAAAAACTGCTGCAACAGAACTGGATGTTCTTGATTCAGAAATTGTCAAACTACAAAATATGTTGAGAAATATTATACTATAACATAGGAGCCCCTGAGTTTCTCCGGAAGCTTACAGTATTACAGAAATAAATTTAAAAATACTGAAAAAGAAAGATATTTTTGATTTTATTTTTCTCACAAGTTGCATTATTTTTCTATCTGAATTTTTATTTGTATACAATTAACTTTTCTTGACTTTTTTCCCCTTTATATTTCAATAATATCTTTTAAAAGAAAAGTCAGTTTGAAGTAAATTGGTGATTTTTAAAAATTAATAACTTAATGTAACAAATGCTCTAGTATGTTTTAAAAGTAAATATTATTTGAGGATACTGATACATATCTCGCAGATTTGATTAACACATTATATCCTGACGACACTTATGCATTTGGTCCCACTTAACATTAAATAAAATAATGTGTCCATAATCCAACAGATTTTCTTGATCTTTTTATTTAAATAGTTTTCGAATCTAACTGCAAAAACACACTCAAAGTTTAATCTATTCATGATAATTAAAAGTATGTTTCACAAGTTTTCTGAAAATATAATTTGGGATATAAAGTGCTATTACGCAATTCCACTTTAAAATATAAGTGTTTATCCTATACAATATATGATATGACTAAGTAGCATATTATTACTGATTAAAACTGCAATGTTAAAAGTTTTGTTGGAGTGGGAAACGGCGGGTCAGAAATTTTATTGTAAAAGACCAGGAAAAACCTGCAAAAGTCAAGATATTGTTTTCTCAAAATAGTGTAGGAACCCTGTATATGCCTACAATTGTTTTCTAAATATGTATGAGATTTAATAGACAATTAATTTATGAACATTGTTGCTTAAGTAGTACCATTACTATTTTTTAACAGAACAGTATATAAAGCAATCTATATTAAGTTACTAGTTTTATTTTTTAACAAAACAGTCTGTATAATTGGAAATGAAGATGCTATGAGCTAAGAGGGTAGGAATTCTGTTATAACTAGTCTTTAACCAATACCAATCAATTTGTCAATTGTCTTTCACTCATATCAATCCAGAATTTCTATATGGATTCTTAATCTGAAAAATTTTACTTGCATTTAATTTTTTTTAAATAATTTTAGCACAATCGTAAATTTTTATAAAAGAGAATAATTTTATCTGAAATATATTTTATCACAAAATTATTTTATTATTTTTGTGATGTTTTAGTTTTTACTTGAGAAATTTTTGTGAAGGTAATAATTTTTTTTGTAATGGTGGCCACTGTTATTGTAAAAGCTCATTTGAATTTCTATTAAATCAGATTCTTTTCAGATGTAATTTCTTAAAAGTAACTGAAAAATTTTATTCTTTAATTATAAATAGGTTCCTGCTTTGGCTGCAGAACAAGAGTCTTGGTTAGAAGCACAGTTAGAAGAAGCAAAAAATGGGAATTATAAACATGTAATCATATTTCAACATATTCCATGGTTTTTGGAAAATCCTGATGAATCAAAAATTTATTTTAATCTCCTTCCTGAAATTCGTCAAAAGTGGCTTCCCAAATTTCGAGATGCCAGTAAGCAATTTAGTTTAGCTTTATATATACACCTATACTTGTGCTATGGTGGTGCAGTCAATTAAGGCGATGCTCAGGTAGTGAGTTCAATCCGAGCGACCAACAAAACGGCCAACATGTATACACAGCAAAGTACATGTAAAATTTGTTATGACTGAAAGTCCTCTCCTTGGTTTTGGTGCAGAAGTTTTGAGAGTGGGGTACCAGCTCAGGCACTGTTCACGTCATCTGACTGTGGTTAAAATTATGTGGCACTCCTACCACACGCACCACCTAACCATGGCCAAGCACCTAGCCCTCTTTTTTAGAGCTCTATATTTTAATAGCCATGGTACTAGTGCCTAATAATTAAGTGATAGTTAATTAAAATGTAACTGTTTCAAAATAGTTTTTATCCTTAATCGTAATTTTCTATAATATTTACTCTGTTTATTTATTACTGATCATCAACATTATTAAGTATTATTTTATTTCCAATCAATGTATAATTTTTGTTAAACAAATCGATTGTCGTCGTCATTTGAATATAAAATCTATTCCAGGAATCTTAATTATTTTAATATTCCTGATAATTTTTTTCGTTTAGAACGTACAACGTTTACACAAACACAGGATTTGGAAAAAATCTTTGTATTTAAAATTTAATTCACTAGAAGAGAAATTTTTACAAAAAATAGATGTCCAAAACATGTTTTAAATGAAAGGGAGTTGGAGAAAGAAAAAAATTATCCCTTCTTTATTGTTCTCATTTCCTCAGAAGAACAAATTATTGCTGAATCAGTATTGTAACAGAAATTTGCTTAACTTTTTTTTTACAGAATCATTTTCTAATTTTGCACCTTTTTTCTAAGTTAGTTGCAGGCATTTGACCCCAAGGTCTTTTTTTATTTTTTATTATTATATTCCATTTAATCAGAATGTTGAAAGCTTTTCCCTCAATGCCTTTAATTTTGCTTTTTTATATATTTTATTTAAGATAAAAATTCCCAATTTTTATTACCTAAAAATGCTACATAACAAAGTTATCTTACACTTTATTTTCAGATTGCAGTCAGTTAGGTTATTCCTTCCTCTTTGGTATAGTTTTCATACATTTCAAAACTTATTCGTTTTGGAATGCTTATTATATTTTTATTTTAATTAATAATGATAAAATTTAATAATTTTAAAAAATTGCAATCATACAATAGTTTAATTTTAGAGACTACCCACTAATTAATCCTCTTCCATACTTATCTTGTTTAAATTTTTTAGTCATCTTATAAGAAATAAGAAACTTAGCATTTTTGATATTGAATTTTTTTTTCTTATTTAGTCCGATTTCTAATTGAAGAATAATTTAATTGATTAATTTTTTTGACTAGTAAATTTTAGTGAAAACAATTCTCTTTTCTTATACATTTCTGTTCATTTATTGCAAAATCTAAAGTGATTTTAAGTATCCATTTACTGTAAGTAATGGTTTAATCTCTTTTTTTTCTTTTTCTTTAATGATCTTTTTCCTCAATTCTGATGTATATATGTTTTCTTATCATTAATTTATTTTTATATACATGTGTTCTTTAATTTCTATATTATATGCAAATTATATACAATGTTTAGTTAGGAAGTAATTTATTGTTGTATGGAAATAGCTTTAATTATCAGTTATCCTTGAAATTTATTTTGATCTAATTTTACATTAAAGAATCTATTTCTTAAGTCAAGAAAATTCTGGTTCCAAGATTTTACATCGTATGTACACGTGCGTGAGGTCACACCATTTTTTAAAATCATTTTGACCAACTTGTTCTTATCATAATTTATTTATTTGAAAGCAGTGAAAGATGCCCACGTTTTATTTCCATGGAGAATTAAATTATATGCCACACAAAACAAAAGTTTGAAAGTAGTTAGTCACATTGCTTTTCTAGCCTTTCATTTCTTCATCTCATAAATACTCCATCTTAAAATATTGTGAGGAATTTTATTTTCAACCACTAGGAACATGTGTATTCTAATGAAAATAGCATTTGCTACAACTCTTTCTGCATTTTATTTTTCAATTTTAGATGTAAATGCTATATTTTGTGGCCATTGGCACGGAAATAGTGGAGGCTTCTATCACAATATAGAACTGGTTGTGACTTCTGCCATTGGTGCTCAATTGCGTGGGGACAAATCTGGATTCAGAATAGTTACTCTCGGTGAAGACAGCGTTCAGCACAAGTATTATGATTTAGATGAAGTGCCTCAACATATTGATCTTTAATATTTACTATGTTTAGCATAGAATGTTTATTTTTATACAACTAAAGAGGTTGTAAAGCTATTGAAATTTTAATTTAAAAATTTAGTTATTTAAGCATTTAATTGATGCCTATGAAAATATATTTTCTTATTTTTAATTATAAACATTAGAAAAAGATTGATATTTTTTCTCTAGTGCAATTTAAACATGCTAATTTAAGTGACAAATGTGGAATCTTTTACAACTACTAAAAATAAATGCTATTTTTTTATACTATAAAATTGAAAAATTATTGAAAGCTCTCAGATATTCTTATTTTATCTTTTATTAGATATGTTACAGTTATTCTTAAGTTCTAGTCTATTGTTAGAAAGTAATGTATACTTATATACTTGACTATATATTTTTTATATCTATTTTGTTACAAAACATTTTGTATCTTTCATTATTTTCAAATTTTATGTTTTGTACCCATGCAATTTTTAGTTGATCTTTATTTCAATGGTAGCTTAAAAAATTTACTGTAAATCATGTTGCATAGATATGTTATATGTTAAACAAATGTTATTTTTGTTATAAATAATTCTTATGTAATGTTTATTTTATCATTTACTTATGTATAATTTATGAATTTGAACTTAATTGATACGTATTTTGTTTTTACGGACAAATAATTTGTGTTTATTAAAATATATTATTTGCTGAAATCGAATTCTGTTTGATTCTAACTGGCTTACACAGTTGGTATTTAATGATTAAAAATACTATAATTTTTTTTTCGTTTAGCTTTTTTTTTAAGATATAGTTTAATAAAATGAGACAAAGAAAGACATTTGATTAATCATATATCCTGTGAATTTCTTGGCAGCTTCAATGCTACCCATACAATGTGCAAATTGCATCTTTCTTCTTAGGCACGATAATTGCACTCTTTAAAATCTTACCTTTTAATGAATTGCATATTGCAGTTTTTGTGACATAAATATTAAACAAATTAAGTAAGTAGAAAAGATTGTTCCTTCACAAGATTTCGCTGTTTTATTTACTTATGTAATGTATATCATGTAGTCATAATCATAAGTATGCATTCATCGTAAGTAAATATAATATAATATTTACTTATGTAATATTTTAATTCATGTTTTTCTAACTTCTTTGTTTATTATTTTTTTTTAATCAAAATATTCTTTATGTTACATTTTGTGATTAAGAAACATTCTAATTTTCATTCACAAAATTGTTGTTAAGTAAAAGTTTTTTTACAAAATTTTTATTAGATTTCATTTATAATAGTGAATGCATAGCACAGCAATCACTATATTTACGAAAAAAAAATCTTTTTTATAAAGAGGTAAAATAATTTTAAAAAACATATTGATTTAAGTATGACTTGTAAAACATTTGGCTGCCATTAATATTATCAATAAACAGTATTAGTACGTGTACAAAAGTTTTAGGATTTGAATGTTGAAAGATACTATTCTAATAATTTACTTGTTATTATATAGATGTTTTTTTTACATATATGAAGGCAGTTTAATGATAGCCACATTTTTAAAATGTTCAGGAGAACGTTTTTGATGAACAACAGCACAATTTCTATTTAGGCAACAAGAAGTTTGTTTCTATCTCGTTTTCTTTTGATAAAGTGATAATTTGATAATTCAATTTGATAAACATTGTCATTTTTGAAAAAAGTATATCCATACCCCTAGCCTTTTACATCTAAATTTATTTATATCCATCGATTATTTAATATTTGTTGAAATTTCATTATTGTTTACTTTTTAGTATTCATATAGTTTCATGAAAGATATATTTTTGATAGTTCCCTGAATGCTTAATTTTTTAATCTTGAAATTTAAGTGAAATAACAATTCTTAATTCAACTTTTAATGCTAGTAATGAAAACTGGATCTACGGCTTTTATTTTTACTGAAATAAATTTTAAAAAAGTAATTGAATCTAACATTTTAATACTTCAAAAAAAAAAAATAATAATAATAATTTGTTTCTGAAACAAATGTGTAAAAAAGTGAATAAGTAAAAAAAAAAATCTAATGACATTTCATTATTGGCTTTTTAGGTTAATTCATTTAATTTTCTATGTTTTTATTCAATTGATTTAAAGAAAAATCCAATGTTTCGTAATTTTCAGCTTAATAAATAATATAATACAGTTTCAATACAACCTATTTAAGCCTAAGTATTACCTAAATTTGCAATTTTAATTTGGCTTAAATGTTTTAAAAATTAGGTGCTACAAAATGTACTCTAATAAATATCTTTTAATAGATAAAAAGAATAGGTTTAAAGCATTTAATTTTTGTTTGTGTTTTTGAATAGGCAAATTTTTAAGTTGAAACTTAAAGAACAACCATAACTTTTTAAGAATGTTGGTAAAAATTTCATTTTAAAGCTTTTTAGATCTCAAAAAACTTATTTATAATGTGTATATATATTTATTGGTATTCGTTAAATATATTATTTAACATTTATTTATAAAAATTCATAATATTGTGACAAATGACAAAGCACTGGTTGAAATAATAACAACTTAAAAGTTTTACTTACAGCTATACTCTCTTAGCTAAAACAAATTGCATAAAGCAAAGCATCTTAAAGTGCCAAACACACTCTGGGAACTGCTCTAAAAGAATTTATTATTTGTCTGTAACTGTTTTACCAGCACATTATTTCGTTTACCAAAATTAAACTATTTCTCTATTTTTTTTCTTTGCTCAAAAAGACTTTTTTTTCGTCAGAAAACTTTTTTTGGTGGATAGTCTTTGTGATTTCCTTAAAAGAAACCATTGTATGACTTGTTATCTTTGTCTACAACACTTTTATCTGAAGCAAATTTGAAAGTCGTCATACCGCTTTCCCCTCAAAAATTGGAAGTTGTTTATAATCAGTATGTTGAAGTAAAATAAATCTCTGATATAATAAATACAAAGGAAAAATTTAAATCGTTAATGCCGTCCACTACTAACATCTCCAGTCGCAATGACAGGGCATTTAGGAAACCAAAGATAGTTCTAAACCAGGGGTTTCCAACTTACATGAGGCCGGGGGGCCACAATTAAGAACACAAATCAAATGGCAGGCCGCAACTTTATCAAAATTTTATGTAGGACTCTTTGATGTTTGAAGGAATATTAAATATTTCTGTCAGATTTTCACAAAGTTGTACAAAACAAAAGTATTGAATTACAAATTAAAATAAGAAGTAGATTTTTTAAAAATATTCAATTGCATATTAAAAAATTCAGGCTACAATAACTTTAATGTGCACCCATGTATTAAACAATTAATGTGCAACAGATATCTAATTGTTAGGATATAAAACTTTAAAAAGGTTGGTATTAAAACTCACATAGTAGCACGCAAAATGTTCAATGACGAAATAGAGGTTTGTCTGCTGCAACCACCAGAGAATAGATATTTTCATTTAAAATTTACAAATGTGTGTGCAAATTTTTTCGTCCAAAATGAGTGGTTTCAAAAAGTTAAATCAGAGAATTTCTTTGAGAAAATTTTTGATACACACATGCTAAATTATATTCACAAAATACAAAGAAAATGAAATAAAAAAGAGCAACATACACGATTATTTTTGTATTTGAATAAATATTTTCTTGGATGTAAAACCTGAGAAATATATTTTTTTTGCACCGTTGGTATGATAAATTTCACAGAAACGAAGAAATTAGGTTTTTGTTTTATTAACGAAGTATTTAAATCCAATATAGAGTTTTGGCGAAAATTGTCCGCAAAAAAATGACAACTAATATATTTTAGTTCGCAGGCCGCCAGTTGGAAACCGCTGTTCTAAACTGTTTGTGCACGACACAAACAAATGACCGGATAATAATTTAATTCTATCATCAGAAAATGATATTGTAGACGATTAGAATGTAAATGATATTTCTAAGAATTGGGCTGTTTTGAAGCGAAGGCGTGTATAAATTCATACGTAATAAAACATCTTAGATAAAGTTAGAAAAAAAAAAGAACAGCATTTCTTTTCCCACTCATTTTACTTTAATTTTTCAAATCACATTGACTTATTGAGAATATAAAGGACTTTTTAGCCAAAAATATAAATTTTCTAACATCGTTTACTGTTTATTTATTGATGCATTATTTTTACGCAGAAATGTACGGTTTTTAAGTGATTACAAGGGGAAAACTCGGGACTTAAAAACCGGATTTTTTTTTTATTGTCAATAGCAGGGGTGATTGTGCTCCAGAAAAAATCTGGATTTTTCGCTAACCGCGATCCGAAAGTTTCTGGAAATCCTAAGTCCAGAAGTTTCAATAAATCATCGATCACATGTATGTATAAAAATTCTTGTATATTTTATTTAAAAATATTAGAACTAGAATTTATACTTGGCATCTCTTTCATTTGTAAATATTTTTTCTGGTATAATAATAAATGTAAATAGATAAAAGTAAACTTACACATAATTATTAAAAACTTACACATAATTATTAATTTAAATGCGCAGCATATGATTTCTTTAGAATATCATGTTTTGAAAATTTCAATGATATAAATTTATGAAGATATTAATTTTTTGAAGGATTTTACTCAAGAAATTTTCTGGATTTTTTAGTTGGGCCCACAATTACCCCTGTAATTGTAATTTATTGTTTAAAATGAATTAAAAATCTCGGAGGTTTTTTAATTAGTTGTTTTTGATCAACCGACCTGCGAATCGGGTTTATGACTTTTGGTGCCCCTGACATAGTAAAACTAACCGGTACAGTTGTATTCCGATAACAGTTGGGTTTAAAGCGAATTGTTGCCAATGTTGTTGGAAAATGTTGCCTTTTGTCTAGAATTGGCTTTAGCATTACTGTTCTCAGTTCGTTTCGTCACTCGCACGGATTCGAATCTCTATGAAGGCAGGTCATTTTGCTTCCGGCTCGTACTGACGAAACATGATACCCCACTCGCAATAGACAGATCGTGGGTCATATTCCTCTCAATGTCGGGGTTATCATAGAGTTTACTCTTCTATGTTGGGCTTAAAATTTGCAAGAGACATTCTAATGATATGCCACATTTTTAATTTTTCCAGGAAAGCGTTTTTGGTTAAAAAAAATATCCTTTTGGGAAATAAAAGATTTCTTTATACTGTGCAACCATCATGAGCTTCCCAGGGCTCCAATTTTTGAGAGGGACAAAATTAGAATACACAATCATAATGTTTATTTAAATTTTACCCAGAGGAAAAGAAAGGTCTTATATCTGTTATATAACCGCAGAAAGATTAATTATATTTATCTTTTTTTTTCTTGTTTATAATTTCAAATAGTTTAAATCGATGGTGATTTATGGAAATTTTTTTTATTTGTCTGAAGTATTGAGAGGGATTTTTATAGATTTCTAATTATTGAGGGGGCACATATGAACCGTCCCCCCCACCAACAATGCTCATGGCTACCTATTACAATAGATTTCGCAGTTAGGTATTCTGCCCTGCAAAAGTAAAATCAACGTGAATGACAAAAATTCAAAATTGAGATTTTTATATATTTGGTATTTTTGTATGATAGGCAACTTATTGCAAAAGATTAATTTTGTTTTTGAAATTCTATTTTAGTGTTCCTAGTATCAGCAATAGAAAGAAAATAGTTATTTGGCCAATTTTCTCAAAACCTACTGTGAGACACGTTTTTTTTCCCCATTCGTACAGCAGTATAGTAGTCATGTGATTGTGAGCAATCTAGTTTTTCCCTGATGCAAAGCATAATTCGAAAGCTGTGGGGACCAGGGAAAGGGCTTATAAGGTTGAGGAAAATATATCGCTGTCTAGACAAATGAGGCATGGCTTCCTATGCATTTCTTTTCTTTTTAGGCTGAATTATATGAGCCATTATTTAACATTTATCAGCCCCACGTAAATAGGACTAATAAAATATAGTTCTTATACTAAATTACGCATCTGACAGTGATATCTAGGCAAGTGCTGTATTGTTACCTATGTAGTTTTTACAAAAGTTTTTTTTCATCCAGCAAGTGAGGTATAATTTTCTATGTAGTTTTACTAGAGTACATAGGAATAAATAGAGCAGTTTTGTACTTATACTAATTTACGCATTTGACAGTGCTATTTAGGCCAGTGGACGCCCGGTGGCTGAGCGGTAGCGTTTTGCGCTGTCGTGCCACAGGTCCCTGGTTCGATCCTCGGGCAGGGCAAGGTTGACTCAGTCTTTCATCCCTTCAGTAGGTCGATAAATGAGTACCAAGCATGCTTGGGAACTAAACACTGGGGGTTCCGCGTTAGGCTGACCACCTGACCAGAACATCTGCTCCTGCACCCCAGAGCCCAAGGTCAAGAAAACTGAGATGGGCACAGTAGGCCTTGGCTGAATCGAATGAGGCTATAACAAAGTTTATAGAACTAACAATTCAAAAATTATATACGTTTGTAAGTTTAAAAAATATACTTTTGTATTTACAACTTATTTGTACATATCTTAATTTGCTTTATAATATTATATTGCTGCTCTTATAATAACTTCTTAACTATCGACTTGGTTTTGAGTTTGAAGCATACTTGATTTAGCGTAAAACGTTACATTAGATCCAAACTATCTCTTTTCTGCATAACCTATTTTATGGCGAGTAAAAAGGTATTCTCAATTTTTAAACATAAAATTTCTATGAATTTCAAAATATTGGTCCCATCGGCATACTTATAGTTTCATTTAATTCAACAGAGGTAAAAAAAATATGAAAAACAGACATCAGAAGCAGTACCTCACTTGTCTATATAGCACTTTCATACAGGTAACTACAACTACAAAACTATCAATTTTTAATTATAGAATTTCAATGGTCGGGATAACCTGGTTGGCAGAGCTATGGAGTCACGTTCGTCAGAGCGGGAGTTCGAACCCAGCTGTCCAGAGTCCCCGTGTAGTAAATGGTGACTGGTGCACGTTAAATTTGTCGGGTCACAGAGTCCTCCATGTTCCCAAAGCAAATTATACCTCTGGTGGTACTGAATTGGAGATTGATCGTTCTCTGTATCAGCTCAAAACTACGATATGTGAATGGATGCATGAATGGGTCCGCCCTATAAGCGGGTGCGATGTATGGGTGTGGCAGAAATTGCATTTTTGGCCATAGATGACGCCACTGGAAAACAAGAACAATCACACCCTCTGCCTTAACGGCTTACGACAACAACAACATAAAATTTCAGTATCTTGTAAACTATTAGTTATATCCACTTGATTTGACTTAACTATTCTATCGACAAGTTTCTGTGATTAAATTTTTTGTGGTCACAAAGCGAGCTGACCTAAAATTAGTCTTAGAAAACTCACCAGAAGTAGAAATTCCGAAATCGTGTAATGTACCTATCTGAAAATATTACAAAGGATCAGTGTTATATAAAATTCACTTTAATAACTATGACTTTTAATTATATTGTTCCACACTGTTCAATTGATTTTATGTAAATCAAATTTCGGAACCGATCGTGCACAGAAAGTTAGTTACTTACTAGAAATATATAAACGATTCCTTAAAGTATCATATATATATATGTATAATTATAGTATTGCCATAACTCTCAAACTTCATATAGGTAATTAAAAATGTATGTCGAAATTTCATTTCTCTGTGCTAATATGAATGAGATGAATAAATTATGAAGGGAAAAAAAAAGATCAATGTTCAGGATGAATTCCAAACTTTTGTAACAAAATTTTCATTTCTTGCATACTCATTTTTTTCTAATTTGACAATTTAATTCACCAAACGCGTTATTATTCTTCGATAAATTTTTATTATTATTTATAACTGGTTTCGTTTTTAATTTATAAATTGCATTACAGAGCGGGAACATTATTTAATATTCTGACTGAAATAATTTAATCTTTATTATTCTCTGAAATAACAATATTTAATTATAATTGTTAAACTTATGGTTACATTTCTTTCAATATGACAATTAATACTATTCGAATAGTACGAATTTATGTAATTAAAAACAAAAAACGTAAGAACATTTGTTTCAGAATACGCATATAATTATACCAACGGTTAGAATAATGATAAGTTATAAAACTAAGTAACATTGCTACGAAAGAAGCATTTTAAAAGACAGGAATAAGAAAATTGTATCGCAAAGAGGAAAATTTTTTTAATAATTTAAAAATACTTCTAAATTAAACGTCTCGGTTTACTTGTTAGTATTTGGTATTAAAAACGAAACCTTCAGGACGATAATTTAAAAAAGTTCATATCTTTTGATGGCAACACTTGTGAAAACCAAAGTTCGCTTCTGTTTCGATTGTAATAGCAATTTCTTTTCATGGCTGTGGATGATAATGATTTCTTTACAATGTTCCAGTGTTAGATGTTAGTTTATATTCTTCATACTTAAAGAAAAATTAATCGAAAAGTTTCCGGAGGTAAAGTATTACTTCCCTCATTGGTCTATAAAGAAAACCAGTAAAACAGATTTAAAAAATGTTCCAAGCTTTTGGGAAGATATTCGTAACAGCACATGCGCCAAAATGGCCGCCAAAATTTTTTTTTTCTGACAATGGCGATATAAAACTAAAAACTATTTATAATACCGATTAAAATAATTATATTGTTAATCGAATAAGTATGCGCATTTTTCAACAAATTATGTCTTTCTTTTAATAAAAGATTTAGATGTCTTGGGAAATTTTAACATGGTACAAGGAAGTAATTTTTTTTAAAACAATCAAATGCTTTAATATTTTTGAATAATTAACTTTTTTTAATCTGAAATAATAACATAAAATCAAAGTTAATTAAAATTCATAGGGGCAGTCCAAATATTACGTAAATACCTGACGGAAAGGTGGCGGCTTGTGATTAGCTTACTTTGTCTGACAAGAAGAAAGGAGGAGTATTAGTATGCTTACGTAAGTTATTAAAATCCTATTACTTTTAAAATTTTCTTAAGAAGTAAAAAAACTGAAACAAAAAGTTACACTTCGATAAATTTCAGATTTGAAATAAAAGTTCAATTTAGTGAAAGAAATTTTTTCCTTGAGTAAAATAAAAAAATACTAAAGTAAAATAAAAAAAATATCCCTAAATAATATTCTACTCAAAATTTTATAAAATTAATTAAAAAGAAAATTTTGTTGTAAGTTAATTAAAACGGCGGGTGGGTGATAACTTTGATCAACCAGCATAGGGACCGAGGGTGCGCAGTATCGGTGCTCGTTAAACTGTTCAATTGTAAAGTGCTCGACTTCGATCGCAAGTCGTCGGGCTACCGAAGCTGGGGAGCCATCCCCTCTGCAGAGGATCAAAATTGCAATGACCATGTCTACGGATCATCATCAGGTATGTTTCCCAGACCGTCGCCAATAGCTCATTGTGCATCTCTAGTGCGACGTAAATAAAGTTCCTACCTTTACAGAATCCTAATTGTTCAGCAGCTAAATATTAATTTATAAGTTTTAATTGCATCCAATAAATAGTTTATTAATGACAGCCCCATTATACGCATTTATAGAATTCTTATCAAAAATGAAAAAGAAAAAACATTCATAGCACATGAGGATCACAAACTAATATTTAACTGAGGAAAAAACAAAACCGATATCGATGTTTAACAGTTTATAGTATTCGAAAGTGATTGTTATTGACTACTAGAATGTTTGATTACGTGTGGAAACAGAGGTTGCAAGGCGATCATCAGAACTGTTCCATTAAAGTTTTATCCTCCAATAAACCTGTTTTATGTTTATTACAAGCTCCTTCCTCATCTGTAATTCTTCAATAGCGTTTTTGCTTTTACTTCGCTTAAATATTAATTTTCAACTTCCATCTTGAATAACTTTTTTTTGTTTCAATTTTTTATAAGGATTCTAAAAATACGTATTAAGGACGGTCTTTACAAAACACCTTGTATTTTGATGTCTACATGTATATTATGCCTAGATAAAAATACTCGTCATTAAAGATATAGTTCAAACAAATTTTAATAAAACATTTTGTAAATATTAAATAAAAATATCTATCATTTGTATAGTGGCCTTTAAAAATATTTTCTCCCAAAAAGCTTTTATTGATCCCCTTAAATACAATTTCCCCAATGTTGGTTTTATTTTTGTGTTAAGACATTTTTAATCATAAGGTTTACCCAAGATTATAATTGTTGTTTTAAAAGTAATATCAAAATTAAAGTACAAGTGAAGCATTATAAATTACATTATTGTTCGTTTCCAAATGAGTAATACTTAATTGGATATCTGCAAGTAATAAAATTATGACGAAATCAAATGGCTATTTTACTATAAAATATTCCAACTTAAAAAAAAAAAAATTATTGCATAATTATTTTTATACGGACCTTAAACTAGTTCCGGCTGGTTTTGTTGTAAATCCATATAAGAAATGTGTATGTGAAAATAGAGAATGTTTTCATTAAAATGCAATGTAGGTGTACTTTTCCGGCACAAATGTAGAGAAATAAAAAAAAAGCAAATGTAAAAAGAGGGAGTCCTCTGATTAAGGTTTAATACTGCATAAAACCTTTTTTCTCCCACTTAATTTATATATTTTTTATTTTAATAAGCGAATTCAGCATGTTCTTGCTGTTTCAATTTCGTTCTTTATTTATTTCCCCGTAACACATTTTAACAAAAGCTGTAAGTAAGCTGATAATAAGATTACCTTTATTTATTTATCATTATTATTATTTTTGTCATGCCTTAAAATATGAAAACTATTTTTTTAAATATAATTCATTTTTCTGTTAACAAATATCTAACAAATAAAGTTTAAAAGTTTCTTTTTATCTCTATCTGTGTTTAAGCTAATGGTTCCCTATCCAAATTGAACCTTGAACTATTTTCAATATTACCCATTTTTCCTTTTAAAATTTCCTGAGAAATTTATTGCAATACCTAGTGATTAAAAAATGATCTCCTGTCACATTTTTCATAAATGTTTTTGTGGGAAAGGTGCTCTTCATCTGCATTATGTGATTAAAAAAAACTTTCTGACATTATTTCTTTAAACTTTTTCTATTATTGTTTTAAGCAACTTTCAAAAAAAATTTTTTTTTGGGGGGGGGGTGGATGTTGAAAAATAATTTCTGCTCTGAGTTTTCTGTCATGGCAGTAAGCAAATAGAATTTCTCACTACTATGAGATCACTCTCTGATTAATTTTGTAAAACAAGTTTTTTTTTTAATTAAACTGAGACTCCTATGGCCAGTCTTGCTATTCGAGTCTTTTTTGTTTATTTTAGCTATTTTCTTAGGTAGTAAATTAATTTTATTCAACTAAAGTTAGTTAATTATTTGTCATCATGCTAATTTGCAATTATTTTTCATCTTCAATTTGTAATTATTCTTCATCTTCAAGATGATTTGTATAATCGAATTATGACACTGCGTCAGTTCACAATACGGAGATCTACCAATTAGTGCTACAAGAGAAACTGACATAAATTATAGAGCATTAGTTTTAAAGACTAAATTTAAAGGTTGCTTACATTTTGGTTAAAGTAAAACCATTTCAATTCTGCAGGATAACATTTTTTTTACTATGCCGTTAATTTTAAAAGTTAAAATGAACATGTATCATTATTAATGTTATGTTCATAAATGTCATTAAAATAGAGGGTCATTCAAGTATTATTTAAGTTCCAAATGGGGGAGGGGAGTTGGCAATTTACTTATTTTTGTTGGCTCGGGGGGAGGAAGTGGAATGGGCAAATCTTGCAAAGATACTAAAATCGTTTTATGTTCAATTGTCTTTCAAAATGCAGAAAAAAAAAGTAAAAATACAATTGCACTCCGATAATTTTATTCAATAGTTATATATTTGAAAAGAAAAATGTGAAGAAAAAAATTCTTACAAGAGTTTTAAAAATTAAAAAAAAAAAGGAATGAAATCGTAATTTCTTTTTCTTTAAAGTTACACCTTATTTGAATTAAAATTCGTTAACTGCAGTAAAATTTAAAGCATAAGAGCTTTCCTGCGTAAGCATGATTAGGTTTGTAATGACTAAGTTTTATAAAGCAGTGTCTAAGCAAATGATATTTTTAATTTGTTACACATGAAATTGTCCTAATTGTTTATCATTTGCATATTTAACTCTTTTTTTTTCCTTTTAATTTCTCATGCTTTCCTTTTATTTTTATTTATTTATTTAATATTATTATTATTTTGCAATCTCAAATGTAAAACTGCAAATTTAGAAAAAATTGGTTATCTTCATATTTAGCACAGAACGTCATATTACTTACTCTTCATATATATATCCTGTGGCAGAATTTTTTTCGGGCTTTCTGCGACATACCTCTCTAATACTAATATCTTTCTGCAAGATACTTAAAAATAGCCAATATACATGATACTAATTTAAAGTAACCGAAGCGTCAACTTTCAAATAACTAAAATAATTCTTTTAATTGAATATGTAAAATTTTTTATACTAATAGGGGTCTGTCCAGACATTTTGTGAAAGGCCCTGATTTTGTAAAATTGTGAAAAAACTATTCATAATTTGTGAATATAAAATAAGAGTTAAATTATATTCTTTCAACCAGGGTCCTGCTTTTGTGAATTTGTGCAAATAGGGTCCTGTTATAGCAGAAATAAAAACCTTTTCAAGAAGTTTTTAAATTGTAAATAGATACAAGATTCTGCTCAACAGTTGCTTCTAATAAATTAGAGTTAATTTTTATTTACATAATATTCAATGTTAAGTGAATTATAACTGAACTGAACTGTATATAACTGAAGTTAAGTTTTATTTACATAATATTCAATTAATTAGTTTTATGAATAAATATAAATTGATCAATTATTTATTTACAAAAAAATTATGATTTAATATTAATAAGAATGCGCACACGATGTTTGTAAAAGTAGAAATATGTTCTTAGAATACTACATTTGGAATTTAAACTTAGGAAATCTTAGTTTGTCTCGAACCGTCTTCCTCCCCCCCCCCAGGAAGGGCTTATTCGATTAACAAAACAATAATGAAGATTAAAAAAATTAGTGAAGGGCTCGATTAAAAGTTAACGAAGTCCGTTAACGAACCCAAATTTCTTCAAATTCAGACCCCTGACTAATATTATGGACAATATTCTTGCATTTTGTAGGAAGATAACACACTAATTATTTCCTTTTTCACATTTTGTAATTCATCAACACATTAAAAAAAATCGTGAAATCTGTAGTAGTAACCACCGAGAAAAAAAAGATCGACGGCGAAATCACGCGAATTGGATTATTCAAAAAGGGGGTTGCTAAATGCGTGTTTTCATTTCGAGAATAAGTTGTAATAAAAAATATCGGATTTTCAAAACTATGTGGAAATTAGTAGTAGTAAAACTGTATGAAAAAAATAGAACGAAAATTTCTACAGAAAGGAAAACAAATTTTTTACTTTATTCTTTATTTTTCATTATTCTCAAATGAGAATAGAAAAATCATAAGCATTTTTTTTCCACTCCGATGCTCGAGAAAGGCATCTTTTGAATATAATTCTGAAGAAAAGATAAAATCTTTCTAAAATTTCTGCAGAAAAAAAAGCAAAATTTTTTACTTCCCAAAGAAAAAATATTTCTGCAAGAACTCGGTAGCGTTCTGTGACAATGTCGCCACGTTTCTTCCACGGTGCTTTTTGATTTTTTTTTTGTACTTAGCAAACTTTTGATGATATAGTGTAACAAGGCAGCAGGAACAATACCTTCAAAAAGGTAAAAAATAAAGGGGTAGCTTTATTAGTTGAGTAAAAGCGCTGGATAATTTTTAGAACTTCTATGATTTTTTTCTCTCAAAACTTAAAAGAAATAACAGTATGCTATTTGTGGTTTGAGAAAGTCATTTAAAACTTCACGTTTCTCAGTTGTTCGATTTTGATTTTTAAATCTAATTTTGTTGCAGTTTGAACTTATTTCGATGACGTTAACATTTTTTTTAACGTCAATTGCATAAAAACAAAGATACTTATCAAAAGTCGAAAGGCAGACAATTGTATACTATTTAACTACCTATCAAAAACTATTGATTGCAGAATTGTAATGGCATAATTTTGTCTCAAAAAAATTAATAAATTATCTAAAATTCCGCACGCTTTATCTCTCTGCGTTTGGTGACGGCCTTGTCTTTTACATATATCGAAATATACTTCCAAATTAAGTAAATATCCACCATCAGTTTATTTTATTTAATCATTGTTTTTTTTTATAACCGTCGTTGAACAGCCGACCCAATTTTTTCGGGTTTATGTTTCTAATGTTCAACTTAAGTGGCTGGGTGGCGCAGCAGGTTTGTCGTCGGCCTTCAGAGCCCAAGTCTGCAGGTTCGATCCCCGGCTCAGACACCGGATTTTCGGGATGCAGAATATCCTCAGCTGCCATGTCGTATGATTATGCGGCATGTAAAAGATCCCTGGAGTGCCTTATTGGCTCTTGGCATTTCCGGCAAAATGAAGTTCCTAGTGCGCTTTAGCATCCAAATAGAGTCTCGGTGCTGCCATCTAGTGTGGCAGAAACTAGACGTCCAAATTAACATGGCCAACGGTTGCTCACCCATTGTGGTGGTCCTGAAAGAGTGGATACCACCTCTGGAGAACGCACTAGGTTTGCTCATCGGCAAGACCGATTGTGCAAGTCCGATCATTGGAAATGAAAAAAAATGTTCAACTCCGTAGCTTTGTAATTTTGAACCAATCCAGAAGACAAGGGAACTTCTGGATCAAGTATTGGGGAAATTTCCCTTCATGGAGGACTTTTTGATGTAGCTAACCCTCAATTTGCGTTACATGGAGAGGAAGACCACGAGAACCTCCCACGGTTAGCCTGACGGCAAGGGGATTCTAACCCATGATCCGTCTAACCCATGATATTTCACGTCGACACTGTGGTCGGTGCAAGCCGGATGCGGAATTCGTATCGACCAGCCATTGCCAGGATCGAACCCCGGTTCACCTCATTGTAAGGCGAACGCTCTATCCCCTGAACCATCACGACTCCATCAGTTTATTTATGAATATTAATTAATAGCATCTTTAGAATTTTCCCTTCTCGTCCCCACCCACTCGACCGTTGAGTTCGGTCCGGAGAGAAAAGGCCTATTAAAACATTGCATTAAATATGTTAATTAATTAGTACAAAAAATTAGCTTAATTTCGGAATCATTAAGGCAAGCATAAATTTTTTTGTTGACAGATTTAGATTTTTGACCCTCAAAATAATGACAGCCGCAATTTTTGGAAGTATGGTCCTAAGTTAANTCCGGCAAAATGAAGTTCCTAGTGCGCTTTAGCATCCAAATAGAGTCTCGGTGCTGCCATCTAGTGTGGCAGAAACTAGACGTCCAAATTAACGTGACCAACGGTATCTCACCCATTGTGGTGGTCCTGAAAGAGTGGATACCACCTTTGGAGAACGCACTAGGTCTGCTCATCGGCAAGACCGATTGTGCAAGTCCGATCATTGGAAATGAAAAAAAAAGAAATTTTCAACTCCGTAGCTTTGTAATTTTGAACCAATCCAGAAGACAAGGGAACTTCTGGATCAAGTATTGGTGAAATTTGCCTTCATGGAGGACTTTTTGATGTAACTAACCCTCATTTTGCGTTACATGGAGAGGAAGACCACGAGAACCTCCCTCGGTTAGCCTGACAGCAAGGGGAACCAATGATCCGTCTACCACTCAGGATATTTCACGTCAACACTGTGGTCGGTGCAAGCCGGATGCGGAATTCGTATCGACCAGCCATTGCCGTGATCGAACCCCGGTTCACCTCATTGGAAGGCGAACGCTCTATCCCCTGAACCATCACGACTCCATCAGTTTATTTATGAATATTAATTAATAGCATATTTAGAATTTTCCGTCCTCGTCCCCACCCACTCGACCGTTGAGTTCGGTCCGGAGAGAAAAGGCCTATTAGAACATTGCATTAAATATGTTAATTAATTAGTACAAAAAATTAGCTTAATTTCGGAATCATTAAGGCAAGCATAAATTTTTTTTTTGACAGATTTAGATTTTTGACCCTCAAAATAATGACAGCCGCAATTTTTGGAAGTATAGTCCTAAGTTAAGTCACGTGAGCTCTCGAAAGTATAACCACTGAAATGTTAATTTTACTAATTGTGCATTCAATCATATCTTGAGAAGTTTTTAAGTGGATTCAAAACTTTTTGAACAAAAATATCAAAATTAATTTTTTCCAAGATAAAATCATGTAAAAAATTTTAGTAGTTATTTATATTTTTGTTCGTTTATTAGACGAAATATGTTTGAATTGTTAGGTATATAAATGTTTACTTTATTTCAAGCTATGTAATTTTAAATGACTTTATATAAATTGAATTTTTTAAGTTAAAATATTTCTAAAAAGTCAGTATTTTCAAGTTTTTTTCTAAGCGAACTATTTGTTCGATTACATCTCTTAAAATTACTTAGTTTAAAATTATGTAAAAAATTTGCGCATTCGAAAATGTTTTAAATAGAAGATCGAAAATGTTTTAAATAGAAAAAATAAAAAAGTAATTAATTTTTAGTTTTTTTTTGCATGACTTATGTTAAGGTAAACGAGTTTTATAATTGTGTTCAAGAAGTTCTAAAGTATTTAACAAGTTAACAGAAATGGAATACAAGAGAGAAACTGTAAGGATGCAATTATTTTTAACATTGTTTACTTCTGGCCAACCATGTCTACGGCATTTTCTACTATTTTTGTTCGTTATAGTGATGGGTTTTGATTTTGCGTCTCTTTTTAAAAGCAACCCTTTAAATACCAAGAGCTCTATCGAAAGCAACTCTTTAAAAAAAAAAAAGTTTTTTTTTAAAAGCCTAATGAGGCGGGGGGATCACTTTAGCCGAGGAAGGTAATTCATCCATCGCCCTTTGATTCTGCAAGTTAGGAGTAGATATGTGGGTTTTCCAAAATTTTTTAAAAAAGAACTTTTTTCTGGGAAATTTTCTAAGCTATTAAATTATCAAGGTACTGTAAAGTTTAACTTCTAGTGAACAAAACTTAAGCATTTTCACTAACTCGTAATGTAATGCTATTTTGAGTTTTCCCCTTCCTACAAGGAAAAACAAAAGTATTAACAACGCTTAGAAATCGTGTTTTGAAAGTTTTTAATTTTTATCTTATTAATGACGCTAACACATTTCCTGAAAAGCTAAAAATGTGATTTGATCAGTTTTTATGCAATCACGAACTTGTGGTAAAAAATTATGTACACAGGGCCGTTTTATCCATTAGGCACTGTAGGCAACTGCCTAGGGGCCCCGCCACTTCCAGGGGCCCTGTGCTACGGAGAAAAAAATTGACAATGGTTCTTAAACAGTAAAAATTTAATTCGAAATTTCAATGACGATTTTCTTGCTCTGTACATTACATCGACGCTATTTTAGTACATTTCTGAACGCATTCCAAATTAGATATTAATATTATGATAGTTAGTTCATATATAACGCAGTAATATAATCGCAAGCAATTTTATCGCGGTAATTTTAACGCCGACTAATCAGATGACTATACAGCAAGAGCAGCTTTTTTAACACACCACGCTTGAAAAATCCGACGCTGAAATTAGACACGCTTGCACAAAGCTTAAAAAACATTATTTCGAGGACATTGAGCCTGAGTTTATAGACGAAATGGTGCAGTATAAATACTTCATCTTACAATTAGAAGACGCCGGGGGAAAAATTGTGCCTGCCGAAGAGTCTTACAAACTGATTATTGGTAACATGGCACAATCAACTTTCCCGAATGTAATGACAGCTTTGCAAATATATAGAAGTCTAATGATTACAAACGCCACTGGTGAACGGAACTTTTCCAAATTGAAATTAATTAAAAACTGTCTTCGTTCAACTATGTCACAAAACAGTTTAAATTCATTGGCCATAATGGCAATTGAAAATGATCTACTGGAAAAGGTTAACTTTCAGGATGTCTTGAACGATTTTGTAACAAAAAAAGTTAGAAGAGTTAATATTTAAGCTTATTGTATAATTTTTTTTAAATGCATATATTAATTACTTATATTCTTTTCGTTTGATTCAATATTTTTTATTGAATAATGTGATAATATACCTATGCAGTAAAAAACAGCGTAATTATGAATATAAAGTGTTGTGTTAGCTAAAAAATATAGTATTAGGAAGTTAGAAGACGGTAGGGGGGGCCGAGACGAGCATTGCCTAGGGGCCGCGACACGCATAAGTCGGCCCTGTATGTACACAATGAGAATTTTATCACAATTTTTTCTAGAAACACTTCTCTAATTGTCCTAACATCAAGATTATTTGACATTGATATTCTATTTTCTGGGTAACTCCTAGAACTAGAAATCATAAGGTTATATAAATCCGAGTTGCTGCTAATAAGTGAAGGTCCCGTGTCTGTGTGTTCCGTTGCAATATCATGCTCAGAATGAAAATACGAAAGCATAACATTGTCATCGCCCATCATATCACACAGCAAATTCGATTTATTTTTATCTCAATAGTGCTGCTGTTGTTATTTCTAATGACATTTGAACAAGCCAAGTTCGTCAACTATTGCCGTTTTTTGCGATTTAAGTCTGGAAGGTGCGCCTTTTGTTAGACGAGAGCACCACAAGAGTGAAATCACATATAGTCTTAGATCAGAACTCCTCAGATAGATAGCAGCATCACTCATTTCTTGCTGCTATTTTCTCAATTTATACATGGATCTGAAGAGGAAGGAAATTTTCTCCAGATCCCTGTACTGAACTGCTCAGTGATAGACCCACAGGACTTACGATTCCACAGGTTTTAAAAGCGCGTATATCGCATGTAGTGGGTGGGTTTTAGCGGAGTCGGGGATAGAACCCGGCTTCTCCAGACTCAAGTTCAATTCTCTTAACTACTGGGTTACCACGGCCCAATCTAGTGCTATTTAAACGAAGGATAATAATATTATAATTGCTGCAGCCAGAACAGTGGTGCCATCTTCTCTCTGCCACTACCTCATTATTTTATTTATCAAATAAGGGAAATAGGTGATTATTATGAAATAGGGTAAATAGACTTGTTACTAGTTGCAAATTTAAGAATAAGACAAATCTTAAGTTCAATTGAATCAAACTTAATTTTATTTATGTGGATTGCAAAGTTTATAACCTGTTAAGTTATTGCAGGAATTATGACTTCTAGTTATGGTATTATAAGAATTATAACCTGTAGTTTTTGTTTAAATAGTACATAAATTGATCAATAAAAGATAAAATGTACCAAAAGCTTTTTTTTGTCCTCTAAATTTTCGAAAAATCCTTGCAAAAGTTTACTAAAAGATTTACCATTTTAGAAAATTTTCCGCAGAAAAAATTTCTCTCTCCTCTTCTGTAGGCGAGATTTCTGTATCGTGATCTGTGGCAGAATAATCGCCAAGTCATGGAAACTTCCGGGCAGTGACCCGCAAGAAACTGAAGAAGAAAAAAATGTCACAGAAAGTTACCAACTCGAAAGGCTTAACTCGTAGCCACCCCCGGCAAACATCTACATGTTTTGTTTTTAAAAATTTGCAAGATTAAAATCTATTTGGCACCTTGGCGATTGTAGTTGGCGCGACAGATCACGATACGGAAATATCCCCCATCTCCAGTTGGGAGTCCTAGTCCTCGCCTATAGCTGCATACTCTAATACATCTTACCCCATTAGTTAAGAAAAATGTATAGCTTTAAATTTGTTGAAGCTCAACCTAAAAGTTTGTTATTATTTTTTTCAGGTACGTACATAAAAACTATATTTCGATAGTAAAAGTGCAGATTAAATACGTTCGAACCTTCAAAATGCTTTCAAAAAGTAAGAAATCGAAATCTAAAAAGACTAATATCGAATCTGCAAATTGTAAAGAAGCTCTCAAGACTAAGTCTGCAAAGAAAATGAAGCGAAAAATAACAGTTGATACAAAAGCAATGGAGAGCGAACAAATTATGGAAACGAAGTCTCTGTCTTTCAAAAATAATGACAAAAAAGATAATAAAGCTGTTAAGACAAAATCTGCAAAGAAAATTGATCGAAAAATAACAGTTGATATAAATACAGTAAAAAATGAACGAATTAAGGAACCAAGCACTGCAAGAAAAGATCGAAAAGTACAAGCTGACACAAACACCATAAAAAATGAACAATTAAAGAAAACAAGCTCTCTGTCTCCCAAGACTAATGATAAAAAAGGTATCAAGACAAAGTCTGCAAAGAAAGTCGGTCGAAAAACAACAGTTGATACAAATACCATTAAAAATGGAAAGATTAAGAAAAGCACTCAGTCACTCAAGACTAAGGACAAAAATAGTAAAAAATCTCTTTTGACTAAGAAAGTCGATCGAAAAATAACTGTCGATACTAATACCACGAAAAATGAACAAATTAAGGAAACAAGCGTGCTGTCTTTTAAGACTAGTGACAAAAGTGATAAAAAAGATCTTAAGACTAAGTCTGCAAACAAAGTATATCGAAAAATAACAGTTGATTCAAATTCCATGAAAAATGGACAAATTAAGAAAATAAGCGCTCATCCTCTCAAGACTAATGACAAACCTTCATTTTCTTGTAATTGTAAATCCAAAAGATTTTCTTTAAAAAAGTTAACTATACTTACGCCCTCTGTAAATAATTCTTCCGTGAAACGTGTGAGTCCTATCAAAATATCGTTAAAAGGTAAATTACAAATCAATAAGCCTAGTAATGCAGGTACTTTGTATGCGCACGATAAAAATAAAATAAAATTGTTGGATAATCTTGTTATTGATAGCAATGACTTAGAACGAGCAACCAACAAGGCTTCGGCTAGTAAGCATATTAGCACTCAAAAGAAAGTTCGAATAATGCATACTGGTCAAGTAGTTGACGATAAACATAATGTATTAGGAAGTAATTCTGTTCTGAAATACAGTGTTCTGAAAGACTCCGTTCTTAAAACTGGCAAAGCTTCCAATGAAACATTTGCTTGCATTGCAAAGAATTTATGTAAAAAAATGCCAGCTGATCCAATTATAGGAAGGAGTCTCAAGACTGATGATGAATATTTATCTCCATATAATACAAGATCTAAATTTATCACGATAAAAAAGCCTACTAAATTGTCCTCTGCCATAGATTCTACCCCAAGATGCGTGATCCCCATGAAATTATCTTTAAAACGTAACGTAAAATCATCTATACCAACCAAAGCTGTTTCGTTTAAAGAAGACAATCAGCCTTCAAATGATAAGCATACGAAATATGTAGGTGATAAAATATCTACTGATAAAATAGTTGGGAAATTAGCTGTTAAAAAAACGAACCCGCATGCTTCCATGATGGATAAAAAATCCTTTGCTTCAAATTCTAAATCTAAAAACTTGGCATTAAAAGAGCCAGATAGACTGTTTCATGCCGTGAAATCTCACATAAGAGCTTTAGATCATGATTTAAAATCATCCAGCACGGCTAATTCACCCGAAGGAAGGAACTCATTTCTGTTAGATATGGCAAAGAGGTTTAGTGCAAGTCAGATCTCAAACAGCCAAGCACCTACTTCATCTAAAACTATTTCTTCATTTGCGAAGTATTTGAATAAAGTAAGAAGCAGAAAGAAAGAAAAAAGTAATAATTCTAGAGTTGATCTAGAATCTAAGTTAACTATTGACCCTCAATTGAAGAACATTGAAGATTCTAATCAGAAGATCAATTTTGTTGACCTTTCGAATTCAAAACAAGTAGGAAAAAATGCTCCAAGAACTACAGAACAAAGAAGTGCGCATGAAAATATTTTTGAAATGGTAAAGACTGAAACGATTAAGAATACGGATATCTCCGAAGTTATTGATATTATGAAAACTGTTCCGGTTAATTATAAAGAAATGCTCACTTTTTTAGACGGGGAAATGAAAAAAAGTGTCGCCAAAAGAAGTGATAACCCTGTACCTTATCTGCCTATGGAAATTGAGCAGGATGAAAAAAATGCTTTTCCCTCCCAAATAACTGATTTGGAAAATATTCAGATAGATGAAAATGAAATATCTAATTTTTTAGACGAAGAGATGAAAAAAGGAATTGAAGATTTGAAAAGTTGTTACTCTGATCTGTATTCTGGATCGCAAGTTTTTACTTCGGATTCTAATCTGGAAAATGAAATTTTGCACGATTCGTCTTCACACATGTGCACGTCTTCTATACCTAACACTTTAATCGAAACTCCTAGTGTTGACGGTGTTCATCATTGTCCTTTGTACCATCCTGATACTCAATCCACTTCTGAAATTGTCTTTATTCTTCCGGTTGTTTCCAATTTTACTGCAGCATCAAATTCACTTGATTTAAATTCTAGCTCGCCTTTCCAGCCATATATTGCAGAAGCAACGTGTGATTCTACGAATATAGATTCCGTTTTTAGAAATTTTTGTAAAATCTTACAGAATTCAAATGCTTTTGATACAGATAGTATCAACCTACAGACAGATTCCCCTGATATCACCAATTCTCATAGTTCTTCATCATTGAAAACGTGTCAGAATATAGGATCAAGTTGTTACGATTCTTCAGCTTCAAATGAGATTAATTCAGGTATTCAAACTGCTTCTAACAATATTTCCTCAACAAGTAGGTGTTTAACCTTCTGTAAAACCTTTCAAAATTCAGATTCACCTGTTAATGCCGATTCTCGTAGTTCTTCACGACTAAAAGCGCTTCAGAATATAGGAACAAGTTTTGACGATTCTTCAGCTTCAAATGAAATTGATTCACTAATTCATGCCACTGCAAACAATATTTCCACCATGAGTCACTTTTCAGAAGTAAGTGGTACTAATTTAGAATATACAGAAGCACGATCCATTCCTGTACTTGAAGCGAATATTAAAGAAGTGGACACTATTGATAGAAGTTCTTTCTTTTTGGGAAATTATTTTCAGTTTATGACAGACAGAAAGAATCTTACTTTAAAGGAATGTAAAAAAGTAGGAAGCTGTTTTTTTAATAAGCTTTCACCTTTCCCACGTTACTTGTCAGTGAAATATTTCTGTGACAATGCAGAGGAATATTTGTCTGGTTTCTGCTTCTGTGATTCGTCTTCTCAGACGACGAGATACAAATTCGACGAGAATTTTCAAAACTCTAGCTTCAATGAACTGATTAAGAAGTACGTTTCTTATCAATTGAAAGAAATTGTGAAAGCCTTACCAGTCCTACCGTTCTGCATCAAATCGAATTTGCTTTTTAAAGCTAAGAATTCCAAATTAACCTACTTTGAGAAACTACTTTTGAAAAAAATTTTAAAAAATAATCAAGAAGTTGATTTGGAAGATCTGATTGATCGATTGATATTTGTGGGTATAGTTGTGGTATTTAATGAGCATAAGAAGATAAAGTAACTTAAATTACATCAACAGACTATTTTTATGTATCACCCTAATGCTTATTGTCATAAGTTTAGTCCATGATTTAATTTTGAAATAGGGATAGCAGCATTTTATACATTTTTCATGTAAAAAAATATAGAATAACTTATTTTTTTAGAATTGTTAAAATGTGAATATAAAATTGCTAATAGATATTTTTAATAATAATTTTAATTTCGTATCATCATATAATTGTTAGTTATTTTTTTCTTATGAAACAAACCAATTTTTAATTGTGAATTTTTGTTCGCATTTTTAACTAAATTTTTCATTTAAAAGTGACTGAATAATTATATACCAATTGAAAAATTGAATTTTTAAATGTTTTTAAAGTGTTTTAATATTCTGAATTAAAAAATTTTAAAGAATGAGAAGTTTAAAGGGTTTTCTTAAATATGAGATATTAATTATAAAAAATAAAACTTTGGAGCAATTAAAATCACTTAAAAAAACTTCGATATTTAAAAAAAACAAATTATATGAAAAACTTTACCAGTACAAAAAGATTTACCAAAGAAATAGTATTTTTTTTTAAAAAAAAGTATTTTTAATCGTTATCAGAATTAAACCTTGTAAACTTAAATACGTCCAGTAAATTAAAAATAATGAGTGCATATTATAGATATTTTTTAAGAAAAATAAAATATTGTATACAGATTTTAACTCAGGGTTAAAATAATAAAAATTTTATGAGAATATCTTTTTAACATCTTTAAGTAAATGGGAAAAACTCTTAGCTTTCTTGTTCTATTTTTTAAAAAATTAAATTAATTTTATTCTTTTCGCTAAACAATTGTTGCTTATTTTTAGTTTCTTCCATTTTGTCCTTCCTTTTTTTTCTGTCTTAGAAGACAAAGGTTTTTCTGGAAGAAATGCCAAACATTTTTTGAATATATTTAAGGAATATTAATAACTTCAGTAACTTTAGAATACAGAATATTGTATACATTTTTTGATTCGTTTAATATACGATTTGGTTAATATTTTCATCATTTACTGAGTTTTAAAAACTTATGATACAAACAAAAATGTTATACATATATTCTCATTTTATGGTATGTTTATAACTGTATATTGTGTTACGTTTTGTTAATTTTCTTATTATTTATAAAGTATTAAAAATCTAGGATATAAACAGATCATTATATATTCCTTGATTGGTATAATTAATATTTTAAGTTTCGTTGAGGATCACTGGCTTAGAATATTTTGTTGCATTTTATTTTTATCACTCAATAAACTGTGCTAAAAATAAATTAAGTTTTGAACAGAATATTATTAAACTCTTAGCATTGTATGATGTATATTCTCATTTAAAATTGTATTAATCATAATGAGTTGAAATATGTATTTTTTTCTATGAGAGTTAAAAACTGAAGATATGTATATTATACATATACGCAGAGGTGATTGTGCTCCGGAAAATGTCCGGATATTTCTCCAACCGCGATCCGGAAATTTCTGGAAATCCAAGGTCCAGAAGTTAAAAGAAATCATTGATCACATTTATGTATAAAAATTTGTGCATATTTTATTTAAAAATATTGGAGCTAGGATTTATACTTGGCATCTCTTTCATTTGTAAATATTTTTTTCTGGTAGAATAATAAATGTTATTAGAGATAAAAATAAACTTATACAAAATTATCAGTTTAAATTATGCTGCATAGCATTTCATGTTGCGAAAATATCAATGATTTAAATTTTTAACGACAATAATTTTTTAAAATGCGTCATTAATGATTTCACTCAAGAAATTTTCAAGATTTTTGAGTTCGGCTCACAATCACCCCTGTGTACGATATATTGTCTGTATTATTTGATGAGTATGATAAATATTTTCCCTTGCAGTTCTGCATAGGATTGCAGGTCAAAATATCATTTTTTTCATCATTTAATAACTATAAAAAGCATAATCTTTGATATGATGGTATAAAATCTATTTTGTTTGAATAATCTTTTTAAATTTTGCTCTTAATTATAAGGTTAAATGTTATATATGATAGTTTTTTTTTTATCATATAATAAGTAGAAAACTAAAGTAGTAGTTCATATGAATAAAATAATATTGATTATGTTTGATCCTTGTATATTTTCATTGTTGGTGTTGATTATGATTATTAAAATATGTTTTGTTAATTATTTTTTATTGCTTTAATTATTTTTTGCTGATAGATTGTTACTTTTCATTTCGGATTTAATTAATTAAATAGTTATTCATTTCATAGCAATATTCCAAAGAAAAAAGCATCATTGTAAAGTATGTTGTATTTTTTAATCATCATTTAAAATTACTGTTGTAAACTTATATTTTTCATGTAAACGTATTTTAAGTTCTTTTTATTTTAGAAAATTAAGAAGATTATTTTTATTGCTATATCCATTTTTAAAGGAAAGCTTACTTATGATGTCACTGTTTTAATTATTCATGTTATTTCTTAGAGTTAATTTTGTTAGGTGGCACACTTTATATTGATAGTTGTGGTTGTCCTAAATAACTTTTTTTTATATAATCGTTCACTGACTACGCTGAGGAAGTAAATTTTATTTTTAGCTTTTAATTTCTATTGTAGCAAGTGAACTGACCATGTTGGCGGTATAAACGAATTTCTAGTGGGAAACTTGTGAGAAAAACGAACTTGATAATATTTAAAAATAAACCTTAAAATTCTACTATACTTTCTATAACCTTAAAATTCGTTTTTTCATCGAATCAGCTAACATGATCATTAACCGCATTTCCGCATTGGTCTTCTCTTATATTGCTAACTGTAATAAAATAACGGCATTTTAAAAATAACACTAGATGTAGTTTGCCTCAAACTTATGGCGATTTCATGTTTGAATGATCTATTGTACTACTTGTATAGTAAAGCCGATATTGTTAATCTTGCACTTTTTTACTGTAATAACTATTCTTGCTTTCTGTGTAAATTTTACTATTACAATAAAATTTCAATCAAAAATTAGTTGGTTTTATTTCTTTTTTTAAATTGTATGTCATAGTGTTTGTTTTTAGTGCAAAGTGTCATTAACTCAATTAAACAGTTTTTTTTTCATTATCTGAGCAAAAAGTGCCTTGTTAGAATCGACCAGTAAATTTAATCCCTCTAGATTCTAGTCTGGTTTATATAAAATAGTATCCAATTTTTATTGTGTGATTATCATAACAGTAATATAACTGAATTTCTGTGATCGTTCACAACCGTTGTCTAAAGAGGGCCGTACAAAAAAAATAGCTTTCTAGGGTAGTAACCCGGCAGATTTAATGTGCACCAATTACCATTTACTACATGGATGGCTTCGACCGGCAGGAATCGAACTCGCGACCAATCCCAGCCATACGTTTTTCGTTGACAGTGTAATTTGATTCTATTGCTAATGTGGTACCTCTTCCAAGACTGTATGACGTCACGTTTCGTACTACATATTTTACTTTTCATAATTTTTTATTCCGCTTGAATATTTTTTTTACTCTATTTGCTTTATTATTTCAAGAAAAAATAGCTCTTTTTATCATTCTGCATTCCTCTGATATGAAAAAGAAATAGTTAGTAAAAATATGGTTAAAAATGCAATAGTTATTTTTTTTTATTAATGATTTGATTAATGCAAAACAAAGGAAATAATCTATATCTTATACTCAAAAACACAGTGTACAAATTTTCCTCTCAGTGATTTGGAAATTTCCAGGGTGAGAGAAGCTTAAGTATAAACGCAGTTTTTGTTTCATTATGGAGAAAACTACCATCTTCCTTTTTTTTCAATATAAATAAAATACAATTATTTCATTTATATGATATATGTTATGCTAATTATATATATTATATTAATGATATATGTTATGTTAATACATTTGATTAATTATGCTTTAACTATAAAAGAAACGATATAGGGAAAAAAGTTGTTTTCATATTTGAAATCCATACAAATACTTTACACAGTGCGTTTTACAATTAGTTAGAAAAAAGAAAATAATTTCTGAATTCGGAGGTTTTAAAGATTTGATTTATGGAGTTACATGACTGTTTTATTATTTTAACTTATATATCATTACTGGAGCCTTTTTCTTTCTTTCCAGAAAATATGGTGTGTTTTTATTTAAAATGTAAAAATTAGGGACGTGGCAGATGAATCATATTTGTTTACTATCAAATAACTTATCATTTTACAAACATACTTCATGTTATCTTTTTTTATGAAGGAATCTCTTCATTCGAGTGCTTTCAAATTAAAGTGAAAGTGCTGTAGAAAAATTTAAACTCTATTGAAGTGTTAATCCAATCTTATGAAATGTTAATTCAAAATTATGAAATCCTTTTTTATCTGCAGCGAACCTATAAAAATCGGTTGTCGTAACGTTATATCGTACTGTAGTGAAAATTATTTCCGTATTTTATTTAAAAAAATAGAAATATTCTTTTTGCATTTTTGTATAATTTTCCAGAGGTGAGTATTAAAGTTTTCATTTTCTAGTTTTTATTGTGTTGGAAGTATTTGTTTTCAATTAATGTTAGAGGATATCGAAACTTATAACGCTAAAATATTTCTTCAATCGATATTTTACAATATATCATGCAGGGTGAGTAGCGTTTTTAAAAAGTGCTTAAAGGTGCTTATTTTCGTTTTTTTAAAAGCCCTTAAAAATGCTTTTTTCATTTTGTGTCTTTTTCAAAAACATACTTAATGTTCCCTTTTTCAAAATGAGATATTTTTTATTATGTCGGTTTTTCTTACGAATTATGCAAAAAGCGTTGTTTCCACACTATTTTATTCAATGTTTTCACGATATATTATTAGGATATGCGCACGAATGAAAAAAATGTCTTCCTATTATTGAAAGTTCATATAGATGAACTTTCAATAACAGGAAGAAAAAAAAATTATTAGTGCTCTTATCCTAATTATATTTCAGGAGATTTCCGTATCGTGATATGTTGCAGAATAATCGCCAAGTCTTAGCAACTTCTGGGCAGCTGCCCCCGAGAAGAAAAAAAACATTACAGAAGGGGACCTACTTGAATTTTAGCCACCCACGGGCAAACATCTATTTTATTTAAAAAATTTTTTGCAAGTTTAAAATCTATTTGGCACCTTAGCGATTGTAATTGGTGCGACAGATCACGATACTGAAATATCCCCTTATATTTTTCTTTTAAAATTAAGACTTTAAGAATATTTTTTGAATGCTTGAAAAGTGCTTATTTTTTATTCAAAACTTTGGCTACACACCCTGATACCTTTAGATTCGTTTAATAATTATTTAAAATATCTTGCAGTAAACTGTTTAAAAAACTGATTTTCATATTAGATATTTCTTTTTGAAAAAGAGTTTCTTTCACTTGGGTTGGAAGAAATCTATTTCATTCAAGCGCGTTTTTTTATGGTATTATTGTTAAAAGAAACTTGCGATCCCTGTTAACATTTATTTTCCGTCGAATTTATGGACACCCTGCACAATCGACTTGCTCCTGTTCTGTGAAATAGGCTATGTGAGATAAATTTATTTCAAGAACACTGACATTTTCTTTTTATCTATTTTTAGATATCAATTAAAAATGCAAAGTCAGCTCATTACTGATCAAGGCCTTCTGAGGAAAGCTTCTGGACGCATCTTTCCAGGATTTCAAAAAGGTTTTTAAAATGTTTTTCTTTTCTTTTGTTTAAAGATTTTTTTCTATGCAATTTAAAAATCGATTCGCGACGGATATAAAACATTTAATTTTAAATGACTATATTGAATGCACAGTGATGGTACAAAAATGGAACGGGCCATCAGTTTCAGAATGTTCTTTAAACATTTCTGTGCAACTGAGAAAAATTTCATGTTAATCATCGACACATAATACTTTTGAATGATGAGAGTTAGAAAGCTGTTTGGCGAAACTTTTGTGAAATGGTAACTGTGCCAATATATCATTAAGTTTTTAATATAGAGAGAAAAATTAATTAATGGCGCTCACCTTCTAATGAGGTGACTCGAGTTCGAATGCTAGTGGTGGCTGGTCGATAAGAATCTCGCATCCGGCTCGCACCAACCTCAGTGCTGACATAAAATATCCTCAGTGGTTGACGGATCATCGGTTAGGGTCTCCTTGTCGTCAAGTTGTCCATGTGAGGTTTTCAGGGTTTTTCTCCTCTTGTAACTCAAATGCTGGTTAGTTCCATCAAAAAGTCCTCCAGGCAGGCTATTTCTCTTAACACTTGATCCAAGAGTTCCCGTGTCTTCTGAATTGCGTTCAAAATTGCAAGGCTATGGAGTTGAACATTGATAGTCGTAAATTCTCCAGACTAATAGTCTGAGGCTGTCTGCTGCTATGGTAACAAGCGAGAGCACATTACTAATGGGGGTGCAATGGAAGAAGGAAGGTATCGATTGGTTTACTCAAGCTGACCCATGCCAAGATCAAGACAAAACTATTCACCCCACATCCCTAGTGGTGACTGTTTCTCGTTACCATGGTAACCGCCACGACGCGAGACTGAGGTCTGGTGAAGTTCTCCTGAAAGCCGCACTATACGTAACTAGCTCTGCTCTATGTATGTTTGAGAAAGGGAATACCTTCGCATGTTTCAGAACCGGGTTTTGTTTATACTTAGGGCAAAAAGAGGATTTCATGAAAACGCTTTGACTTTTCGATCGGTTAACAGTTAACTACGTCACAGCAGGAAAATTTGACCAGTTGTCTATTATTTTCCAAGCGTTCACCACAGCTGCAGTAGTGCTGTCAATGAAGATCATCGTTTTGAAAGGACTACCTAATCTGCGTTCTAATTTATCCCTATGGTGCTCTATGGAGGTTAAGATTGGGGCTCTGAGAAATCGTTTTCGGTTCGTTTCAGAAGTCCAGTTTTTGAACATTCATTTCGTCATACCGTGAGCGTGCAAGTTTCGATATGTGAATGGAACACTTGACGGAAAAGAAATGAACTTTTCGAGATATTTCGCCCTGTATTTGAGAGAGCAGCATTGTACAATATCCAAATGAATATCAGAGTTCATGTGTCCAATCACAGAAGCTAAGGGACCAGACCAAACTATGAAAAACACCACCACACCATGGTAGAAGGGTGCCCAAGCACTTTTGACCAGATTGTAAAAATAACTATAAATTCCACAGAATGAAAAAAAATTTTTTTTATATAAAAAGAAACTTCTTAGAGATAAATACAGATTTTTTTGTCCTGTTTTAATCTTTACCCACGACAAAAATGCCACGACTACAAAAAATGCCCGTTTATTTACAGACTTTCACCATATATTTGACGGTTTTAAGTTGTTTTTCACAAAACAACTTTGTTTTCCTCCCTAATTACGAACGAATTAAATTTAGCACACAGATGCCAACATATTCCACTTTGAAAAAAAATTTTTTTTTTCTTTTGGTAACGAAATGTAAGTTATTTTTAGTTAAGTATTTTTCATTTTTTTTACCACTACATAAATTCAACGGTTCAATTTTGTTACCATATCATTAATTTTCATACCAATCAAAAATTCAAACTTTCATATGTAATGCAACTTTATTGGAGTTACCTCGCTGTGACACTTTTTAAGAATGAGCATAATTATCCTTATTCTACAAGTTTTACTGTTTAATTCACTATCAATTTATTAAAATTTTAACAGAAAGTGGAGCTGTTGTTGTTAATTTGCGTCGCACTAGAGCTGCACAATGGGCTATTGGCGACGGTCTGGGAAACATCCCGGAGAATGATCCGAAGACATGCCATCGCAATTTTGATCCTCTGCGGAGGGGATGGCACCCCGCTTCGGTAGCCCGACGACCTGCGCGCGAAGTCGAGCACTTTACGGTAGCACAGTTTAACGAGGACCAATACCGCACACCCCCGGTCCCTACGCAGACTGATCCAAGTGGTCACCCACCCGCACACTGACCGTAGTCAGTGACGCTTGACTTCGGTGATCTGCTGGGAACCGTGTCTTAACGATCAGTCCACTGCGGGACCAGAAAGTGGAGTAGTTGGTGCCCATGAGCCAATTCAAATTATAGTTTTTGGTATACAGTTTAGCTTACCATAAGATAACTTTGTCGTTTTTTTAAATCATTTTACGATTATTTTCTATATTTGCTATTAATTTTCAGCAATTTTATGGTTTTGAACATCGTATAAATAAAATTATTGTCGACTTTATTGTAAATTGATTCTCTATCTGATTATTATCCGTCTTTAGATATATTTTTTTTGGTAAGTTAAATTGCCAGACAGTTTTTTAAGGGATGGCATAGTTTTAAACGTTTTTCTACACTTAAGTATAATACGTCTTCCTTTGAGGTTGACCCGTGTTCGAATCCTGGTTTTGACTGGTCATGCGGTTTCTGAACAACATCCATTTTAAGCAACAGTATTTTTCTGCGAAAAAAATGGTTTTACACTGATATATCATTTAACAGTTTTTTTTTCTGTAAATTTAGCAGATTTTGTACTAACAGTTTCGCAAATATAAATTTTTAAAATCCGGTCATTTATTTTTTCTAATCCTGTTTATAACAGTAAACCGCGAAACAGTAATGTTCTTTTTTTTTCAATATTGCTCTAGAGAAGCATGTAAATGTTTTATTCTATGTAAATAGGATAAATAACTATCAATCTTTAAACTATATTTGCCTAAATATTTTTTCGTACTTTTTACAGATAATGAAGGAGAATGGAAAGGGCCATTTTGTTTCATTCAAGGTGCAGACACTCAACTTGGAATGATAGAAAATTTTAGAAAACAGCCGGGTTGGGGCTGGGAAGAAGATCTTCAGCTAACTAAGTCTGCTATAGCAGCTGTAAATGCTTTAATTCCCCGTCCACGTTTCTTTATCGTTTGCGGGGACATGGTACATCACACGCAAGGTAAGGACATTTTTTCTTCTGCTCTACAAAATTGATTTTAATTGCATTAAAGGAGGAGTTCTATAACATAGAGCAGGGGTGGCGAACCTTTATACACCAACGTGCCATTTTTTCTAAAAAACTGTTTAATGATGTCATAGACGTGCCGTCAAGTAATTTTGACTTCGTGATTATTAGAAAAATAATAATACTAAATACTATCGACTGAAAACTATTTACATTGAAAAAAAATATTTTGCAATGTCTCAGTTATAGGCGTAATTCAACTTGAAGTAACATCAGTGTGACTTCTGTTGCTGCAGATTAGATGACAAAAAACTTATATTAGGTTGTAAGATGTTAGTTTCAGCAAGACTGTTAATTTTATTTGCTAGTTACTTATTGTTAATTTGTTTTTTATGGTTAATTGTTTTTTAGCATTAATTATTATTATTTTTATTAATAGTTGTTTATTATTTTGTTTGTTTTTGTGATTTTTAACTTAATTGTCACATATGCTTCAAATTGTAATAACATTTGTGTAATAACAATTCATAGTGCAATAACAATAGCGATCGGTGGGGTGCCCAAAATATTGTATCACGTGCCATAAATGGCACGCGTGCCATTGGCTCGCCATCCTTGACATAGAGCTAGTGGAGTATGCACCAAATTGTCAAATATGTTACCGTACGTAAGTAGGAGTTAATTTTGAATTGCTTAGTTATCAGAGAGAAAATATATTTCCCGGATTTCTCCTTCCTTATGTAAATAAATGATTTAGAGGGAAATAAAATGTTTGTATTGCAAAATAATGCTCTTTTGAACTGTAGATAGATTTCTGATTATTAAATAAACAAGAAAAATGAAAGCATCGTCCAAGTGGTGAAATTCTCTTTAATGACAATTTTAATAGTATTTTATAGGATCTCTCAGATCCCACAATTGAGGAGTAAACTCACCAAAGTACAAATGCATAATGAACTTAGTGAAAATAAGTGTTCTAAAAAAATATTGTTTTCAAATTATTAAACAGCAGCTGTCGCCATAGTAACGCATGCAATGACGACGCGCGCGCACTGCTTGCTCTTGAACAGGTATTTTTAATCCAACTTTATCATTGTAAAAAAAATCTATATAAATTTTTAACAGGAAAGTAAGAAACTAATTGGTGCAATTTGTGTAGACCAGTTCTATCGGCGTAGTTGGGTAGTCCAAAGTATTTGAAAATTATGAATCAATATTATCATTTGTTAAGTTTCTTATTATGAGCTCTTATAGTTTTTTTTACAGAATTATTTTAAATGTTAAAATACTAATTTTATTTCAATAAAAATTTGCGACTTCATGTGAAAAAATATGTACTGGATTGTCTAAAAAATTCTCAATCGAGTAAATATTTACAACATGAAAGTAGAAGAGATTGAGAGCGTGCTCTATTAAATCCGTGTTATTGGCGTGAGGACTGTTGATGCCCTCGCTACTGTTATAATTTCGTTATAGTTCTGTGCTACCTCTTCGATTAGACGATTTGCGACAAACGAGTCTTTTCATTAGACGAGTTGTTATAATTCCGCTCTACCTCTCCGATTAGACGATTTGTTTTAGACGAGTCTTTGAGTGGACAAGTTGTTATTGTTCCGCGCTACCTCTTCGATTAGACGATTTGCGACAAACGAGTCTTTTCATTAGACGAGTTGTTATAATTCCGCTCTACCTCTCCGATTAGACGATTTGTTATAGTTCCGTGCTACCTCTCCGATTAGACGAGTTGTTACAGAAGAGTCTTTGAATGGACGAATTGTTATAGTTCCGCGCTACCTGTTCGATTAGACAATTTGTTACAAACGAATCTGATTCGACGAGTTGTTATAATTCGGCTCTACCTCTCCGATTAGTTTTAGACGAGTCTTTCATAGGTCTTTATATTTATAGGTGAAGAACACCGGCATGAACAAGAGCAAGATTTTATACAACTATTCAAAGAACTATCCCCTGATATACCATTGGTGTGTGTATGTGGAAATCATGATGTGGGCAACACTCCAACACCCCAGACTATTGCTGGGTTCCGGCAAACATTTGGGGACGACTATTTTACTTTCGTCTGTGGCGGTGTTATGTTCATCGTGTTGAATTCTCAATATTTTTATGATCCTTCACTGGTAAGTCATATAATGTAATATTATTATTTATAAGAGCACAGATAATGTGGTTCATTGGGACCGTAAGAACAATTATTTTCTCTTCATTCTGAGTTTCGACACTGATGATGGCATAATTGTTATAGTACCGAAACGTTCACTTGTGTTTCGTAACTACATTATTTGAGATCTTGTACGCTGTTCTACAGTCTAAAATAATGCGGTTAATAGTAACAAACGAATTATTTTTCTTTTCATGCTGTGTTGGATGGTATACTTCTTATAGTACCGAAATGATCACCACCTATGTCCTCAAACTATATTATTTGCGCATTTATACGCATTTATTCTACCCAAAAATAATGTAATTATAGTAGACAAACGATTAAAAATTTTCTTTTCATTCTGTACTGACATAGCTGATGGTATAGTTGTTACAGCATCGAAACGATCATATGCGGATCTTTATAATTTATAACAGAGTTTCCTAAACTGTGTGTCCCGACAACAATCGGGGACGCGGGGCCAAATATTTTTACACAATGTGTCTGGAAAATAGATTAAGATAAGACAATAACAAACAAAGAAAAAATGAAACCGTTTCGACTCATTTTTAGTGTTGTATTTTATTTCTAAGTTAGCTATCTAATTAAAATTTTCACATTGTTCTGCGTTTCGAAATTGAAACCTTAAAACTGCAATAGTATATTACAGTACAGATGAAGATACTGACAATTTCCTTTATGCGTTTGTCGAATTTGTGCACTGATTACGGGGTCCCAAAAATAGTCATAGATATTATAAGGTCCCCAAAAATTTTCGTAAATATTATAGGGTATCCACACCAAAAAAGTTTATGAAACCCTAATTCATATTCTTCATAAATAAAATAAGCATCTTAAGGTTACACGTTTTTTTTCTCTTCTCTCTCCGTTACCATGGTTTCGGTAAATCATATTTTTTTTCCCATGTGAGTATATCCCAGCTTCTTCCTGAAACATACTGCTGTGAGGAGAAAAAGTACGATTTGTTGTAACTACACTGTTAGAAATTTCTCGGAAAAAATGGTTAAATAACAATATATTGAATGGTTATTTTACCATATTTAATCAAAACAGTCAAATAATTATAAATAAAATGGTAAGCAAACTTTTAAGTTTGAGAAAAACTGTTTATTAACTGCGTTCATCTAATACGGTTAAACAACTAGATTTTTATCGCTCCATCTAGATCCACCTAATGAATCTACTTAGTTCTTTTCAACTGCGTACATATCATAGCCGAGATGGCTTATCTGTCAATCTCATGACCGGCAGAACTGGAGTTCGAATCCTAGTGTTGACACCACAATATTTCCTCCATTTTCTTCAACACATGAAGAAATTCCAGTCTCCGGCACTCTCCAATGCCCATTACCTTACAAAAAGCCGAGCTCCTGTGTCTAGTTAAATAATAATTATTTTTTTACGTTTTTAATAAACCGTATAGTTTTGTATTCATGGTCTTATAACCATATATTTTGTAAATTGTTTCAAAACCATAAAGGAAAAAAATGTTCTTTACCGTAAACTTTACGGTTAATCGGATGGACAGACAGCTGCCAGTTATTTTACCATAATTTTAAAATGAAAATTTTAATAGTGTATGGTAAGAGAGAGAGAGAGAGAGGTAACATGTGGGGAGTGGGAAAATCACGTAACCTTGAGATGCTTATTCTACTTAGATAGAGTGAGGTACTCTCTCTCTCTCTTTCCACGTCTTTAGATAGAGTGAGGTACTCTCTCTCTCTGCCTGTGAAGGCAGAGGGATGCGATTGTTCTTGTTTTTCCAGTGGCGCCATCTATGGCCAAGAATTCGACTGAGGTACTCGAATTATTGTAAAATAAATTTTTGTTCTTAGGTCTTGGGTTTGGCGGAAGAACACAATTCTTGGTTAGACAAGCAATTGGAAGAAGCCAAGACTGGAAAATACAAACATGTCGTTATATTTCAACACATTCCATGGTTTCTGGATACTCCAGAAGAGAAGAAATGTCATTATAACTTGCATCCTGAACTCAGACGAAAATGGTTGCCTAAATTTTTAGAATCTAGTAAGTTTAAGATTATTTTTTGGCTCCTTTTTAGAAAATACAAAGTCACAGTTGAAAATACTTGGAATTTTTTTAAGTAACATAAAATTAAAAAAATGACTGTTAATTTATTTATGGCTGTAAAAGTCAGAATTTTTTTTTATCTTACCATCGACAGTGTTATTGTTACCGTTAAAGCTTGAAAGCCGTTAAACAGGGTGCGTAGCCAAATTATTCAACAAAAAATAAGCACCTTTTAAGCACTTTTCATGCACTCAAAAAATATTTTTAAGCACTTTAAAAAATATCATAACTAGGCAGGGTTTGGAAAGTTTTTGACAATCGACGGTTTTATCTTGTTTTAACCGTCATGTTAAAAAAAATGGCATTGTTTTTGACTATTGTCAAAAACCAGGAAATTTTGAATCGTGTAAAACGAATGGCGTTTTCATACGCTACGAACTGACTATACGTCGAAATAGATTGGGTTGAATTAATTACGAAAACATTGAATAGAACAATATGATCTGTGTCTTTTTGCATAATTCGAAGCAAAAATCAACATAGTAAAGGGCTTTAGCACTTTTTAAAAACACCTAATGAAAAAAGCACCTTTAAGGGCTTTTAAAAAACGAAAATAAGCACTTTTTAAAAACGCCACGCACCTTGTTAATATGTATTACCTAGATAATCTTCAGATTAAATAGGGTAATTTAGTCACTCATGATAGTCAAAATTTACCATAATAACATGATTTTCTGCGATGCTTATTCTTTTAGAGGGATCATAAAAAACTTCTTTTTACAGTATCTACAGGGTGCGTAACGTTTTTAAAAAGTGCTTATTTTTAACTTACGTTTTTTAAAAGCCCTTAAAGGTGCTTTTTTTATTTGGGCTTTGTAAAAAGTGCTGAATTTTCTATTTTTTAAAAGAGATTTTTTTCTTTGCAGTGTCGATTGTCGTTCTAAATTACAAAAAAATGCAAAATTCTTGCAATATTTATCAGAATCCAGTTATTTTATCATGATTATGCAAAGTTTTTGAAAATATTTTTGAAATTTATTGATTTTATGTATATAAATCAAGAACTTTAAACGATAGAAAAAAATAATTTTTATCACTGCACAGGTCCTAATTATGATTTTTTTTTTGGAAAGTGATTAAAAAAAGTACTCAAAAGGTGCTTATTTTTTGTTGAAAAATCTGGCTACGCACCCTGATTTGTATTAAAGTTTCCCAGCATCGATGCAGTATTAATATGTATCAAATATAAAAAGTCAACTTTTATTTGTACATTTAGTACCTATTAAAACTGTACTAATTACTATAATGTCAGTAGTGCTTTTCACCAAAATTAATTAAGCACCATTGGCGTTAATGATAATGTGCAGAATTTTTTTACATTTCTCCTAAACGATTTAGTGTCATTTCTCTATTAATTTTGCTTTATAGTACATAGCATACTTTTTCATTTCAATTAGTACTTATTACCAAAATAAATTAAACATCATTAGCATGACATATTACCTAAATTAATTGAATATTGTGGCTATTTTTTTACATTTTTCCTAAACGAATTAGTGCTATTTCATTATTAATTTTGCTTTATAGTACTTAGAGTATATAGCTATTTTTATTATTTAAGTTAGTACTTATTAATAAAATTAATCAAGTATTATTAGCGTCAATAATTGTTAGGCGATTTTTTTTACTCTACTTTTAAACGGATTAGTACTATTGCTTTTGATATTAATATTTTTTTTAACATAGCTTATTTTTAATTTCAATGAGTTAGAATAACCAAAATTAATTAAGCATCATAAGTGTTAATAATATAGCAAATTTTTTACATTTCTCTATTAATTTTTCGTTTTAGTACACAGCTTATTTTTTAAAAATTTCAATTTGTACATAATCCTAAAATTAATTAAGCCTCATTAGAGTCAATAAAAGTATGGTGATTTGGTGGTGGTGATTTTTACGGTTCCCCTAGAAGAATAAGTACATTTTCTTCATTAATGGGATACCTGTAAGTGACGTAGAGTAGGAGATGCTATTGCGCATGCTCCCGGAGAACGTGAACGGAATTTTCAATAGATCAGTTTGTTCAAGATGGTTGGTGGTGATACGTAAAAGAATATGTACCTTTCTCCATTAATTTTGCTTCCTATAACATACCTTAATTTTCATTTCAAATAAAACCCATTATCAAACGTATCTAAGCATCATTAGCGTCTATAGTATTAAGCTTCTACTTTACGAATTAGTACTATTTCTCCATTAAATTTAATTTTCAGTCCATATCTTATTTCTTTTATTTCAATTACTTGTGATTTTAAATTATTTAGTTTTATAGATTCACGTTTTAAAAGCATAACTATAAACAAAATAATTTCGCGATTTTAGATAGCTTTAGGAATACTGATCTGTTGACGTAATTCGTAAAAATGTTTTTAATGAGAGCTATAAGCTAAACTATGATCTTTAAAATATTTGGAAGAAAGAAAATCGTCTGCAGCAGTTTTATTTTTAACAATGGCGAGTTCTAAGCCAGTGAAAAAAAATTAAAATTTTCATACGATTCTACCGAACGTACTACTTGAAAATTTCGAATGAATTTTAGAATAGGGGGATAAATATGCTCCATGCAGTCACTGTCCAAATTTCAGAATAATAGATAGTTCTTGAGTTATAAGAGAAACACAGATACAGGGACAGACACACTCTACTTTATTGTAATAGATAAAGCTTTTTATACAATAAAGAGTTTAGAAATATATTTTTCTTTATAAATATTGTAAGCTAAAAAAATTATACGGATTAACCCTTTATAAGGCCACTTTTTTCTAGCAATATTATGTTAAAATATTTTTGATATTGAAATTGGTTTATAAAAAGAAATTCTTAGCTAATTATTTAAAATTGATTTGATTTTTAAAACCATTTTTTATTACAAAAGTAGGTGGAGATTTTTTAAAATTTTAATTCTGTAAAGAATTAGCTATAAACTTAAACTTCTGTGCGTACAAATAATCGAGTTTATAATTTCTGTGTTTATACTAACTACAAATCAACTTGATGAGAAAGAATCAAATGAACGAACACCTAAAGCACAAACGAAAACTGCTCACTAGTGTTAGCCTCTCATCTTGACCCCACGCTAACCCCCACTGTTACTCACATTTATGTAAACAAAACATTCTTCAATGATATTTTTTATATTATCTAAAGCAGTCAACAGATGGTCGTCGAAATCATAGATGGGAATATAACTTCTCATCGACATTCAAAAATTCATGAATTAGGTGGGAAGTATACTTTCAACGGATTTATAAAGGATTAAAATAGTTTTCCATTCAAACACAAAACTCTTAAACTTCTGTTGCTATGTTATAAATTACGTTGAGGCATTTTATCTTTTTTCCCAAAAATGTTCCAATTCAGGATATTGAGCAGTTTTTCTATCGATATAGTCATTCATTTTCTTTCTCTGTTCTTCAGAGAGGGCTAACTTCCCGTCTCCAACAGCACCTTTTCGAATGAATTCTCCAACAGTGTGATGACCATTTTCCTCTGCATCCTTCATTATTGCCGCGTATTTCTTAGCAATAGGATTTTCTTCCTGGTACTCCTCAGTAGGAGGCTTATCGGCATAAACTTCCCTCCAGAACTCGTTGATGGTGGTCCTCATGAAATCTAGGCTGCTATAATGCAAAATGTCTTTCAATATTTTCTCATCATCAGCCATAAGTAGATTATAATACTCATCTCCCAGGAACTTGGCACATTTTAGAATGGTTCCTCTTGTGTCCGCCTTCATAGATTCGAAAGTTAAAAACAAAATGTTTGGTNCAGACAAACTCTATTTTATTATAATAGATAAAACTTTTTATGTAAGAAAGAGTTTAGAAATTTATTTTTCTATACAAATATTGTAATCTAAAAAAAATTATACGGATAACCCTTTATAAGGACACTTTCTTCGAACGATATTATGTTAAAATATGTTTGGTATTGAAATTGATTTATAAAAAGAAATTCTTAGCTAATTATTTAAAATTGATTTGATTTTTAAAACCTTTTTTGATTAGAAAAGTAGGTGGATATTTTTCAAAATTTTACTTCGGTAAAGAATTAGCTATAAACTTAAACTTCTGTGCGTATAAAATAATCGAGTTTATAGTTTCTGTGTTTACTAACTACAAATCAACTTGATGAGAAAAGAATCAAACGAACGAACACCTAAAGCACAAACGAAAATTGCTCACAAGTGTCAGCCTCTCATCTTGGCCCCACGCAAACCTCCACTGTTACTTACATTTATGTAAACAAAACATTCTTCAATGATATTTTATTTTATTTTCTAAAGCTGTCAACAGATGGTCGTTGAAATCATAGATGGGAATATAACTTCCCATCGACATTTAAAAATTAATGAATTAGGTGGGAAGTATACTTTCAACGGATTTATAAAGGATTAAAATAGTTTCCCATTCAAACACAAAACTCTTAAACTTCTGTTGCTATGTTATAAATTACGTTGAGGCATTTTATCTTTTGTCCCAAAAGTGTTTCAATTCAGGATATTGAGCAGTTTTTCTATCAATATAGTCATTCATTTTCTTTCTCTGTTCTTCAGATAGGGCTAACTTCCCGTCTCCAACAGCACCTTTTCGAATGAATTCTCCAACAGCGTGATGACCGTTTTCCTCTGCATCCTTCATTATTGCCGCGTACTTCTTAGCAATAGGATTTTCTTTTTGGTACTCCTCAGTAGGAGGTTTATCGGCATAAACTTCCCTCCAGAACTCGTTGATGGTGGTCCTCATGAAATCTAGGCTGCTATAATGTAAAATGTCATTTAATATTTTCTCATCGTCAGCCATAAGTAGATTATAATACTCATCTCCCAGGAACTTTGCGCATTTAAGAATGGTTCCTCTTGTGTCCGCCTTCATAGATTCGAAAGTTAAAAACAAAATGTTTGGTTTGTCTTTGTGTACGTACCACGAATGAAGATTGTCGTAGTAGTCATTGAAATCGGTACCGTCGTTGATGAAAAGGTCAAAGAAAGTGTCGAACGAACCGTTCGTGAAGAAATAAATCGGGAAAAATCGCGTGTGGTGGTAAAAAGAGACGACACAATCAGCAGGATGTCTGGTGACGTAGATGTACTTGGCATTGGGATTGAAATTGACGCGATCGAATGGTAGATGTATTTTGATGCAATAGGGCTTCATTGCTAATTTCATGCCTTCCTCTCCGGTCATTTCTAAAAATGGATTGCTGGAGAAATATTCTTTGGCTGTTGTGCATGGCTTGCCTCGTCTCAAAATGGTAGTCACTATCTGCATAATCCAAGTGGTGCCACATTTTGGATAAGTGGAAACTACAACTTCGTCATCTTTCGGTCTGTAGTTGCAAGCTGAACGGAAGACCTCTGGCACGAAAGAGGGTGGCAAACGAAATCCGTCAACTATTTCGTATCGAGGCTTTTGCTCCATTTCGACGACTTCTACCTAGGAAACAAAACAAACATTGTCAATAACTTGATTAAAAATTTCATTTGCTCCAAAAATATATATAAATAGCAACTAACAGTCAACATGTTTTTAGCGTTTCAAAAATAGGCTCCTATTTTCAAGACTTGAATGAGAAAAAACAAGTTATTTAAACTTTAAAAAAAAAAGCGTAAGGTTTTCAACTAAAAAAATAAAGGTGAGGAACAAAGTTAGAAAAATCACAGTAACCGAGAGGGGCATTGCAGGATGAATCGCATTTCCACGCGATACGGAAAAAAGGTGAGTTATTTTTTATGATAATACATGTCTTGTTATTATTTATGATAATACATGCCATTTCTAGGTCTTAATTTTATATTAGCTTGCATGACACCCGATTAAAAAAAAACTAAACTCAGTGTCGCGACAGCCCGTAGAGGGCTAAGGCCTACTGTGCCCATTTCAGTTTTCTTGACCCTGGGCTATGGAATGCAGGAGCAGATGTTACGGTTAGGTGGTCAGCCGAACGTGAAACCCCCAGTATTTAGTTCCCAAGCATGCTTGGTACTCATTTATCGTCCCACTGAAGGGATGAAAGGCTGAGTCAACGTTGCCCGGCCCGAGGATCGAACCCAGGACCTGTGGCACGGGAGCGCGAAGCTCTACCACTCAGTCACAGGGTGCATGACACCCGATTATTTATATTAAATTTATACCCGAGAAAGCGAAAATCCCGTAAAAGGATATTTTTAATGCTAATCATGAAAAACAATAATACGATCACAATTTGGAAAAAGAATTCAAATAAACAAAATAAAAATGAAATGCTTAAAAAAGTTAATTTATGTGTTTTTCTTTAAAAAGTGGAAAAGCATTAATAAAAAAATCTTTCGCAAAAACTTTCTCGCAGTTCAGAATTTTTCAAATGTTAAAAAAGTTTTGAATTTTAGAATTTTTATTTTTCTCCAAAAGTTATTCCAGTAGGTTAATCGTTAGTTAAGGTAGATGAACTATTTCAAACATACTTCGTCAACATAGTGAATATAGTTTAACATTATGGCTACAAATCATGTTAAACTACGCAAAACATTTAGGAAAAAAAATTATTTCATTATATGGTTATACATTGAAAATGATGAGTTTAATATTGTTAAATTTTAGTTTTTATTCAAAAATATGGTTGATTAATGCCTTAATTTTAAGTTATTTACTGTGCTTATCAATTTCTGATTAAAACAAATAAATTATGAGAGCTATAAAATATTAACTTTCAAGGAATTCGAAAAATTGAAATTAATGATAAATAGAAATCAATAAAAAATAATGCACATTATCAAATAATTATAAAAGATTTGAGGATTTCAGATTTTTTTAAAAAATAATATAAAAAAAAACTAAACTACAAATGAAGCAATTTTTCTAAATGACTATTCAATATTCATTTAAGATAAAATATAAATAAATTAATATAGCAACAAACCAAACAAAATTTTGAAAATACTATTATCCAATGATAAAGAAAAGAAAATTAAGTAAAAATTGGCATACTTTTTCAACTATTTAAATAAATTCCAACTGTTCTAGACGCTCTACAAGAATAAACTATAAATGAGATAGTAAACGTCTCCTTCAACTTTATAATAGAAAAACAACTTCCAACCACGCATGCGTTGAATCGATTAAAATTTAAAACTAATATTAAAGCACCTATATTTATTATTATTCCACGCAACTTGCAAGCATTTTGATATACAATCAGACGATTTTCAGAGTCCCAGACTATTAATCATCATTAATTTATGAGAGAGAATAAGAGCATTTATAAATATCTACAAAAAATAATGATTTTTGATGAGATTACGATTTAATATTAAATTTATTGAGATCGGAATATGAAATTTATTTTCTAATAACTATGATATTTAACAAAAAATTTCGACAGTTTTTTTTTAAAAAAGAATAATTAGAATTTTTGATAGATTAATTGCAATCACGGCAAAATCTTACGTTGATTTCTAGAGTAATAATGAAATATATATATACATTGTCTTTTTTTTTATTATATAAAATGCTTATATTTTTTTTGAAGGGTTAGTAATTTAATTTTATTGTAATTGAAACTTAATTATTGAAACTAATTATTAAAACTAATTATTAAAAACTTATGTTAATATCTATGACAATAATAAAATTTAAAAAAAAAAAAAAACTTCTATAATTTCTTTTATTTAAAATATTAATGAAAAATTTTTGAAGGGTTTGTAATTTAGTTTAATAGCAATTGTTACTTTTATTGCATTTAAGTTCAACCGTTAAGAGCAATTCTCATTAAAAAAATAAAATAATAATAAATAAATATATACAAATTAGCCTTTCAAATATTTTTTTCTTCGTAATTTTGAAGTCCTAAAAACCAACAATAATGTTTTTTTTTTATGCTTCAAATAGTATTTTAATCTTTTTTAATTGAATAAATTATATGTTTAAGAAAAATATAATTATTTTAAAAAATTGATTTTTGAGTAATTAATGTCTCTGTTGTCAGAGTTTTCTAGCATGTATAATGCATTTTCTGGAAAACGTTTTTTTGAGAATAATTTCTTTACGCTAACACACATTACAAAAGAAGTTAATGGTTAGTCGTATATGAAGATTTTGTTTCAGATTAGTTAAGTTTTGAACTATCTCACTAGAACTCAGTTCTTAGTGTTATTTTTTAAAGATATTTTTATCAAGCTTTAAATAAGAATGTAGAGAATTCTTCTTTTAAAAAATCAATATTAAACAAAACATTTAGTTCTATTTTTATATAATTAAATTTTTTTTAAAGATTTTAGCTCAAAACACAGGTCAATACATTATTGATCTAGAAAGTTTTTTTTTGTTGATATTTATGAATTACAATTCGTTGTTGAAATATTAATAATTATGACGGTTTGTTGATATTTATGAATTACAATTCGTTGTTGAAATATTAATAATTATGATGGTTAATAATTATATACATGAAATACTAATAGTTTTTATGCTCAAATTTGAAAAAAAATTCTAAATTTATAAGAATTTCTTTTGATTCAGAATTTCAGGACCGTTACTTATCAAAAATAAAATTTAAATTTTAACTATGGCTGTGTTTTTAAAAAATTTTTTTTGTCGTACTCAGTCGGATACTTTATTTTTTCTCTCAAGGTATGAGGTATTCATATTTCAGGTTTTCCTTCTCTGTATTATATGATAATATGAAACAACAGACAAGCAACTGAAATATTTTTAATAGTTATTAAACTTTTTTTGAAAATCGCCAATGAGGCGAAATTTTTCCAAGATGGATTTTATCAAAATCAGTGCCGTATTCTTATTTTTTTTTGTAAACTTTTATGGGCATAGATAATGCAGCCTTAAAGTAAGCTTTTAAATATCAATAAATATAGACCACGAACGCTTTTCATTTTTCTCAAAACTGTTGCTTTTCTCCATAGTGACATTTTGCACCATTTTCATAGTTCACATAGGGGTGCTGGTTAAAGATAGACTAAACTTGTCCTAACAGTCATGAATAATTTTTACTAACTCACAACAGTTATTAAAACGGTATATTATTCGCAAAAAAATATCATTTCACGTGACACGAGAACCTTCGAAAAACAACCTTAGAATATTAAGAGAATATTCGGGATTTTTAGAGGAATTCCTTTCTTCATATTTTTGTACTCAAGCTTTTGATTAAGATTCTTTTTTGGAATACAAAAGATAGCCATTAATACTTTTTGCTTTGAAACAGTTTTTATATTTTGGAACGGTACATACATTGGTGAATTAGAGCCACAATGGCTCAGAGGATAGAGCTTTCGCCTTCCAATGAGGTGAACCGGGTTCAAATCCCAGTTGATACGAATTCCTCATCCGGCTTGCACCGACCACAGTGCTGACGTGAAATATCCTCAGTGGTAGACGGATCCTGGGTTAGAGTCCCCTACCCATCTTCCTCTCCATGTAATGCAAATGCGGATTAGTTACATCAGAAAGTCCTCCACGAAGGCAAATTTCTCCCAATACTTGATCCAGGAGTTCCCTTGTCTTCTGGATTGGGTTCAAAATTACAAGGCTACGGAGTTGAACATTAGTAGTCGTAAACCCAAAAATTGTGTCTGCTGTTCAACGACGGTTATAAAATAAACTAAAATCATTAGCCCAACAAAGAAAAAAAAAACTATAAAAAAGCATGCTATTAAAAAAAAAAAAAATTATCTAAGACAAATTGTAAGAGGACATAATGAGTGAAACTTAAAAAATTTGTACTGAAATCATTAACATAATAGAAAGTAAAGCTAACCTTGCAATAAAAGAGCGCTTAAAAATAACTATGGAGGCGATGTCACTAACTCCACCCCATTCCCTTTATAAGAATATTCAAACAGGAATGTTTTAATAATTTAAATTATTCAAACAGTTTTTGGAGATGATACAAAAATTTGTACTTTGTATGAATGTTAAATTTAGTTAACAATGAATCTAAATCAAAAATAAATAAATTTATGCTATATTATAAATTATTTTTAAAAATACATTAAATAAATTTTATTAGAATTGTATTTAAAATAAAATGAATTAAAAAAATAATATATTTAACTAGGTTTTATCAAAGCACAAACTATTTAAAAACTCTATTTCCGTCAATCCTGACAAATCTTGATAAATTTTATTTTAAATAAAAAGTATTATTTGGCTAAAGTACGTTTAGTTCACTTTTTTCTATTTCATCTGCGGTTTTTAGATTATTCTACTGTCCAGATAGATTTACATTTTTCCCCGGAAAAAGTTCTACCCTTAATAATATAGGACAATTTAACTTTTCTTAATATGGACCATTTATTGCTATGCATTATGAGCTTCAATAAAAGTTCAAATAAATGACATAAAGGTAATTCGAACAGTAATTTATCTACAGACAAATTATAGCATAAAATACAAATTTCAGATTTCAAAACGGTTAATATAATAGGACTAACATTAAAAGATGCGTAAGCGTCTGGTCAGCTTGTGACGTCATAAATTCGGTTCTTCGAAGAAAGGGAAAAAAGACCTCGTAAAAAGCAAAGTTTGCTATTTATTAACCTGTATGCGTTTTAATTTTTCTTTCGCATTTTTAGAGTCATATAAGTGGCATTTGAGGAAATATACTATATACAGTCAAACCCCGCTATAGCGAACCTTCAAGGGACCGAAATTTCAGTTCTCTATAACCGGGAGTTCACTATATCCGTTCCACAAACAATTTTAACTAATGGTTCCGATTTCCTTTTTATTATACTTTATTTAAATAAATGACCCATAAAATGAAATACAAAAATTACTGAGAAATAATACGTTGTAACAAAAAATGTGTTAACTTGCTTTTACTTTTTATTACTCTTCGTCTTTTGTACAAAAAAAAATTAGTAATCTATAGCTGATGCAGGGAAAAATTTGTCCATAGCTCATGCCTTTGTTTAGGGATGGAAAAGTGAGATAACAGAAGTAAATAAGAAAAAATGCTTCCATTGTATAGATGGCTTTAAAAATCAGTATAAGTATTTATTTTGAAGTTGATATTTCAAAATTATTAAAAAAAAAATGAAGAAAAAAAAATCTGTCGAAGACAGAAAAAAGTTCATAATATCCAACTTCCTCACTTTTTCTGTTCATTATATCCACAAAAAATAACATTATACGTGTAAAGCAAGGCACGGGACCGAACTTTTCATTCACTATATCCGGGAGTTCACTATAGCAGAGTTTGACTGTAATTAGTTATTCAGAAATGAAGTTAAAAATACAAAAATAGGGATAGCAATTTAACATTTAAGTGTAGATAAAGGACAAAAATTATCAAAATCAGACGCATTAACGAGAAAGAAAAGATAAAAAGCACCAAAATATGTTTGATTACCCTAGTTCAGTGTTTCCCTAACTTATGACTTTTGGGTACCCTTTCTAAATTTTTCGTAACGTTGTGTACCACTCATAAAAAAAAAATGAATTTTTTTAAAAATATGTTTTTTCTTCTTTTTTGGTACAAAGTTTTGTTAATAAGTTTATTTGCATCAGTGAAGTGAGAAGGATGATATTGTTTTTGCTGTGATACCAGTTCATCATAATTCGGTTCTCTTGCGGTCAATTTTAGTCTGAGATACGATTCCACGTTCAATAATCTATTTCTTTTTTTTTTTTCGACTTTATGTTTACGAATGCTGAAAAAGCGACTTCACATAAATATGAAGTTGAAAAAGGCAAAACATATTTCACAACTTTTTCTGTTAAGACTGGATACTTATTGTCTTAAGCCAGAAATAGTAGAGTGACTAGTAAAATGATTTCATTTCTATATTTTTTTTAAAAAGTTAAGGCTTTTACTAATTTTAGTTAGAAACTATTATCGATAACTGTTTACTTTTTCCCATACAAGAAATAGTTCTGTTATAATTGCTATCAGGGATGTTTTTCTCCTTTACTACAAACAATCCTGTTATAATGTACTTATTTTTAACAGTACCAAATATAATGGAACCTTTGGAATACTACGTAAGCATGTTTTCTTCAATTTGAGACCTTTTCCTCCTCGTAATCAAACATTAGCAAATCGCAAACCCTCCGTATGCTTACGTAAAAAGTAGCAACAACCCCTGAATTCCTCCCCCTTATATTTTGACTTTTACTGTAGTTATGTAAATTTAAGAATTATAAGAAAAAATTTAAATGAAGGAAATAACTTTACATGAAACAAAATATACGCATTAACTCATTTTGGAAAAAAAAAATTTTATTGAANCACTTTCCCTATTTTCCAAAATATTTCTGAACATTTCAAACTCGTGAACGCATTTTATGGGGGAAATAACCTTGAATTAATTTTCGAAGCCACTGCTTTATATAATGTTTTACTGCTTTCTCAAAAAGTTATTTTAGCGAAAGCAGTATAATCCCTTTTTGCTTGCATTTCAAACAAATAACTCAGACCAAATTCACGGATTTTATCAGTAGCAATTAAACTTAATAACACATGTGTATTTTTAATTGAAAATGTATGTAGCACGTAGCACTGGATAATATTTCTGCTTTCCGTGCAGATTTTTTTTATGGTCAATGAAATAAATAGTTGATACTAGTTTACAAGATAAAGGGGCATCCATTGCTATTTTAGCTATGCCTAGTGTTTAAGTATTTTAGGTGATTTTCTATTTAGAGAATTTTCCATATAAGGAACTTATTTTCAGGAGTTGGCGACTTCGTTAAATAGAGGTCCGACTGTATTTAGCTATTCAGAAATGAAATTAAAAATACAAAATAGGGATAACAATTTAACATTTAAGTGTAGATAAAGGACAAAAATTATCAAAATCAGTCGATACATTAACGAGAAAGAAAAGATAAAAAACACCAAAATATGTTTGATTGCTCTAGTCAGTGTTTCCCAAAGTGTGGTACGCGTACCCCCAGGGGTACGGGAACAGTTTAGCTGAGGTACGCGTTCGTATGCGAAATATCTTGCAACATATGGAAATTTCAAACATTTTTATTTAAAAACAAAACTAGCCATGAAAATTTATGATTACGTATATTTCTACTGGCTATTTTTAGCAGAGTTAACAGTTAATAATTAGTGGTGTCAACAGCCAGTTGTGATTTTTAACTTTTGTGCATTTTTTATAGTAAAAAATACATTAATTTTTTTTTTTATTAGTGGTACACAGCGTTACGAAAAATTTAGAAAGGGTACACAAAAGTCATAAGTTTGGGAAACACTGTCCTAGTTCAGTGTTTCCCAAACTTATGACTTTTGTGTACCCTTTCTAAATTTTTCGTAACGCTGTGTACCACTAATAAAAAATAAATGAATGTATTTTTTTAAAAAAAAATTGTTTATTTTTCCTTTTTGGTACAAAGTTCTGTTAATAAGTTTATTTGCATCAGTGAGAAGGATGATATTGTTTTTGCTGTGATAACAGTTCATCATAATTCGGTTTTCTTGCCGTCAATTTTAGTCTGAGATACGATTCCACGTCCAATAATCTATTTCTTTTTTTTTTCTTCCCCGACTTCATGTCCACGATGCTGAAAAAGCGACTTCACATAAATATGAAGTTGGAAAAGGCAAAATATATTTCACCACTTTTTCTGTTAAGACTAGATACATATTGTCTTAAGACAGAAATAGCAGAGTGACTAGTAAAATGATTTCATTTCTATATTTTTTTTAAAAAGTTAAGGCTTTTACTAATTTTAGTTAGAAACTATTATCGATAACTGTTTACTTTTTCCCATACAAGAAATAGTTCTGTTATAATTGCTATCAGGGATGTTTTTCTCCTTTACTACAAACAATCCTGTTATAATGTACTTATTTTTTAAAAGTACCAAATTTGATGGAACCTTTGGAATACTACGTAAGCATGTTTTCTTCAATTTGAGACCTTTTCCTCCTCGTAATCAAACATTAGCAAATCGCAAACCCTCCGTATGCTTACGTAAAAAGTAGCAACAACCCCTGAATTCCTCCCCCTTATATTTTGACTTTTACTGTAGTTATGTAAATTTAAGAATTATAAGAAAAAATTTAAATGAAGGAAATAACTTTACATGAAACAAAATATACGCATTAACTCATTTTGGAAAAAAAAAATTAAATTGAAAACTTTTCCGTTCGTTTAGCATCGTTTGAACAGAACAATTGAAGCATAAAAAGATGAAAACAACATACAATGTAATCAAATGGCATTCAGTGTTGTTTCAGCCGTTTTTTTATATATTTTATATCACTGCTTCTCTCCAACGTTAGATTCTTTTTTATTTTCTTTCACTCGGTATAAATCTTGGGCCAATTCTGAAGCATATTTATTTACATACCTAATTTTATTTGCAGTTCTATTAAGGTATATTCTGTATCTGTGGTCAAAACTTGACGTCTGAAACTCCTCCTTATATAAACTTTCTTCCCGCCCCAAATTTAAATTTTATTTTAAAGTTAAAATTTTCCTTAATTTTTTTACTTTTTATTTCGTGAATAAGAGAATTTTAGTGTCTTTTGTGGGCATTTTATTTTATAGCCGGCGTTGAACAGTCTACCCAATTCTGAGTTTACGAGCATCAATGTTCAACTCCGAGTCTTGTAATTTCGAACCCAACCCAGAAGACACGGGAACTCGTAAATCATGCAAGATCTAGATTGGGAGAAACTAGCCTTCGTGGAGGACTTTTTAATGGAACTAACTCACATTTGCTTCACATGGAGAGGAAAACTGCGAAAATATCTCGCGGTTAGCACGATGGCAAGCTGATTCTAACCCATGATCTTTCTACCATTGAGGATATTTTACGTCAACACTGTGGTTGGTGCGAGCGGGGTGCAGAATTCGTATCGACCAGCCATCGCTGGTATTCGAACCTGGGACACCTCATTAGGGGGCGAACGCTCTATCCGTAGAGCAGCCGCGGATCGTACCATTGCTCTCTTCTCCTTATCAGCAAAAATAAGCATATCTCGTAACTCCTTCCCCCTTTGGCGTTTATGCAATTTGTGAACGACCCATAATGTGGTAATAATTTTCTTCTTCTTATTTTCACCCTGAAATGCAGTGGGTAAAGCGAATAAAGACATTTTTGAAAACCATTATAATGAAGTATTTATTTTTTACCCTCGTTATTATACAGAATCATTGATTAGAGTGTTTATATCCCTTTGAGGCAGATTTTTATTTTTTATTTAGAAAAACAAAAAACTCTAATTTCAAGTAAAAATATATTTTGGTATTTTTTTTTATAATAAAAAACAGTCTAATAGCCTAAAAAATATGTTAAATTATCGGAATTATATTTGTACTTTTTTTTCATTCACATTCAAAAACTTATCAATAATTGATTTTGTGAATTAACGAAATTTCAATGATGAATAACTATATTTCTTAGATCTAAATAAGTGCAAATTTGAGAAATTCTTGTCCTGAAGTAAGACGTGTTTAGAAGATTTTACCTTTAACGCAGAAAAAGACACCGGGGTTTTATGCCGAATTTCAAAATTATGAAAAAAACTACATAAAATATTTCCTACTTATTTTGACCTAAATGAATACAATATAATGGAAAAAGCGCGAAAAATATGTTAATAAAAATTCTTATTCAAAGAATAAAATAACTAGCATGAAAAGAATTCGTTATGTTAATCATATATTTCAATTATGTACAGTGAATTGAAAGAAAAATAAAATATACGATTACTTACGAAGTGATGTTATCGATGTTGAAAGCGTATTAGAATGCACTTTAATGAACATTATTTTATCTTGACTTTTGAAAATAAGATTATAATAATTGATTGAAACATCCAATTGAAACAGATAAGATTGAAATAACCTTTCATTGTGATAAATGACACCGCGATAGGAAAAGAAAAAGAAAAACAAAACAGTATAGCCTTCGTCATCATTTGAAATTAAGATTTTTTTTTTTCATTTAGTTTCCGAATTGTATTTTAAAGAAGTTTTGTAGAGATGACTAGTTTTCTCTGTAACAGTTGTTTAGTATCAGTTATGGAATTGTACCTGTTATAAAAATAATATGTTACTTTCAACGACCTGTTACAAAGTACTAAGCGGAAGTTTTGAACGATTACGTTGTCAATATTTTTTTCCTTTTTAAATTCTCTTTTATGCATGTTTAAACAGTTCTAAATTACAAAAAAAAGTGAGATTTTTTTTAATCCTATGAATGCACAGTCCATTGCTGCTAGACTGTGCGTTGTTCCAGACAAAATGACTTTTTTGCGGAAGCCATTCGTGATTTCCTTTTCCATGTAACGCAAATGCGGGTTAGTTCCATCGAAAAGCCCTTCCCGAAGGCTATTAATTTGTACCAATGCTAGATCCAGGAATTCCCTTGTCTTCTGGTTCAAAATTACATTGGAATTGAACATTGGTAGTCGTAAGTTCATAATTGGGTCAGCTGTTTAACGCTGTGTATAAAATTAAATGAAAAATTTAATTATGAAATGTGAAGAGAAATGAAATAAACTAGATAAGTTCAGAATAAAAGAAGAAATCAAACCAAAATGACAAATCAAAACGATTATATTTGAACAGTTAAATTTACTTCAATTTTCCTACTTTTTTCATTAAAAATGTGAAAACTTCTTTATCGTGTACTTCAAGTTGATCCCTGATTAAATTTATATATAAAAAAAATAACTATATACCTTCTAATTAATATAATGACACTTTTATCGGGGATTGCGAACCCTTATAAAACCGCATCTTTCAATTCTTTATTACGTTGGTATTTGTAAATAAATAATTGATTTTTGTATAAATATTCACACTTCTTATTTTTAGGCAGGCGATGAATAATTAGGCTATTAATGCTCTGTTTTTTTTTTTAAATTATTTTTTTTCTATATGAATTTTTATAGCAGTAATCATTCTAATAAAATTTTTCAATGGTACTATTTTCAAGAAGTATCCTGCTTTTTTTTAAAAAAAAGATCAAAAAAAGTTAACTCATTTCTAAAAAATTAATTATTTATTTAAAACATTAGAAAACCTTTTTTGAAATTTATAATCAATGGATATTACTGTGGTATACTATGTGCATTAAAATGATAGAATTGTTTTAAACTTATTTTTTAATTAAATTGCTGTCTCTAAATAATATAGTAAAATTTTGACCGCATGCAAAGACTGTAAAACATGAGAAATTGTGTTTTCATGCAAAAATTCAGAATTCAATAAAATCTGGTGTTTATATCCACATAGCTTCTGTAAAGTCATGCCTGTTAAAAACACGCAGCTCGCAACTTATGGCTTTAAAAAAGGCTGTCCTACATTTTGACTAAAGTATTCTTTATTTTTTTGTCCTCTTGCTACCAGGATTGTGTTTTGCTATAAGAAAAATGAATAATTACCTGGTAGTGAAACTGTCTTATGATATTCTCATTGCATAACTCGCTTATATATTTAAAAATCTATTTGCTTACCTTCACAGGGTACGTAGTCAAATTATTCAACAAAAAATAAGCACATTTTAAGCACTCAAAAAATATTTTTAAGCACTTTAAAAAAATATCGTAATTGGGCAGGGTTGGAAAGTTTTTGACAATTGTCGGTTTTAACTTATTTTAACCGTCATATCAAAAAAAAAAAAAAAAAAAAAAAAAAAAAAAAAAAAAAAAAAAAAAAAAAAAAAAAAAAAAAAAAAAAAAAAAAAAAAAAAAAAAAAAAAAAAAAAA
>NC_092211.1:69463760-69495358 GCF_043381705.1 Parasteatoda tepidariorum | reverse complement strand
GATTTTTTTGATTTAAATCGGATTTTTTTGATTTAAATCAGATTTTTTTGATTTTTATTCAAATACACTGTAAGAACTTTAATTTATGATTAAAAAAATTATAAATGTTTAAACAAATTAACTTAATATTAAAACTATATTGTAACAATATTTTAGAAGCTCTAACTAAAACATGGCTTTGAATGCATAGCAACCATTTTGAAAGAAATGCATGATTAAAATTTAAAGACTAGATGAAATAGAGAATTTAAAGAATACTTCAGGGGTCTGTTTGGGTCTTTCTGAGAGGTACCTATTTTGTGAAAATTAAAAATTATATTAAAAAATCAACACAAATATAGTAAAAATATGGATTTATTGTTTCTTACGAGACACAAAAATAAAATTTTAAGAATAAGTATTTTGTGTGATTATTCTATCATTTTTCCTAATGTTGAATTTGTAAAGGTACCGGCTTGGACAGACCCCTGTGCTTTAACTATTAAAACAAAGTTTCAGTTAGCAAACCATAACTTTAATTCAAAATTGTGATTTCTTTTTTTTTTCTCATGATTTTTAAAATGACAAAATAAATGTAGCTGACTGTGTTTATAAATGTTAAAAAACATCTGAAGTATTCATCAAAAAATAAATATTTATTTAATCTATATATTTTTATATTAAAATATTCACTTTTAATTCTATATCAAAATAGATAAGTTAAGCTAAAAAAAAATTAGAAAATCTATGTATTCATTGGAATTTTTTTTCACAAAATTTCTTTATAGGAAATCAGATAATGTCAAAGATACCGTAAACATATTATGAGAAAAAAATACCAGTTAATAACCCTAGTGCATCAAATAGACTTCGAAAGAGTTTGAAAGGGAAGAATGACACTACAATAGGAAAAAAAACATCTGAATTCATCAGCCCGCTTTTTTTTTCTTTTTCTGTTTTTGGCACATTACGGTAATTTCTTTTTAATATAACCTCAAGCTTCAGAAATATAAATTTTCCACCAATAAAATATGATGAAGATTTTAATTAATGCTTTTTCATTCAAAAGGTAGAATTTTAATTAACATTACTTGTATTATTTTTTGAAAAAAATTCATGTTTATTAATTACTTTCTACAGCTATGCAAGTCTATATTAAGACAGCATTAAATGTTTACTTTAATCTGTACTTTCAATCTCAAGAATCAAAAGATTTTTAAAAATGTAATTTCAAATGTGTTGGAATTTAACACACACCAAGAAAGTAATTTCGTTAACTAAAATTAATTAATGCAGCAATTTATTTAAATTAAATTTTAATACTAAGAAAAGAAAATAATAAAAGTATCAAAAATTTAAAACACTGTCTTTTAACTTTAAAAATCAATATATATAGATAAAAAAAATTAGTTGATTTAAATCGTGATTTAAATCAAGCTGATTTAAATCAACGAACCCTGGTTAGTTCCATCGAAAAGTCCATCCCGAAGGCTAATTTGTACCAATGCTAGATCCAGGAATTCCCTTGTCTTCTGGTTCAAAATTACAAGGTCTCGGAATTGAACATTGGTAGTCGTAAATTCAGAATTGGGTCAGCTGTTTAACGCTGTGTATAAAATCAAATGAAAAATTTAATTATGAAACGTGAAGAGAAATGAAATAAACTAGATAAGTTCAGAATAAAAGAAGAAATCAAACCGAAATGACAATTCAAAACGATTATATTTGAACAGTTAAATTTACTTCAATTTTACTACTTTTTTCATTAAAAATGTGAAAACTTCTTTATCGTGTACTTCAAGTTGGTCCCTGATCAAATTTATAATACATATATCTATATACCTTCTAATTAATATAATGACTAAAGCCCGGATTTTGATGACCTAAAAAATCTCAACTAATGCCCTTAAAAATGCGAAAATTGAGCTAAAAATGCCTTATGACATGACTTAAATGAAGTAAAAATATCGAACTGAAACAATGTTTTACTCTTTAAAATTATGAGTCATTTCAAAAAATATAAAGCAATGCAATACTTGTTCTACGTTCATTAAAGTTTGAAAAATATGTTTTATATCCTAAAATAACAAAAAAAGGAAAATATATTGACACCAAAACATTTTCATTTTGTAAAGAAACTTTAATGAATATAACTACATCTAATAATATTACTAAATATCAGAATTACATTGGATTATTAAATGTTTTTTGATATTTTGAAATGTAAACGAGCGTCTCTTGTCTGAAAGTAAATCTTTATACCTGGAGAAGCTTCTTTCAACGTCTACTGATGTTAATGGTGTGTACTTGAAAAAGACGGTCTCACTTACTTACAATTCTTCTTCAATTTGAAAAAATGTTGCTTCACCTGTTAGTTTCCTAGAGATTTTCTTAATTGTTTGGAGGCCAGTGTTCTTCTCCAAAACTTTGCTCAATTTAGCTGCTACACTTTGTCCTATTTTTCCCCTTGCTTTTTGCAACACTCGACTCACTACATCAATATAATTTATTGCATCGCAAAGTTCCAATTCTTGTTTCTCCAAGCTTAATTGTCGAGGACACAATAGCAAAGTTAGACTTGATAAATGCTAAGTTTCCTTCGATTTTATCAGAAGCGAACACGTTTAGCGCTATCTTAATTGATGCAGCATCTTCTGAATCAAAACTACTGACGACAGACTTCACTATCTTAAAATTTTCGCTGCAGTACAAGCATGCATCCAACCAGGTACCCCATCGTATGATTACTGGTTTAGGGGGCAAAGCTGACTAGGAGCTAATGTTTTGAAACATTCTTCGAGAGTTATAATATGAAATGTAAAATTATAAGACAAATCTTGCATTTCATGTAATAAAAATATCCCAAAAAAATAATAAAAATTGGAAAAAATTAACAAAAACCTTAAAAAGTGCTTTAAAATGCAAAATAAGCCCAAAATTTAAAAAAAATGCTCTACAGGACAAAAAATGTCCAAAAATGCAATTGTCATCAAAATCTGGGCCTTAATAATGACATTTTAATCCGGAAATACGAACCCTTATAAAACCGGTCGTCAAATTCTTCCTTCGTCGTCAAATCTTAAAACCGCATCTTTCAATTCTTTATTACGTAGGTATTTGTAAATAAATCATTGATTTTTGTATAAATATTCACTCTTCGTATTTTTTGGCAGGCGATGAATAAACATGCTATTAATGTTCTTTTTTTTTAATTATTTTTTTTCTATATGAATTTTTATAGCGCTAAGTACACTGTTCATTCTAATAAAATTTTTCAATGGTATTATTTTCAAGAAGTATCTTGCTTTTTAAAAAAATCAAATAATTTATATAAAAAGGTTAATTCATTTCTAAAAAATTATTTATTTATTTAAAACATCAGAAAATTTATTTGAAATTTAAAATTAATGGATATTACTGTGGTATACTATATGCATTAAAAAGGAAGAATTTTTTTAACTTTTATTATTTGTTATTTTTTTCTACTTATTTTTTAATTAAATTGCTGTCTCTAAATAATATTGTAAAATTTTGACCGCATGCAAAGACTGTAAAACATGAGAAATTGCGTTTTTATGCAAAAATTCAGAATTCAATAAAATCTGGTGTTAATATTCACATAGCTTCTGTAAAGTCATGCCTGTTAAAAACACGCAGCTCGCAACTTATGGCTTTAAAAAAGGCTGTCCTACATGTTGAGTAAAGTATTCTTTATTTTTTTGTCCTCTTGCTACTAGGATTGCATTTTGCTATAAGAAAAATGAATTATTACCTGGTTATAAAATTGTCTTTTGATATTCTCATTGCATAAAACTAGCTTATATATTTCAAAATTTATTTGCTTACCTTCAACATAGTAGAATAGCTGAATAAAATTAAAACTTTCAATATAAAAAAGATATTTTTAATAAAAAAATTTAGTGTTTTTATTAGACAATTAATTCATATTCTATTATTAGTATTGTGGAGAATTTATTTTTTTTTTTTTTTTTTTTTTTTAAGTCAATGACAAACCTAAATTGACATGAAGGTTGTCTGCTTTTATTATCATTTCACTAGAATGAGTTTTATTCGTGTTCATAGCCTGATTTTTAAGTTTTCATATTTTAATAATTTCATTTCAATGAGTAAAGCCTTTCTTAAAATACACTATTGTGATATTTATTGTATAATTGCCGCAAAAGTATACATTGAAGCCTTAATTATTTTCTGCAAAAACTTTGGTCACATCATTGATATTCTTCATCTTAAATAAAAACAAGAATTTTATGAATAAAAGTAAATTACAAGTCTCAATAATTTGTTTTCTTGTTGTAATTTAATTTTCGAGTTATTTAATCATACAATGAGCACTGTATTTAAAATTTTACAAGAAAATTTGATGATTAGGGGTCATATTTTTTTTAATGGTAGCCTTTTTATATGAAGCTGTTCAGGAATATTGCTTCCAAACAGTCATTATACCAGTTTTCAAATTTCTTCTAGAAAACACGGTACAGACAAACATCGCATTACCTTCAAATGTAAGTTTTTTTTTCCCGCCATCAAAAACATTCCTCTGAACAACTTAAAAATGTGGCTTCTCATTATACTGCCCCAAGCCCTTCAGAACCATTTTCAAGTTACACTGACAACCAAGTCTATCTCCTACAGGGTGCGTAGTCAAATTATTCAACAAAAAATAAGCACCTTTTAAGCACTTAAAAAATATTTTTAAGGACTTAAAAATATCATAATTAGGCAGGGTTGGAAAGTTTTTGACAATTAACGGTTTTATCTTGTTTTAACCGTCATGTCAAAAAAAAAAACAACCCCTTTGGCATTGTTTTTGACAATTGTCAAAAATCATGAAATTTTGAAATCATGTAAAACGAATGGCGCTTTCATACACTACGGACTGACAATACGCCGACATATATTGGGGTTGAATTATTTGTGAAAACGTAGAATAGAACAATGTGAACTGTGTCTTTTTGCATAATTTGAAGCAAAAATCAACCTCGTAAAGGGAAAATTAAGCACTTTTTAAAAAATCCCAATGAAAAAAGCACCTATAAGGGCTTTTAAAAAACGAAAATCATAAATAAGCACCTTTAAACACTTTTTAAAAACGCCACGCATTCTGTTCTATATTTATTTCCTACTATAACAATTTAGAACTGATTGAGGAGCCATAGCCGCCTCCTACGAAAATATCGTAGTTACACCGATAGTAAAAGCCTTGTTTAGTTTCAGACATAAAAAATAATAAAAATTGCACAAAAAAAATTATGAATATTATAATAGTTTTTTCTAAACTAAAAACTCTGATATAAAATTACTTAAATTAATGATAGCATCATTAAAATAATATCAGAATGTTCCTGCAATACTTCTCTACAAATGGGTAAAATTTCTTATTATTTCTTCAGAAATAGTTTTTGAGGTATGAGAATGACAAGAGCGTGCCACAGGCGAAAAATTTCTGGGATAACGGTGAATAGTTTATATTCCTTCATAACTATTCCCCGTTATTATATTCTTTCAAATTATATAATAGTTATAACGGTGAACAGTTATATTCTTTCACACCAACACATATATTAGGGGGACCGGAAAGTAATATCGTTTCGGCATATTAACTATTCGTTAGTCTTAAAAATCAATTCATTTTTTTTTCGATCCGGCATTGAAAGGTTGTAGCTAATGGGGGTGAATACATCACTGATTAAAAATAAAATCTTAATAACAAATATCAAATGCACCGAAACGACATTACTCTCCGGTCCCCCCTAAAACCTAATATATTTAGGTCTTTCAAAAGCCAGACATTTTGAGTCATCACGGCCACGCAAAAAATCATTCATGGAAACATCGTACAGCATTGGAAGAATATTTAAAAAAGAATAAAAATATAGAAATACTTGGCATTATTCAATTAAAAATCATGTCAAAATACTGCTACCTCGATTGTTGCTTCACAAATAACTGTAAAAACTGTAGAGAGCTAGAGTAAAATGGTATCGTAGTTGTCAGCTAAAAACATACGATGAGTTTTTAATGTAAATACACACTACTACTACTACGCTTTCCGTAAGGGCACGTATCTTTGTAATGTTTACCTTCAAGCAAGCATTCATAGAATAATTTTCTTGTCTTCTATGGTGTTCAAACGAGAGAGAGAGAGAAAATGAGTTTTAATAGGATAATTTGCTTCACAGTAGCTGTTTCTTCCGAGATTAAATTTAGTGGCCATTGTTTTACGATGGAGATGATAAAGTACTTTACCCGACCAGAAAAAAATTTTTTTACTTCATTTTTTTTTAATAAATGAAACTTGAACCATGAAGAGAAGAAAAAAATTGACGTTAGTTTACAATATTTCTCTCCCTGTGTATAATATTTAAATATCACTTGTTAAAATTTACTTTCGAAATTAAAATAAAAGCTTAGATTGAAAGGTTTAGTGTTCTCAGTGTCGAATGGATCCTCACCCCTGCACGCCACTGAGCAAGGGGTGATCATCTTCATCGTAAAAATTAAATAGATTTTTTTTTTAATAAAAATATTTTATATTGAGTTATTTTGTAATAAAACGAAAGTATTTTCATTAATCATACGGTTTTATATATAAAAAAAAATACGTCCCTTAATTTAATGGTTGTGCACAGGGGTGGACAGGCCCACCAGGATATCGGGATTTACCCTGGTGCTCCCTCTGAATTGGCTACTTTCTATTGAAATGAATTAAAAAAAGACAGTTAAAAGACAAAGTAATTGATATAAATTAATTTTGCTTCGAATCTTTGTTGTTGAGGGAAAAAATTATAAATAAATGATTTATAATAAAATTTTATTTTATCATACACCCTTTTCTCATTGCTTACTCTTCTCTAAGAAAAATANATGCCGACGACCAGTGGAATTCTCAGAAAAAAAAGGGTGGAAACTTCTCGAAATAAAGGGGCTCTTTTAAGGAGCTGGTAAGGAATTTTAGGGGGAGAATGTCCAAATTGCGCTATCGCTTAAGGGGCTAAAGAAAGATGATGAAAATAAAAGAATGTATTACAAAATTAAAAGAATTAGTATTATTGATTAAAAAAAACAGGATATTTATAAATTAGGCTGTGACCTAATGTCACAATTATAATAGTTTTTTCTAAACTGAAAACTCTGACATAAAATTACTTAAATTAATGATAGCATCATTAACATAATATCAGAATGTTCCTGTAATACTTCACTACAAATGGGTAAAATTTCTTATTATTTCTTCGGAAATAGTTTTTGAGGTATGAGAATGAAAAGCGCGTGCCCCAAGCGAAAAATTTCTGGGATTACGGCGTATATGTATTCTTTCACACACACATATATTAGGGGGACCGGAAAGTAACATCGTTTCGGCACATTAAATATTCGTTAGTCTTAAAAATCAATTCATTTTTTTCGATCCGGCATTAAAAGGTTGTTGCTAACCAAGGTGAATACATTATTGATTAAAAATAAAATCTTAATAACAAATATCAAATGCACCGAAACGACATTACTCTCCGGTCCCCCTAAAACCTAATATATTTAGGTTTTTCAAAAGCCAGGCATTTTTGGGTCACCACGCCCACGCAAAAAATCATTCATGGAAACATCGTATAGCATTGAAAGAATATTTAAAAAAGAATAAAAATGTAGAAATACTTTGCATTATTCAATTAAAAATCATGTCAAAATACTGCTACCTCGATTGTTGCTTCACAAATAACTGTAAAAACTGTAGAGAGCTAGAGTAAAATGGTATCGTAGTTGTCAGCTAAAAACATACGATGAGTTTTTAATGTAAATACACACTACTACTACGCTTTCCGTAAGGGCACGCATCTTTGTAATTTTTACGTTCAAGCAATCATTCATAGAGTAATTTTCTTGTCTTCTATGGTGTTCACGAAAGAGAGAAAATAAGTTTTATTAGGACAATTTGCTTCACAGAAGCTGTTTCTTCCGAGATTAAATTTAGTGGCCATTGTTTTACGATAGAGATGATAAATTACTTTACCCGACCTGAAAAATATTGTTTTACTTCATTTTTTTTTCTTTCATAAATGAAACTAGATATTTTATTTCCATGAAAAGATGAAAAAAATTGACAAGATGTTTGTTTACAATATTTCTCTCCCTGAGTATATATTTAAATATCACTTGTTAAAATTTACTTTCGAAATTAAAATAAAAGCTTAGATTGAAAGGTTTAGTGTTCTCAGTGTCGAATGGATCCTCACCCCTGCACGCCACTGAGCAAGGGGTGATCATCTTCATCGTAGAAATTAAATTGATTTTTACGTTACTAAAAAAATTATTTTAGATTGAGTAGTTTTGTAATAAATCTCAAGTGTTTTCATTAATCATACGGTTTTATTAAAAAATAAATAAGCACCATTTAAGTACTTTTCAAGTAGTACTAAAATATATTTTTAAGCACTTTTTTTGACAATTGGCGTTTTTATCTTGCTTAACCGTCATGTGGAAAAAAAAAAACCTTTTTGCATTGTTTTTGACAATTGTCAAAAATTATGAAATTTTGAATCCTGTAAAACGAATGGCGTTTTCATACGCTAAGGACTGACAATACGCTGAAATAGATTGGGGTTGAATTAATTGTGAAAACGTTGAATAAGAAAATGTGAACTTTGTCTTTTTGCATAATTCGAGACGAAAATCAACATGGTGAAGGAAAAATCTCATTTTGAAAAAGGGAAAAATTAAGTACTTTTTAAACACAAGCAATGAAAAATGCACCTTTAAGGGCTTTAAAAAACAAAAATCGAAAATAAGTACTTTTTAAAAACGCTACGCACCCTGCTTAATTTAATGGTTGTGAACAGGGATTGACTGGTCTCTCCGTGCTCCCTCCAAATTGGTTACTTTCTGTTTAAATGAATTAAAAAAAAGACAAGGTAATTGATATTAATTTTGCTTTGAATATTTGTAGTTTAGGAAAAAAAATTATAAATGAATGATTTGTTATAAAATTTTATTTTATCGTTCACCCTTTTCTCATAACATACTTTTCTCTAAGAAAAATATTTTTTTTCCTCCTTCTTTTTGTTCGAATTGACCACAATGATAGAGCAAAGAGGTCGTAGGTCACAGCATACCTCCTGGAAGTTCCTAGAAACTAACAACCACCCCACCTGCTTGATCAATTTTGCTTCTATCGAAAACAGATTGTTTCGACAGAAAATCTTTATTTCAAGGTAGATTAAATATTTCCTTGGAAGAAACAGCTCTCCAAATCATCCCTTTACTCATCTCTCGCCGAGGTGACGTACGTCGCTTTTCTGACCAATGGGATCTCGATCTTATTTTTATTGCTTCAGGAAAAGTGCTGTTGGACACTCCTTCCCCCAATTCAAAATTTTTGATGGTTTTCCATCGATGCACCAACATAATCTTGATGGTAACGATCAATAATTCCATCATGAACCATTATGTTTTTGATAATAACCAACATAAGTAACCATCACCCCAATGTAGAAATTCGGGCTGATTTATGATGGTTCAACATAAGAATAGCAACTTGTTTTGAAGGTTTGTTCATGTTAAACTATCAGAAATTTTCCATCATAGTTTCTCAGAAATCAAATGTTGGAATGATCATGAACAACCATCATCCCAATGTAGGAATTCAGATCGATTTATGATAGTCCAACATAAAAACCAAATTGTTCTGATGGCGTATTCCTGAGAACCAACAAGAATTCCCATTAAACCATCATGGGAATGTATAGTTGCAACCATCATGGTCCATCACGGATTATTGGTGCATGCGATTCAAACTTCTTTTGATGGTTAAGTAACATTTTCAAACAAAGTAACATTTTCCATCATGGAATGATGGAAGTTTGTGGGCATATCAAAAGTCATGAAAGCATAATGGAAAATGTTGGATGATGGTGACCATCAAATGATGTTGGACCATCATGAATCGCACTGAAACCAACAAAATGTTTTGATGAAGAATTTTGACTTGGGTCTGAGCTTTGAATTTTATCTGTAATGGCATGGCATATGTGTACATGGTCCTTTGTCCGAATTTCAGACGTAAATTTCTTATTTTTGGGGGCTCTTTTTCTTAAGAATTGTTAATAATTGTCCACAGAGAAGCACAACTTTAGCTTTTAAATGAAATCATAAGGAGGTCCAGACTTTTTGGTCATTCTCTGAAAGAGTTTTGATTGAGCTCATCACTAAATACTTTCCTTTATGCTATATAGTCCTGTTTTTGGTGAGTTAGGAAAATATTCATTTACATTTTTCGAAATGTCAAATGCAATAATACATGTATGTATTAATTATTTAACATCTAAATTGTGTTATCTATAAAAGTTGAATTATTTGAGTCTTTTATAATTGAAGAAGTTTGCTTAAAACTTATTTAAGACAATATCACAAAATTTTATATGAGGGATTTATTTTCTTTAATGGATGGTCAAGTTCAAAGTTATTGGTCAAGAAGCTATTTACCACTTTCAGTTTCTCTTACTTTTTAATTTTCCTAAGATAATTAAAGTGACTATTATCCATTTTAAAATTATCGAGATCTACTTTACTTTTAGACCTTATGCTGAAAAATTTATTCACTTCAAAAATTTAAATATTTTTAAGAACTAATACCAAGAGTTTATGTATAAAGAGTTTATGATCGCCAGTAACGAGGTCAAGGGGCAAAATGCCAGTCGTTTTAATATTTTCTTACGATTTTGTATTGATTACCTGTTGGCTAAAATGAAACAATCAACGTTCGCCTGTCACAGACCAAATGCAAATGAATGACAATTATTTATGTTTTATTAATGAAAAAAAGTAGTTTGCCATTTATCGAACCATCTATTCGAAAAGTTCAAAATATTTTACATAAACTAGTATTTTCCAAATTCAACAAATTGCAATAGTTATAAAAATCTATTAATTATGTAATTAGTCAACAGAAGCATACTTTTTCTAACAGTTGATTCAGAGCAGCGCTTAATGAAAAATGACCGCAAGTTATTCTGATAGAAAAAAAAGGGCTAAAAAAAGGCGTGATTTAAAATATGAAATTTCTAATAATTTTTTTGAAGTAAAAAATATAAAGTTTTTCACTAGTGAATCGGCATTATCATAATAAAAATAAAATAAATTATCTTGTCTACTAATATTAATATGCAGCAAAAATAATAATAAATTTATTACATTTTGCAAGAGAGAAATGCTCTCTGTCACTTCCCCCCCCCCCAGAACTTTTTACGGAGTTGATTTCATATTGCTTCGCGATCTGGGTCATATTACCTATAGAGTAGTATAAAATCAAGGCGTTGGAGTGGTATTCGTTCGTAAAAAATACGCAGCTTTACAATTTAATTGCTTGAAAAGAATTAGAAACTACTAATTAGAAATATTAGCAAATTAAAACTCATTGTTCATCTTAGGTTCATCGACAAAAGACATAATTCTACTGCTAATAATTTTAGCTATACTAAATTAAGGAATCCGCCTCCTGTTCGCTATCGCTCTCCAACTATTTATAATTTTTTTTTAAATATAAAAAGAAAATTGCTAAAAAATGCTGGAAAAGAAAAAAAAATCAGCAGATTCAGTAGCTAGGCTATTGTTATTGTTTCAAAAGTTATTAGAAATTTAAGCTAAGTATGACAACTTTGTCATTTACAGTTTATCGGCAAAATATACATCCAACTACTGGCTGTTTATTTCAAATCACTTTCGCTCGCTTAATTATTCTTCAACTCTCCAGTTTTTATACTTTATCTCTTAATGTTAGTAGATGAAATGCTCCCTCACTGGAATTCGTCTAAGATGAACTGCTCACACAGTTCATTGCAGATAGCTTCAAAATCTGAGATGGGTTGCTTTTTTTCAGGGGGGAGGGGGTGTTTCTGCGCATTGTGCAGCTACCTAGTGAACATTCCAGCGACTTTTAAAGTAATTGAAAAAAATGTAAGGAATAGTTTGATTCCTAATTTTTACCCTTTCAAAACGTAATCCTTATCCTTCTTTTGCTCCAAGCCCTTTAAATAACCTTTTTTTTGTTGTTGTTGTGAAATATTGACTAACAAAAATTAAATCTTTTTTTTCCGGTTGAAAAAAATTTACGAATTTTTTTTTCCTCGGTTCAGCTTTTTTTACCAATAACCATAGAAAATTGGTTATTGGTAAAAAAAAGCGCAAATATGATTGTGTATAACTTAAGATAATATTAAAAAATATTTTAAGACGTAAACTTTTATCAATTCCCCCCCCCCCTTTAAATTGAGGTTGTAACTAAGTGAAACATTTTCTAATTGATAACCTGTTTCCTCCCCCCCTCCTTCATAATAAAGGATCCCTAATATTAAAATCTTACAATCTTAAGCAATGAAATACGGGGGTTGGGTAAAATTATAGAAATATTTCTATACTAACTCTATGTGAAATATCTTAATTTTTGCAGCAAATATTTTAGAAGATTTTACATGGCAATACTGTTGTCACAACATGAAATATCATGATTGAAGCTTTTAGAAATGGTGCCATTTGCTCATGAAAAATTCTAATCGAATAAAATATGGAGTGAAAATTAATAACTTATTTCTATCTTTTATACCAACGATTTTGAAATCATTTTATAGAATTGAAAAATTTATCTTAGAATGCTTTTTTAATTATACTGCCATAGAAATATATATATATATATATATATTTTTAAAAGCTTCCTACGCTTATTTTGGTCTATGTAAATTTTGCATGAGTAAAAAGGATACTAGCTACAAGCATGGTCTTTCTAATTGTACCAACAGCTTTGCCATCTCTTTAATTCTTTCCAAACATTTGCTACTTAAAAAAAGATTGTTCACTAGTTAGCATAGAAGTGTTTCCATAATTTTGTCCAACTTCTGTATCAGAGCCGAGATGGATCAGGGGATAGTGAATTCGTCTTCCAATGAGGTTAACCGGGTTAAAAATTATTAGTTTCATGGAAAATTTTAAAATCAATCATATTCTTTAAGAGTCTGTTTGAGTATTCCTATTTAACATTATTCCATTATAAAAACTAGCTATTTGTAATTGAGAATTCAATGTGTTTTTAGCAGTATCTATGTTTAGTATGTAATTTGCTAATTTAGTGGTACTTATTAAAAATCGATTATGCTTCTTTAATAGTTCTTTTATAATTTTGAAAATTAAGTTTTACTCTGAAAAACAAGTTATTTTAATTTTTTAAAAATTCATGAAAAAAAATTCCATATTGAAATTTTAAACTCTTTAGATATTAAATATTTCATATTGAAAAACAGTTTCTTCCACTTGAGTTGGATGAAACCTATTTTTCTGAGGTGGTTTTTCCTATGGTTACTTCCTTTGTGGAAAAAACTTACCNCTTCCCCCCCCCCCCATAATAAGGCCTCTTGAATATTAAAATCTTTCATGTTAGCGTTTCCAATTATTTTGTTTTAAAACAACAATGAAATGCAGGGGTTGGGTAAAATTACAGAAATACTTCTATACTAACTCTATGTAAAATAAAAATGTTTAGGAAGATTTCACATGGCAATACTGTTGTCACAACATGAAATATCATGATTGAAGCTTTTAGAAATGGTGTCATTTGCTCATGAAAAATTCTGATCGAATGAAATGTGGAGTGAGAGTTAATAACCTATTTCTATCTTTTATACCAACGATTTTGAAATTATTTTGTAGAATTTAAAAATGTATCTTAGAATGCTTTTTTAATTATACTCGAATTGGAGAAAAACAATTTTTTTTAAACTTCCTACGCTCATTTTGGTTAATGTAAATTTTTCATGAGTAAAAAGGATACTAGCTGCAAGCATGATCTTTCTAATTGTACCAACGGTTTTGCCGCTCCCTTAATTCTTTCTAAACATTTGCTACTAAAAAAAAGATTGTTCACTAGTTAGCATAGAAGTGTTTCCATAATTTTGTTCAACCTCTGTATCAGAGCCGCGATGGCTCAGGAGATAGAGAAATCACCTTCCAATGAGGTGCACCGGGTTCGAATCCCAGCAATAACTGGTCGATACGAATTCCGCCTCCGGCTTTCACTGACCACAGTGCTGTCGTGAAATATTCTCAGTGGTAGAGGGATGATGGGTTAGTCTCCTTGCCATCAGGCTAACTGTGGGAGGTTCTCGTGGTCTTTCTCTCCACGTAATGTAAATGCGGGTTAGTTCTATTAAAAAGTTCACCACAAAGGCAAAATTTATCCCAATGCTTTACCCAGGAGTTCTCTTGTCTTCTGGATTGGGTTCATAATTACAAGGCTACGGAGTTGAACATTAGTAGTCGTAAACCCAAAAAATTGGGTCAGCTGTTCAACGACGGTTATAAAATAAAAAAACCCTGGTTTTGTAGTTTAGACCACATTAGTTTAAATCAAAAATTTAAAAAAAAAAAAAAATAACAAGCTTTTTTTTATTATTAAATTTTCTAATAAATATATAAATACTTTCAGTTTGATTGTAACAAAATTGAAAAAAAGCGAACGTTTTCAGACATTTCTTGCAATTTTGAGTTTTGTTGCTAATGGGAATCTGTATTATTTTAAATAAACAAAAATCTGCAATTTTCAAGTGTTTACATCGAAATCATTTTGCACAAAAATATCTACGTTAAACCGAGTTGGCGTTTTGTTTGGAAGAAACTGGTAAAAATGGAAACTAAATCTGACCAATACAATTGTTTAACAATAAGTATTATAAGAATAACTCAAAAAAATTAAATTTAACATAGTAGCCGAAAGTTGAAAATTTATCAAGTTTACTTTTTCTTAAAAAAATTATTTGTTTATTTATTTATTAGCTTCATAGAAAATTTTAAAATCTATCATATTCTTTCAGAGTCGGTTTGAGTATTCCTATTTAACATGATTCCAATAAAAAAAACTAGCTATTTGTAATTGAGAATTCAATGTTTTTTTAGCAGTATCTATGTCTAGTATGTGATTTGTTAATTTAGTGGTACTTATTACAAATCGATTATGCTTCTTTAATAGTTCTTTGATAAATTTGAAAATTAAGTTTTACTCTTTAAATAAAATACTAAAAAACAAGTTATTTTAAATTTTTTTCAAATTCATTAAAAAAAATATTCCAGATTGCAATTATAAACTGTTTAAAGAAATTCTTTAAATATTTTTTATTGAATAAGAGTTTCTTCACTTCAGTTGGATGAAACCTATTTTTCCGAGGTGGTTTTCTAATGGTTACTTCCTTTGTGGAAAAAAACCGTCTCTTATATAAAATAAATTCAGCAAATTTAAGCTTAAGTCAATGTCTCTTAAAAATGCTTAAAATAAAAAAAAAGAGGTCCCATGTTCTGTAGTTTGTAAAATTAATTAAATAATGTAATTATTGAAAGAGTTCAAGTTTCTCAAAGTTTATTTTTATATTAAAAACATTATGTTCACAAGTCAAAAGTATAAATAGGAATGAGGTGTAATCTAAATTTTATTTTTTAGTTTAATTTTAAAATTATTTTCTGTCACCAGTGTAAATAAATTAGTGTTGTATTCATGCAGTATGTTTATATTCATTATTGTAATTTTCAAAGTACAGTTTTAACAATATTAAAAAAAAAAAAAAAAACTCTAAACGCACTGACGGTTCTGCACGTAAAAAGTAGTATTTTAACCTGCACTCTACTCCATTTGGCAGAACCGGTTTTTTTCATGTTATTAGATAAGGAAATAGTGTATTGGTAAGAAACATTCTCCCAATTTTGCCCATTTGCTAAACCGCTAGTGGATTAAAGAAAAATACTAAATTCTCAAAAAATATTTATATATATATATAATCTTAAGTTTTTTTCTTATTTACTTAAAGCTACAATACATCAAAAAGAATATTGTTAAATTTAAATCTCCATCATGTTAAAATGAATGATAAAAAAGCAATTAATTCTTTAATTTTGAAACTGTTATTTGTGTTCTTTATTTTTAAACCTTTATTATTTTATGTGTTCCTATTTCAGCAGTCAATTATCCGTTCTCATTTTTTTTAATCATTCTATGAATTTTTAATATTTTTAAAATAGAAAAAATATACTGCCTTAAAAATGTCAGCCTCATTTATATTAAAAATTTAATTAACTCAATAAATAAAAAACAAATGTTTATTTTAGAACAATTAAGCAATACTAATACTACAAATTGTATACTGCTAAATAAGGTCATTAATGTAAATAATTCTGAATTACGACAATTCTTTATATACTAACAATTAAGTAGGTAAACTAATTTTTACATACATGCTGTATGAAAAAAACTTTTAGGTAATAAATATTTATTTGCTTGTTAAGAGGTGTTGTAATAAATATTCTAGATCTTTTGTTATTAATATTTTTACTATGTTCCTTCACATATTTATGAGCAAAAGAGAATATTTTTGTTTAGTATTCTTTATCAAAATCTAGTATTCTTCATCAAAATATTAATCAATAGTAAAAAATCTGTGATTTCTGAGAAAAACTTTATAATGGTTAAATTGCTGACTTATTTAACTTTTTATTTTAAATAAACAAAAAAAACTAGACATGTAAATAAAAATAAATAAAAAATAAAAACCTGGCGAAAATAGTATTTTGTGAGAAAGAAACAGACTAAAACGATTATACCAGGTATTCTGTCAACCCCTGTAGCAGAATTTTTTCAGCTTTCTGCGACAACACATGCTTTGGCACTGATATCTTTCTGCAAGATACTTTCAATAATAGAAAATATTTATGTTACTAATTTAAAGTAATGAAAACGCTGTGTTTACGAAAAAAAAAAACATACAATTATTTTTATTGAATATGTGATATTTATGAATACAGGGGTCTGTCCAGGCCAAATAATTTACCACCGTTTAGCGGTACCTTCACAAATTCAACTTTAGGAAAAACAGTCGTTTCACAAAATACTTTTTCTTAAAATTTTATTTTTGTATCCCATCAGAAACGATAAATCCATATTTTTACCACATTTTTGTGCTAATTTTTTAACATAATTTTTACAAATTATGTCTAAATTTTCACAAAAAAGGTACCTCACAGTAAAACCTAGATAGACTCCTGGTATACTTTTTATGACAAGGACTCTAAAACGAAATATGAAAGGCGATCATTAGAACAACCCTGAATTAGTTTCTGACATTAAATTACCTAATCTTTGTTCTTATTTTTACTTGATAGATTTTAACTCTGTTTTACTGTTTTAACTGAATACAAGCTGACAGAAAAGTATAGAAATGATCAAATGTCACGAAAAATTGTATTTAATAAAAAGTCTGAAAATTAAAATCTTAGATAAGAACTCCCATTTTTTTTAAAATCGCAGATTTTAAAAATTGTCTTGGGTGGTACTTCGAAAAACTACTCCCCCTAACTGGAGAGTCTCTCAGGAGGGGTGAGACCAAGATTGGGGATGGTGAAATTGGTGTCATTAGTTTGGTTTTTCAAAACATCACACGATGAACATTATTTTTTCGATCTGACAAGCATTTTCAGAGACTTTGAACAATGTTCACCTTATTTTCATTTCGCAATTGCAGCACTATATGGAACTAATATTCGAAGACGAAGAATTTTTCTGCAGAATTTAAATCTGCAAAAAAAAATGAGGGTTTTCATTCAAGATTTAAAGTAGCTCCCACTGTGGTTAAAGGGTCAAATTCGGCATTGAAAGAAGTTGTGAAAATATTTCATAAATGTTTTTTTAATAAATTTTTATTAATGCAATTTCTCCATTTCCATACTTCCTGTATACCCTGTATATTAAATATTAGTTTGCTTTTTTTTTTAGATGTAAAAGCTATTTTTTGTGGTCATTTTCATGGCAACGCCGGCGGATTTTACGAAGAGTTGGAAATAGTTGTAACATCAGCCATTGGAGTACAAATGCGAAAGGATAAATCTGGCTTTAGAATAGTGGTAGTTGACGAAGACAGTATTAAACATAAATATTATGCTTTAGATGAAGTTCCTCAGACCATATCTTTACAGCCGAAGAACTCTGAATTATGTTTAAAATAAATTATCTTGCTATTAGTGTCTGAATATAACATTATTTCATCAATAAAAATATTTATTTATCAACTTTTTGACAAATGTTATTTATTTAGAGCTTCCTTTACTCTTTATTTTGAAATTAGAGAGATTTTGCATATTATGCTACAGCAACCATAATGCTAACCTTATTTTCAACACATTAGCGGATTGCTGAGAAAATTTCAAAAAATTGTTAGTAATGCTTTGCAAAATCTCTCTATTGACAATCTACAGCGAGTAACCACATATGGCGCTAACTTGGCGGTCATGGGGATTTCCCCATGACCGCCAACTTTACAAAGTAGTAAAATAATCAAAAAAGAAAAAAAAATTCGGAAACTATTCTACTTTGCCAACATTTAAATTCATTACCTACTCTATATACATAGATTTGTATTATTGATTAGCATTAGTGGGAAAAAAACCTTTTTTTTAAATAATAATTAAAAAAAAAAAGGTTTATGTTATTAAATATAAATCTTATACATAATCTTTTTTAAAAATTTTACTAAATAACCATGCAAGCTGGCAATGAGTAACTTAATTATTAAATAACAACGAGTTACAGTTCAGATCTAACTAACATTGATTAGATTATTAACTTTTTAAAAGTTGAAGTTAGTGTGTCTGCATCTCTCTCAGAACTCCACATCAGTAAAATTTGAATATATACATACTATAACATGCATATAACTTCAATAGCTACTGCATTAAGTAAACTTCTTCTTTAAAATATTTTGCATTGAAAGATTATAGTTAAAAAAAATTAAAAAGAAAATTATTATTATCCAAAGTAATTCTGAAATTATTAATAGCTGTAAGAAAATCTGTTTTATTATACCAAATATATTTAAACTTTAAAATTTGATTAATCAAAATATTTTTTTTATCATATAATCCAATTAAAGTATCTTTATGAATTTTAATTTCAAGATCCAAGAAATTGGCTGGTTTAATATCTGAGTAAGTCCTTATTTAATTAAGTTCTTTAGGATAAATATGATTAATCAAATCTTCAATAAATCTAAACCTTATTAATAAATTATGTTGTAAAAATTTTTGTTCATAAAAATGTAAATAAATATTAGCAAAAGCACTGGAGTAACAATTACCAGTGGAAATACCTTGAATTTGTTTATTAAAACAAATACCATGAAAATTTGTTTTTTGCAAATATGTTAACATTACATAAATAATCCATCCTTCCCTAATAATATCCTCATTAATATTATAGATATCAAAAATCTCAAAACAAATGTGTTTTGAGTTATTGTGTGGTATACTCATAAATAAATTTTCAAAATCCCATGTAAGAATAGTTTCAATTTTATTGCAATTCAAATATTTAATAACGTCTTGGTTGCTATTTATAATAATATGTTTATCATTAGAAATAATCTTACTTAAAATTATGTTTAAATATTTGATACATTTTTTCCCCGAAACAGATTTATAATATCCAGTACAATAAGTAACAAATCTAAATTTAATTGGAATTTTGTGAAATTCAACAGTTGGAAATAAATAAGGATAATTAATGCTATTGAATTTTAAACTATTTTTTTTTAGAAAATGCTAAAATTCTATTATCAATTTCTTTTCTAAAATTATTAATTTTGACAAGGGTATTATTGTTTTCATATTCTTCATTCATCAATTGTTTTAAAAATTTTTTTGCAAATAAAGCTAAAAATTATGAGATGCTTTGTCACCATCACAAATAAATACAATAAATTATATTTCAATTCAAATAAAAACGAATTCAAATAAAAACATTGGTATTTAGAATTTGAAGCAATTTAAAATTCCAAATTTCCATTCACCAAAACCTTCCATAGGCCAAGTAAATTTTCTAGATCATTTGGCAATAAAACAATCCTAATTTTTACTAACAGAAGCAAGAATAATTTTTATATTACATTTTTTCTTGGTCTGAACTTAGTCCCAAGCCCCATGATAGAACTCAATTCTTCATTTCAGATCAAATTAAGGTCACCTGTAACAATTTGTTTAAAATCCTTGTTAATAAAATCCTTATAACGTGTTAGTTCACATAAACAAATATCTTCTATATGATTTAAATTTTTACTAGATTATAATTACAAATTCTTTTCTTTAATGTTTTACAAAAGTTATAACAAATAGAAACTCTGATTTTTTTATTTGACTGGGAAACAATCATTAAGTTTATAAATAGTCATAGGAAGTGAACCTCTTTAAAAGTCCTTATTAAGAAAATCAATAACGCAAAATTCTTTCTTAATTTTTGAAATAATAAGAAAGATTAGTTTTGTCCACAGCAAAATCACGAAACATTTAAAATATCAAAATCGTTAATCAAAAGTTAAAATTTAATAAGATCTAATATAATGGATTTAATCTCAGAAGCAAATTTTATAATTTTTAAATGTTCTTCATCATCTACTTCAACGATGAATTTTTATTACCAAAAATAAAACTCCTAATTTAATATTATTTTCAATGACATGCAATAAACACAAAGTTTTAAAAAGAACTAGATTAATTTTATTTTTACATTTACCTTTTCCTCTACTTTCTTTAGTTTTACATGAAAAATTAAATTTATAATTAAAAGTGTTACATTTATTTTAATTACAAATATTATTTAAATCTGAGTTACTTTCTCCATTTAATTTACTATTAAGCCCATAAGGATGTAAAGTTTTCAATTGACAAATAAGAGTATTTTCATAATTATGGGGTCTCGGGGGCACAGTCAGTTTTTAGTTTCACTACTGACTACAGTAAGGCTCCAGCAAGTTAGCAGGACAGTGTGTCCCTGGAAGAAGTACTGTTTTTGAGGATATGCTTATTTTTGAAATTTCGTTTGGTTTTAGGTTATCCCATATTCAGGGGATAGAGAGCATTTGCCTTACAATGAGGTGAACCGTGTTCGAATCCCAGCGATGGCTGATCGATATGAATTCTGCATCCGACTGGCACTGAACGCAGTGCTGACATGAAATATCCTTAGCGGTAGACGGACCATGGGTTAGAGTCTCCTTCTCGTGAGGGTAACCGCTTGTGGTTTTCCTCTTCATGTAACGCAAGTGCAAGTTAGTTCCATAAAAAAGACCTCCATGAAGGCAAAATTTCCCAAAATACTTGATCCAGGATTTCCCTTGCCTTCTGGATTGGGTTCAAATTTACAAGGCTACGGAGTTTAACATTAGTATACATAAACCAAAAATTGGGTCGGCTGTTCAACGACAGTTATAAAATAAAAATGTACTAAAGACAATTTTGGTTTTATGTATTTTGACTTATTGTATTTAAATTTTGATCTTCATTTTTGCTTAATTCCAAATTTTGTACCTTTAATGCATTTCCCCTGTTACTAGTTTTTGTTTCTCCTAAATTTTGTGAAATACATCCATGCATGAAAATCAAATACTTACATTATTACAATCAAATGCATTACTTATTACAAAATGAATGAGATAGTTATTGCAACATAATAAATATTATTAATTTTTTTAAAAGAAATATTAAATTAATAAAAACTAATGTGTAATTTCAAAGTATTATATTTTTTCAATTTAATCTGTATATTATGGAGAGTTTGTTAAAATTATCTGAGAGTTAGTTAAAATTCAATATGGGTATTTTTTTACACAAATTTATAAATTGGGCCACAAATTTGTCACAACTTCCAAGATTTCAAAATTTTGAAGGAAAATTCTGACAAGCAATTGCGTAATTTTTACGCCTTGTCAAAAATTACACAATTGCTGTAGATAAAAACAAATATTTCTTCTTATTATTTCGCTGAAAGATATTTGAACGGAACACATTTTTCCATTTTTTTTACTGCGAGATTAATATGTAATATTTTGAATTGCACATTTGAGTAATTGTTCCATTTGGCGCAAATTTCATTAAAACTCCAAGTGGTTGTGAATTTCGAACCACGCATTTGAATAATAAACTTTTTACACACATGTTAAACTTGCACCAACTTTGTTGTGCATTCACATGGTTTTTCGAACCACTTTTCCGGCAGTTACAACCATGTATTTCTACGTAATATTAAAATTCCTAATATTTTACCACACAGCAAATTGTCACATAACACTTTATGTAAATACCATGAAAATTTTGTTACAGCACTGCTTCTTTATACCTAGATAATTCCTATATTCTTCTCTATGAAGTCAAATAAATTTTCAGAAACTACAGAAAAAGAAGATTATTGGTATAACTGTGAAGAATGAAAAGATTGTTTAGGATTAAATGGAAAAAAAAGTAGTTACCATGCATAAATTAATACATGGTGTGAATGGAGAAATGATTCTGAAGAGCATATTCAAAAAATCGAAGAATTAATTTTTCATAACTGTGAACCGACATTTCTGGAATACTATGTGAAAAGCTATATCAAGCTAGGCAATATAAAAAATAATTGGACCTTTTATCTCCTGAATCAGAAAATTTTAAAACAGATTACAAAATTGTCCCAATTGAAGTTGTATTTGTCTAGTTAAGCATATATTGAATTGTCTGGTTTTCTTATGTGACATTAAAGTTATTTTTAAAACCATCAAGATGTAAGATTAAACGAGAAGTAAGAGCAAAATAGAAAAAGATATGAGTAACTGGACATAAATGTTTATCAATATTGTAAAATATACTCACTGTGTTGAGCAAACAGAATTTAGAACCTCATCTACTAGGCATGTCACAAGTTCACATATTCAATTAGTACCATCTTATTTCCCTACAAAAATAATTCATAGAATTAGTGAGTTAAAGTATAATTGTACTTTATAAGCAATAGGTTATCGGTATTGGAGGTTTTGTCAGAAATGTTTTTAATACCTTGAAAATTAATTTCAATATCAAGTTTTACAAAATGTTAAATATGTGACAATTTAACTTTGAAAGAATATTAAAGATTAAATGCCTTTACTGGTTTAAGCAGGTTTAAAGACCCCTTAAAATACCTTTATTTTAAAGGGTCTTTAAGCCTGCCATGGCTACTGCCTTTGCTCAAATTAAAAGACCAAAATAGACAACTAAAATAAATGAAAAAAATACTTAATTTTTCAAGAGTATAATTGCCAAGGTGTGTTCTAAAAACATGCCATATTGAATGAAATAACACAGGCACACAACCTATTTGAATTTGGTTTATGTAAGGCAGCAAAAGACACTCTTTTCTTTTGTAAATCTGAGAATTTATCATATTTTTTTAGCAATTTAACATTAGTGGCAAAAGTATTGTTTTTTCAAATATCAAATTGAAATATAATACAAATATAAACTTATTTTTTATGAAACCTTATAAAAAATAAATATTTGAAATTTGCTTTTAAGAAATATTGTTTTATTAGTGAATAAAAAGCTTTGATAGCAAAATTAAAAACCAAATATTATTATTTAATAAAGCAAAAATGATAAAACAATGAAAACTCTAATGTAGCTATAGAAACAGAAGTTGTAATATGCTAATTCTATCACCTTCATTAAATAATTTAAAATTTAAAGCATAGAAAAAGTGAATTTAGATACATTTAGATTAAATCATAATCTCTTATAAAGGGTAAGTGAATAAAAGGAATTTACTGGGCAATATTTAAAAACATCAATATGAAGTTGTTGAAAAAATCTATGAATAATCTATATATAATTGAAGTTAAATCTTGATCAACGTAAGAACATTTTTGAAACAAAAATGAAATAAACAATTAAAACCCAATATGTTAGAATCTATTAAAAATTAATTATTGTAAAGATAAGCACCAATGCAAATCTTAATTGAGTGATAATAATTTAAAAAGAAAATAGTTACAAAAAACAACATAATTTTAACATAAATAATCAAACCATCCTAAAAAGAAAGTAACAAATAGATAAACAACCCATATTTAATTAAAATTAATCTATATTTATTAAATTAAGTCAAATAGAATAAATAACTAATAAATAATGCTTTTCATCAACTGATAAACAGTAAATAAATAAATAAACAAATGAAAAAAATGCAATATTTATAATCCTTAGCTATAAAAAAAAAATTTTCTTCTCCCTAAAATATGAAATAAAGTTGCAAGTAGACGAAAAATAAAAGAACATATTAATTAATAAAATAAAAGAGCTTTTCAACAACTAAGTCATCCTAAAAAAATAAATAAAATAAAACTATGTTAAAAAAATATTATACAAATAATCTGTATTTAATTAAATTTAACCACCTGATGATTATTTTTATGAATAGAAGGAGAAAAAAACTATGAAAATGTAATATGTTAAAATTTTCTTTTTTTAAAAAGAAATGAATCGTAAATAAGATGGATAGATAGATAAAAAACATAAATTATGATGGTAAAAAAGCTAGACTAATAAAAAATATTTAAAAAAAAACTTTTTTTATTGAAATACCAAACCAACACAAAAAGAAACTAGCAATAAGTTAATTACTGATGGGTCATTTAATTAAAGTTAAGCCAAATTATAATAAACTAAAGATTTATTAAAATCATGAAATTAACTAATATAAAACAAAATTACTGATTAGAAGAACTAATTTAGTGAGTATAAAACTTATTGTGATCGAAAAAAAACCCCTTAAAATGTAGTGGAATGAGAAATTATCACTTGCAAAAAAAGAAAGCTGCAATACCCTTCATAAAATGATTGTCTGCTTTTAGTAATAAATTGTATGTTTAAGTATAAACTTTCTTCTGCTTTTATTTATAAAAGAGAAAATTTTTAAGCATATGTGATTCTACATCAGGCAAAACTTGCAAATGAAACTGCACTTCTGAGGAATCAGAATTTATATTTTTTCCAGTTTTCCTGATATTCCCGGTGCATACGAACCCTGTATGAACTTCAATTCAAAAACAATAGAAAACAACCCTATAAAGACAGCATACTACTGCCTCCAATAATGTATTTTTTATCTATAAATTAGGAACCTTTCAATAATACCGACAGAAAAGATGGTGCAACATTAAAGTCATTCTTTTATTTTAATTAATTATTCCTTGGCTACGAAAGTCTTTTTAAAATTAAAATTGTTTACTTCTGAAATAAAAAATTAAAACCTTAAATATGTTATTCTAGGTCAGTGGTTCCCAAATTTTTCGGCTGTATGGAACCCCAAATTATCACCCCAACTTCATAAACTAAGTTTATTACGATAATTGAAAATGTTATATAACCTATAAAATACTATTTTTAATATATTTTATTAGAGATAATACGCAATTAGAGAAAAGAAGATATTTCATCGTTTTACTAGTAGTAATCTTAAATTAGGTTTTAAGTCCGACAGCTAAATTAGCAGTCCTTTATGCTATTATCTAGTCCAGTTATGAATTTGTTTATATACACAGGAGCTGAAAATGAATAAAATAAGCCGAATTATGGTTTACTGTGAAATGAAATCTTAAAGAACTGCTATAAACGTTAAAAATAGTTATCAGGGAAACACATTTATTTATTAAAGAATTTAGTTATTTTAATTTGAATACTAATGCAATGTTTCTTATTTTCATAATATGATCCATATTTTGTTATTAGAACTATTATATATATATATTTTTGAAAGGTGCCATTACTATTTCATTGACCTTTTACTAGAAATAATTTCATAAAGGCAACTGAAAAAGGAAGTAAATGATAAATTATAGGTTGGATCTGAATATAATCGGAGGTTTCAAAACTGATCACTGGTTATATAAAAAAAAAAACTAACAGATCCCCTTTAACACTTCCATGGAGTCCTAGGGTCCTGCGGAACACCATGTAGGAACTGCTCTGTTCTAAGTAATATCTTAAAAAACACAAAGTTTTTTTTTTAAACCCTGATTAAAGCATAACTTATTTTTAGTCTTTTTTTAAAATTATTTATCCCTTTTACTATTTTAATATATAACTTTAAGTCATGTTAAAAACGCCTTTAGATTTTGATAACATTGGCTTTTCCCTACATTAATTCTAGTTTTAATGATTGCTGCCAAACAGAAAGTTTTCTTCATTGAAGATATTATTTTGTAGAATTGTAAACCCGCTTTGAATTGGAAAGACGGTGATTCGTAAAAGACCTAAATGAGTGACCCCATGCAAGTACACTAAGAAAATATAAAGGCCTGAATCTACCTTGCCATTAAAAAAAAACATTCAACTTGACACAAAGACAAACAACAACAAAGTGGAGCCAAATGGTTGTATTCCAAAATATGTAAACAAATCTCTTACATGATCAATTAATCAAATCTCTTACATGACAAATCTACCTACATGATATGTATTTCTACTTTTAAAATAAGTCTCCGATTGCATAGTACCCAGTTCTAGTGAGATTTTAAAAAATAAACATAAAAACTCAATAAAAACAATGAATTGACATTAAAATTGACATTCATTAATAAAAATATGAGCAATAAAGATTAAAATATCTTGAGTATGTGTCTCAATTTGATCAATAAAAGAGGATATAAATTATATTAAATGATTATGATACTTACACTGGTATTGTCGATGGAGTCTAAGCTCCATTTTTCTTGGCTATTGCTAGCTGTTGGACATTCGTTGTTTGTTGACACATCCTCTCAATATCTGGATTTTCAACCAGGTTTATGGTTAATTCTAACGAAAGAACAAAAATAAATTAAAAATTATGAATAAAAATCAAGAAAAAAAATTGAAATAAAGTCAGTTCAATTACAAAGGTGATTTGAAATTCTGAGAATATTCAAAATGAATATTCTTTAAACCTATATAGGCTTAAGGCATAAGTTAAAGACAATATTATTCAAAAAATTTATTTTAAAAAAATAGTTTCATCCCCCTACTAAATTTTGAGGAATAAAATTCAAAATAGAACATTTGTATCATCATGGAGGTAAAGGATGCTTATCCCTTAATTGTTGTCAGAGGTCTGTCTAGTTTAGTTTTTTCTGAGAGGTACCTATTTTGTGAAAATGTAGACATAATTTGTGACAATTAAAAATTATATTAAAAAAATCAACACAAAAGTATGGTAAAAATATGGATTTATCGTTTTTACGAGACAAATAATAAAATTTTAGGAAAAGGTATTTTTCCGGATAGGAATTTAACTAGCATTTTTCCTAAAGTTGAATTTGTGAAGGTACCGCTAAACGATAGTAAATTTGGCTTGGACAGACCCCTATTTGTGCACACCAACCTCTGAATTTGCTTTCTCAGTTTCTTTTAGATTGATTTGCTCTTTTGGGTTTCAGTTTGACTTAGTTTGCATGTTGACACTCTTTTTAAAATTGTTAAAACTTGAAGTGCTATTACATATGAGAGTAAATTTATAAGTATCTAGATATATAATAGTATTTTTGGCACTATTACAGACATGAGGCATAAAATTTTTTATTAGACATCTATTACCACCATACCTGTAATAGCTATTGCCATTATTAATTAAGCATCACAGGCTTCAATAATATGTTGTAAATTTTTTATGGCCTCTTGAAATGGAATTGTATCTCCATTTCTCTCATATAATGCTCAAGAAATAGGGTTGGATTTTTGCATTGCTTTGAAATTGGTGCGAGCAGGTGACAATACAGGAATATTCCAGTTCATAAAGACTTTTAAAAAATTGGAAATGAAATGTATTTGAACTTAACTTTTTTCTTATTCTAAAATATATAAATGTTGCTTTTTTGCATCTTTCGCTAGTAGATATGTACAATGTTTTAGAATTAGTTTTTTTTTTTAATAAAATTAAAAATGGATCTTAAATCTAAAAGGGGATAGTCATTTTATTAAGTGGAACAAAATGAAAATACCATACTGAAACAAAATAAAAAAAAATTAAATACAGAATTTTAATAATGTACTTCAGCAATCAGCATCTAATTTTGCTACCAGCTTATTGATCTCAACTAGATTTGAAAATTCTGCATCTATTTCTTATTTAAAAAATTATTTACTAAATGCGATTCAAAAAAGACAATCATTTATTTGAAAAGTTTAAGATTTAAACTGCCTATTTTTGCCCGTCTAAAGGCTAAGAATGAAGAAAAGGAGAAAAGAAAACTCAGTGCGATGACGAATATGTGCACAAATTCACGATCGCAGCGCTTGAACGCCTCCTTTGGCGGGTAGTGTATTTTCAGGCTTTTATTTATTAAATTTTCCTTTATTTCTGTCAAACACATTGGCAGAGTACAACCAACACCTCCTAGAAAGAACAGGCCTCAGGACGGGTTACCATAAATATCCCTTAGCAGTCCAAAAGGAATGACATATTTTGTATTTTCAACTTCTGCGCAGCTTAGTACCCCTAACGTAATGACATCTTTCTTATTTTTCGTCTACTGCGCAGTTCACATCGGACTACTAAATTGATCCGTGCTGAGGCCTTTCTACTTCTAAGAGGTGTTGGTACAACGCCATTTATTTAGCAGCAGATATAAAGCAAAATTTCCCTAAGGAAAAGGCAGAAGAACTTGAAAAAAAAGAGAAAAAAAAAAAAAGAACGATCTAGAACAGGGGTTTCCAACTTACATGAGGCCGGGGGCCACAATTAAGAACACAAAGCAAATGGCGGGCCGCAACTTTATCAATATTTTATGTAGGACTCTTTTATGTTTGAAGGAACATTAAATATTACTGCCAGATTTTTACCAAGTTGTACAAAATAAAAGTATTGAATTACAAATTAAAATAAGAAGTAGATTTTTCAAATTATTTAATTGCATATTAAAAAATTCGAGCTACGATAACTTTAATGTCCACCCATGTATTAAACAATAAATGTGCAACAGATATCTAATTGTTAAGATATAAAACTTTAAAAAGGTTGGTATTAAAACTTACATAGAAGCACATAAATTGTTCAATAACAAAATTGAGGTTTGTCTGCTGCAACCACCAGAGAATAGATATTTACATTTTAAATTTACAAATGTGTGTGTAAATATTTTCGTCCAAAATGAGAGGTTTCAAAAAGTTAAATCGAACAATTTCTTCGAGAAAATTTCTGATACATACATGCTAAATTATATTCACAAATTACAAGAAATGGAATAAAAAAGAGCAATATATACGATTAATTTTGTATTTGATGTTGTTGTTATTGTTGTTGTTAATTTACGTCACACTAGAGCTGCACAATGGGCTATTGGCGACGGTCTGGGAAACATCCCGGAGGAATTTTGTATTTGAATAAATATTTTCTTGGATGCAAAACCAGAGAAATAATTTTTTTTGCACCGTTGATATGATAAATTTCACAGAAACGAAGAAATTATGTTTTTATTAACGAGAAAAGTATTTTAAACCCATATAGATATTTTACGAAAATTGTCCTCAAAAAAATGACAACTAATATATTTTCGTTCGCGGGCCACAAAAAAATGTTTCGCGGGCAGAATGCGGCCCCCGGGCCGCCAGTTGGAAACCACTGATCTAGAACAATGGTAAATTTTTTCGAAACAGAGCACGCCAAACATTTGAAGAACAGTTTCTCAATAATTTTTATCTTTCTATTATCAACAAACTGGCAACCGATAACTTCTGATTTCGTGTTCGCATACTGTTGCACATGTGTGCATTAGGGCGCTTTTTCATTACACGACACGATACCGACAAAATCGGACGACAAATGTGTGAACGACAATGTCGTTGCCGGATCGTTCAAGCAATTGTTTTTTCACTTGTCCGATATCGTTAGTCCGAGAAGTAGACATTCTTGTTCATTCAATGTTTTGAGCTTCAGTGTGTAGAGACATAAAATTTAAATAATTTATTTGAACGTGTTTTGAAAAATTATAAGTTTTAGTTATGAATTCGTTTTGGCAACGGAGTTAGATATATAATAAATGTTGTTGTGTTCTAAAATGTTTAAGAAATAAAGTATGTTATTTTTTTGATAAAATTATTTGCAGTATCGTAAATTGGCGTTCATTTAATTTAGTTGGCACAAAGACCCAACAAGTGAGCAGTTGCTTGTGTTCTGCTGTGATTTTTTTCTGTAAACTTTAAATATGCCGGATGATAATCGTCGTCTCAAACTTCTTACTTTATTTTAGAAGAAAAAAGCTAGCAGTGCAGAAACGTTTTTGGGTGCACGAAATGGTACTGACGTATTAACGCCACCGCAGCTACAGATTTGGCGGTTTTTAAGTGCCGCCAATCTACACCTAAAATTTTTGCGACAGACAATCATTTTGCGACCAATCAGGAAATAAAACACTCTATTTAAAATCTAAAAATTCAAAACACTTTATATAAAATCAAAGTAGTCAATTGGATTTCGGTGGAAAATGGGCCGATATAGAGTTTAGCTATATTCTTAAAACAGTCTCCAGATGTCACCAGATGTTGTCGTCATATGAACTCTGATAAATAAGATTCCAAATGATGTCTCGCTGTCCCACAATGTCTTTTGTTTCTCCATTTAGCACTGCCCCTTATTCTCTCAACTGTTTGTGTATTATTAACTCCTGTATAAGGATTTTTAAAATGTATACAAATACCTACTTGTTAAAGTATTTGTATTTATGATAAACCTTAGCAAGTAGGAATCCTTCTATTATCTTCGTTTGATAACCTTTCCAACTGTCAGAATAAATTGTGCTACCATCTATGTCCCACTTGCTGATCACACTGTCTTAAATTACATTTCCAAAACGTACGTTTACCAAAATAAAGTTTCATGTCATGGGAATTGGTACATTTTCGTTTTCTTTTGGGTAAAATATTTCGCTACTGAAAAAATAAAATTGCATCTTGTTTTGTTTTTGGCAAATCCAAAAGATGCATTTTCGTAGCACTTAAAAATGGCGTCAGAAAACAGCAAACAAGGCAACATGGAATCCAAAAGATAACTGCGTGAGAAAACGGGGTTGATGTGTGCGAACAACAGGATTGCTCTTTATTGGCGCAACTTCTGCAACATCGTAAGTACCCACGAAATAAATGAGGCAAGATATGTTGAAGAAGATTTCTATGTGCTTTTCCATAAGCTACAAAAAGTCCCAAATAAATTTTTTAATTACGCCCGAATGAGAGAAACCAAGAACAAGAATGATGTTAATGAGGAATAATTTTTATATGGCTTTTGAGTTGGCGTCTGCTCGCCAACTTATGTCTGTAATCACTTAACATTACTTAAATTCTTTAAATGTTTTAAAGTATTAACGTTTTTTTAAAAATCGAATTAAAATATTAGTTTAATTTAGAATAATCTTTTTAGATGATTTTTTAAATGAGTTTTGTCAAATTTATCTTATGAAGCCGCTCTATCATGTTTCAAAAAAATGTTTCAGTTGAATCAGGGAACAGACTTTATATTATTCAATCAAGCAGAAACCAGTAGTTAGATCGAGTTCTGTTTGAAATACATAAGGGTCTTTATTTGCCTTCTTATCAAACCATTACTATTATAAAAAATACCATCCCTTCATTAAAGCATATAATGAATTTATAAAAATTTTCAATGAAACTTTTATGATTGTTTACGTCTTTCAACCTCATTATAATGTAAAAAATGCAACTTCATAAAATTAAAAATTTATAACCAGACATGAGAATAAATTATATAAAACTTTTAT
>NC_092211.1:69419852-69462149 GCF_043381705.1 Parasteatoda tepidariorum | reverse complement strand
AAAAAAAAAGTTGTTATATGGATTTGAATGATTGTTTTGAATTCTTAGAATTTTGTGGATTTACAATGTACCTAAGTTAGTAGCAAGAAAAGTGAGCTTGGTTTGCGAAGCGAACCATATAAGATTGCGTAGCAATTTTCGGGGGTTGGCGAGCGTTAGCGAGCAGGGGGCGCAGCCCACTAGTAAAATTATATTAGGCAAGTGAATTTTTAAAATAATTACATAATTATGAAAACACTCAATAAAAATTGAGCGGTTTCATATCTTTTAACACTAAAAGTTAAACGAATGCCTTGTTAAACGAATATATTCTTTTCGGTTGTATCTTCTAACATTAAGGGGTGCGTACAGGCTAGGGGAGTTATTAAACGTTTTATAGAAGATTTTTTATTTCTTTGTTTTTTAATTTTAGAGTTAAGATACTTTTTAAAATTTTCTTTAACTCGGTTAAATTTTTTTTTAAAAAGTATAGTCTTTGAGTAAGATTTTTTTTCTTCATATTTAGAGTGGAAATTTTTTTATGATGTGGACGTTTTATTTTTAAAATCTTTTTTGATATGGACTATTTTAGTCAAATTTATTATATCTTCAATTTACATCCACTTACATAGTTACAAATACAAATATAACCAGTAATTCTGCTGAACAGAGATTGGAGCTTTTAATTTTTTTTAAGGAGGGGGGGGGGATGAATTGTTGAATAGGAGAATCTTTTTCGCTAAAAAATAACTGATCATGTCGTTTCAAGTAATTGTTTTTTCTCACTGTTATTTTTGTCTTTTGGAAGTTAAGTTTCACAAAATATTATTTGCGATGAAATATGGGGATTTTCATTGCATTAGAAGTAACTAAAAAACTTATTATTTTAATTATTTCTAATTTTTGCGTTTATGACTAATGTTCAACTCCGTAGCCTTGTAATTTTGAACCCAATCCAAAAGACAAGTAAACTCCTGGATTAAGTATTGGGTGAGATTCGCCTTCCTGGAGGACTTTTTGACGGTACTAACCCACATATACGTAACACGGTGATGAAAACGAAAACCTCCCACTGTTAGCCTGACTGCAAGGGGACTCTAATCCATGATCCGTCTTCCACTGAAGATATTTTATGTCAGCATTGTGGTCGGTGCAAACCGGTTGCGGAATCCGTATCAACCAGCCATCATCGTTGGGATTCGAATCCGGTTCACCTCATTGAAAGGCGATTGCTCTATCTCCTGAGCTACCACGACTACCGTTATTTTATTAAAAAATGCACATATTTTCATAAGTGCATTTCTTTTCTTAAATGGGATGTTCCCATCATCCCTGTTGATATTGGATCGATTAAAATAACTTAAAATAGTTGGATCGTTGAATCGGTTTTTAGAATGGTTGAGTACCTTAACCATTTGATTGTGCTGTGATGAACAGATCTTTTATTTGCTATTTTTTACCGTTGAAATCGACTGCCTTTTGCCGTAGTTGTTTATTTCTTTTGAGGGTCTCATTCTTGTTTTGAGACTTATTTTAAGCTATCCCTAAAATTAATTTCGCTTTATTAAATTTAAAATTCATGTATTATAAAACGTGATAATATTTCTTTACGAGTATTTTTTTTATTATGAAGACAAGGAAAAATTTTAGAATTTATTTTGTTAAATAAAAAAAAAATTAAAATTGGTAAAAAAAACACCAAAATTTTCAAAGAAGCAGTTTTATTAGAAAATCAGGGGGTTCGCTGTTACCCCGAGTACGCCCTTCACTCACAAAGTACATGTAGTAAGAGTCAATTGCTATGGATCTTCTTATTTTTTATTCTTCCTTTTTGTTAAAAAAAAATCAAGGAATCGATTCATTAAACAGTTCGTTGTGTTGAACAGATTTGAAAGAATCTATTCAATTAAATAAATCGAACAGTACATCAATATTTGAAAATGCTATTAAATTTTTGACCGAGTTAGACCTTGATGTTTACAGCTGCCATCTAGTAACGATATTGATAAACAAAAATTCATTTAATCTGCTGTAGAATGTGGAAGTTAAATAATCAACGAAAAAGAGCATCAAGGTAGACTGTGTTTTTCATCATCAAGGCAGAATTCACACTAAATGTAACTTTTTCGCATGCAAAAAAAGAAAAAAAAAAGGAAAAAAAATGTGAATGAGATCTTTTTTTGATTGGGGAAATAATTGGGGATATCCGTAAGAAACTCACCAATTAAATTTTTGTTGCGAAAAAATAGCATTCGGTGTGAACGATCCTTAATGACTCTATAAGAAACATTAGTTCACTTTTTCAAAAAAAATGAACTAATGTTTGAAATTTTTTTAAAACTACTTGGTAAGTGCTTATCATGGGAAAACTCTGCAGAAAAATTGAAAATTCATAATTTTTTGCAGGTTTTAAATAAATAAGATTCAAAAAAATGTTTCAGTTGTTATATATTGCACAAGTTTTCAAATAAAAATTTTTATAGGAATCACTGTTTTTATTTTATTTTATAACCATCGTTGAACAGCTGACCCAAATTTAGTTTACTACAACCCATGTTCAACTTCGTAGCCTTGAAATTTAGAACCCAATCCAGAAGACAAGGGAACTCTTGGATCAAGTATTGAGAGAAATTTGCCTTCGTGGAGAACTTTTTGACGGAACTAACCAGCATTTGAGTTACAAGTAGAGGAAAATCCTTAAAACCTCCTACGGTAAGGTGACCCTAACCCATGTTCCGTCTACCACTGANTGCGAAAAAATAGCATTCGGTGTGAACGATCCTTAATGATTCTATAAGAAACATTAGTTCACTTTTTTAAAAAAAATGAACTAATGTTTGAAATTTATTTTTTTAAAACTATTTGGTAAGTGCTTATCATGGGAAAACTCTGCCAGAAAAATTGAAAATTCATAATTTTTTGCAGGTTTTAATTAAATAAGATTATAAAAAATGTTTCAGTTGTTATGTATTGTACTAGTTTTCAAATATAAATTTTATAGGAATCACTGTTTTTATTTTATTTTATAACCATCGTTGAACAGCTGACCCAAATTTAGTTTACTACTACCCATGTTCAACTTCGTAGCCTTGGAATTTTGAACCCAATCCAGAAGACAAGGGAACTCTTGGATCAAGTATTGAGAGAACTTGATCCTCCTTCGTGGAGAACTTTTTGACGGAACTAACCAGCATTTGAGTTACATGTAGAGGAAAATCCTTAAAACCTCCTACGGTAAGGTGACCCTAACCCATGTTCCGTCTACCACTGAGGTTATTTTATATCAGCAGTGTGGTCGATGCGAGACGAGTGCGGAATTCGTATCGACTACCACTAGGATTCGAACCCGGGTCACCTAATTGGAAGATGAGCGCTCTGTCACTTGAGTAACCACGGTTCTGACTAATTCCTTCACAAGTTCCCTTTTCGCAAAATTTTACTCTCTACGCTAAAACCTTAAAAACTTTCAGGCATATTGGCACCGCCGCTGTTTCTGAACATTTTCGCCAAACAGCTTTTTAATTCTTATCATTCAAAAGTAGTATGTGTAAATGATTAATATGAAGGACATTCTGATATAAAATGTTACGGATAGGGTTATTACTTTTTGAATTATTTTATGTCAAATATGAAATTTTCCCCCCACATCAGGTAATTTAATTTAGTAGAAATCAGGGTCATTGTGATTTTTATGTAACCCTGTGTACTTATGTCTTAAAATTAGAAAGACGTCCCACTCCGTTTAAAATAGCCATAAATACGAAGAAATAAATACTACAGTTTTTTTTAAGTAGTATTTGTTTAGTTTTAAACATGCTTCGTTAAGAGTTACATGGTTAAAATTATAGAGGACACTTTGCGAATTTTTTATAATTATTTGCAATGACGAATTTATTTGAAACTTGTTTCAGATTAAAAAGTTAGTACAAAATTTTTCAAATATAGTCATAGTTTTCAAGAAATAAATACCCAAAATTTTTAAGAAGCATTTATTTAATCCAAACCAAACCTACTAAGAGCCTACTATCAGTGGGGTTGAATTCTCTTCTATACTGAGGAATAAGGGTGTAGCGCTCATTCTACAGACGAGACGTCATCCTATAGCATTACAGTAAGAAAACTTTCATTAACTCTAAAAGTAGAGTGTAGTGCTCATTTTTCTCCTACTATCGTATTTGACAACTAATGAAAAAAAATCTGATTTGACGATCTTTATTTGAAAAGTTTCACGCAATTTTTCTAAACAGTTTTTGTGCTTTTTAGAAAAAACAGCTCAAAATGATTACCATTTCGAAGATTGAAGGATATTTTTATATTGAATTTCGTTCTGTTTTGATAATGTAAATAAAATCCCCTAGATTTAAATAATAAAATTATTATATGCCTTAAAAGTGTCCACAAATTAAATTTCCCACATTTCTTTTAAATTTTAATTTTAATTAAAAACTTCGACCAATGAGGGTATATCCAATCATAGCTTTACTTAGACAACCATCTTATAAAGACATGCAAATATAAAAAAAAACTTAAATAATAAATGTTATTTTAACTAATAATTTGTACTAAAATATTTTAAGTAATAAAATTGTATCAAATATTGTCCAATATTTTGAGCACTGTGCCTCTATCAGAATTATAAGGTATTTAAACTGTTTTTATTAACTATAACAAAATATTTGAAGATCAAGGGGGAAGAACGGCTTATAACCATTTTTTCACAAAAATGGCGATTAGATCAATTGAAAATTACTAAGTTTTTTTTCAAATAAATAATGATGTCAAATAAATAATAAGAGAGTTATTACGCAGAGAGGATGGACCGGTTTGAGGAAAAAATGGTTTATGTCCATCCACAAAATCCGTTTTTTTCCCTTCTTCTCAGAATCAACTTTCATGGATATGAACCGTTCTTGCAAATTGATCTTGATTTCAGTGCTGAGCTTTATTTCAATTGAGCTACTTAGTTGCTAATAAATTTATGATATGATTGAAGCATAAGAAATAGAAACAATGAACGCCGAAAACTGTCATTTTTATTTAAATACCAAAAAAGGCCTAAATTACATCATTTGAAACAGATAGAACAATATATGAAATTCATCCGCCTCGATAAATGACAGAAACGATGGCTTTGATGAGATTTCGTTGAAATAAATGTTTCTGAAGCTACGTAAATCAGCTTCAACCGTCACTTGTCACCTCTAACTATTCTTTGTTTTTCTTCACACAGGAACAGAATAACTTTCGGAAAAACCATCCGACACGCTTTTTTTTGTTCTTTTTAGTTTTTTTCTGTTTCCCTGCTTCACCAACCACATTTTTGGCTGCCTCATAACTATCACTCCTAAAAAAAAAACGAATCAATATGTTCTAAATTAAGATTTCTGTACAGCAAGGTTAGAAAACGTATATTTATAATATATTAGGATAAAAAGTAAGTTTTACTAACTACAAAAAACCTTACTACAAAAAACCAAAATAATAAAAATAAGCTATTAAAAGTTCCGATAAAATTATTGTACTATTTTAAAAACAAATGTTAAAAAAAACTTATTAACTCAAACAAAAATATAATACCTTTTTCCGCCCTCATTTCCACAACCCAGTTTATGGGCGAACTTTTCTGCCTCAATTTCTGGTTTCACAGAAGATGCAACTTCTACGTCCAGAATATCAACTCTGAAACTAAAAAAATCAATAGTAAGAACTTTGCCCATTTTCAATCGTTTCAGAGAAAAATCAAATTCATTCATGTAATTTAAAAGCTACTCTATATTTTAGTTTTTTCTTCTAATTTAGTATCACATTTCTGAAAACAAAGTTTTATGATTCTTCAGTATTAAAGATTGCCCTAGAAAAAAGATTTTGCATCCAAAATGACAGTAAGTAGGAACGTGTACGTTCGTAAATTTGGCATATTTGAACAATGATTAAAAGAGATGCAAAAAATAATTTCAGTTCTAAATTGGAATATGAAAACGTTTAAATCCATTTTGTATGTGCTAAATGCATTTTAGACGTCAAATTTTAAAATCTATTTCCTATTTTACCTGTTAAAACATTTAGAAATTTTTAATTTAATTACAATAATCATTTATTTACTTTGTTTAAACTAATATTTTAAATGGTATTTTTTGCTCAATTTCCCCTTTCATTACATAGATTACATCCAAANGTGCATAAAGCATTTCAATCGTTTCAGAGAAAAATCAAACTCATTCATGCAATTTAAAAGCTATTCTATATTTTAGTTTTTTCTTCTAATTTAGTATCACATTTCTGAAAACAAAGTTTTATGATTCTTCAGTATTAAAGATTGCCCTAGAAAAAAGATTTTGCTTCCAAAATGACAGTAAGTAGGAAGTGTACGTTCGTAAATTTGGCATATTTGAACAATGATTAAAAAAGATGCAAAAAATAATTTCAGTTCTAAATTGGAATATGAAGACGTTTAAATCCATTTTGTATGTGCTAAATGCATTTTAGACGTCAAATTTTAAAATCTATTTCCTATTTTACCTGTTAAAACCTTTAGAAATTTTTAATTTAATTACTATTATCATTTATTTACTTTGTTTAAACTAATATTTTAAATGGTATTTTTTGCTCAATTTCCCTTTTCATTACATAGATTACATGCAAAATTACAGGTTTCTTACAAATCAAATAACACCAATGTTGAAGACCAATGTTGAAGTAGATTAAAAAAGTAATTCAATGTTGAACCAAAATATTGGAATCATGCAAAATGTAATAGAGAAAACCTGCTCTCTCTCTCTTCATATATATATATAAATATGCAATTAAAAATGAAAATACCTTTTACACTCCGCCTTTGCAAAACCCCGATCAGGGGTGAAATTTTTTTCAAAAATTTCCAGCTTAACCGATGCTTCAACATCCTTTCCTAAAGAGCATATTCCAACTCTGAAAATGTAAAAAGCTGTTATGAACTTTCTTTGCAGTTTTTTCTAGATAATTGCTAACAGAAAAAAACAACAACTCCGTGATACATGTCATTTAAAAAATAAAAAATAATTTCAACCCCGATGATTGAGAATCAATTTATAACAATATCGAGCGTTAAATTAAATATTTTACTTCTGAAACGAAATATTTTGCCTCCTAAGGTCATGTCAGTGAAGCTCATTTATTTCATTTATTTAAATATTGCTCATCGAAAGTTTGAAGCTTTTTTTTTTAACTTAAATTTAAATATAAAAACTAGCAGAACCACTGTTAAATGCACATTCCACATAAGTTGTAAAAATCAACTTCGTGTTTTTATGCAGAAACAATTGAAGTTTCGTAGATAGCTTCTCAGCAATCTTTTCTAAATTTACATATAGCTTCTAAATTATCCTTTCCGTAACAGAATTACAAAATTAATTTCATAGATTACATATTTATAATGTCCTGTAATATCTCGGAAATTTTTTTTTAAATTTTAAATCAAAATATCAGTAATTTGAAGCATAACATGGAGTAAAATTAGCTGTAAATTCTCCATTTTTCAGAATGTAAAGTGCGTAAAAATTTTGAACTAAATTAAGGTACAAAACTTTACAAATTACTAACAAATGTTGCTTTTTTGGAGTTTTACGAATACAATTTTTTACCACATACCAATTTTTTACCATGCTTTTAAAAATTTCTTTCATTTTTGTCATTAAATCACGATATTTATTTTATAATCAAATAACAATTTTTTTAAGAATTATAATAAAAAGAACATAAGGTTTAAGTTAAAAAAAAATTTACATCAAATTTGTAAAATGAAAGCATGTTTAATCTTGATAATAAGAATAGAAGTCTTCTCCTGCATTATTCAAAGTAAAATTTTGTTGAAATGTAAGAAGTAATTTTTTCTTGATTAATTTATTTTCATTTCTTAACTATTCTAGAATTGCTTTATAAACTTAATGCATAGATTTGATAATAAATTGCTGTTATAAGCGATTATCAGAACAACAGTTTCTGCATTTATACGAATTTATGATATAAATTTTAACAACAATGCGCATGCATGTAAATAAACATTTAGGAACTCGCCTTTAAATAAATTTTTTTTAGATGTATGCATACAGATAAAACTAGATTTTTTTCCGAAAATTAAATTTCTTTTCATTCCAAGCAACCAAATTTATTATTCAAATTATTATTTTAACTGTATTTAACACAAAAATGAATTGTTATCTTTAGTGCAACATATAACATTGAAAAATAAGTATCTTTTTTATTTTAATAATAAACAGAGGCTACTCTTTATAAACAAAAATACTAAATATAATTAAAATACCAGCACTGCCTTCTTCAGAAATTATTGTTTTGTAGATATAACAATTTTAATGTAACAAAGAAACGAAAGAATATTTGTTATATGTAATTAAAATAATTTTTTTATCGAAAACTTTTATTTAAAATTTGCATAAATACCTTTCATTATCATCAACTTCACTCGCCAAATTGGGAGGAACATTTCTCTCCTCATAGGCATATTTGAAACAATCGAACATCTCATCATTCCAAGTATTTTCATCAATCCTAAAATAAAATAATAAAAAGTTTATTTTTTTCATTTGGTTAAATTTTAACACGCAAGTTCTTACACAAATTTCTCTTTTGTTTATGTTATTTAAATAAGAATATTAGATAGATAGATAGATAAATATACCTATAATTTCTAACAACATGCTCAGGGTCTCCGTTCGGAAACCATTTGCTAATTGTATTCCAAAATGAAAACGTGGGTTCAGATGGAATATTTGGCTCTTCAGTACTGCTAATCACACAGTTCGATATACCAAGCTCCCCACTAAAATGAAAACATGGTGTTATTATTCTTACTATTTTCTTTACACATTCTTCATACATGGTTTCACTTAAAGATTTAGGTGCAATTTATTTGAGGAAAAAGAGGGAGGAGAAGAAAGGAAGAAAAGAGATTATGATTTTTTTAAAAATATTCACAAATCAAAAGATTTTTTTAAAATAAGAAACTAAATAAATAAATATTTGAAAATTAAAATTAATAAAACATATAATCTCGTCATCAGCTCACACGATTATATTTTAAAAAAAATGGTGCTTTCCAATATTGTATTAATGTAACTAAAGCAAAATACATCAATATAATAGTGAGAGTATTATTATTATATAAAAACGCATTATTATTTTTCTTAAATTATATTATATTATATTACATATAAGTAAATAATCAGATTGAAGTGCGTTAGATTGATTCCAAGATTTTGAAAATTATTTATTCCAATAAAACAATTTATATAAGATTTATTTTAAACTTATTAACGTTTTCTTCCAGAAAAGTAACATATATGTCTTACCTTCCTTCTAAATTCAAATTTGAGTTTCGCAAAAATGTTTATTATTTTCTGAACTTTTTAAATTACTTTGTGATCTGGTATATAGACTTGTTAATATTTTTTAAAAATTTTAATCCAGTCGTTGCAATGCAGATTTTAATTGTCTACCTAACATCTAGTATTCGAAGCAACGTTCAATCCTTTAAGGATTTAAAGGTGCATAAAGCATTTAAAATACTGAAATGTTTTTATTGTGATATGAAGCTGGATTTGTTTTCTTAACTGAGGAGTTAAACTTATTTATAAACAGTTTCTTTCAATTAAAGAAAGTGTATCAAACATAAAAAATGTAGTAAAAAAATAATTAAAAAGAATATAGAATTAAAATGAATTTTTTGCTTATTACTTCAAATTATGTTAGGATTTGTAGTAACACTTCAACCTAGACAAAGTCATGATTTATTAAAATTATTGTTGGATGGCAAAAAAGGAAGTAATAGCAATCGAGCTGCTAAAACGAGACATTTTCCATGAGAATCGATGATTTTTTAAAAAACAAATTTGGTCAATGCTAAATTAGGAGAAAGATACGGTAGAGTGATGGTTGCTTCTAGTATAAGGCTTGGTCTAGTACAAAATACTTCAATAAAGTTAAAACATAAATTGTTAATAAATATTTTCTTAAATTAAATTTGCTTAATAAACTGTTAAATTAATCGGAAAAGAAAGTAGTCTGACAGCAAGTTAGGAAAAGATGATCATTCGACTACAAATCATATTTATAATATTTATTTTGGTATTAAAATAAATCTTAGTACTTTTGAGCCATAACATCTTTGTTGTTCTTTTTTGGTTCGGAATGTGTTTCTTCCAAATTTTTTTCCACAGAATCCTTCTGTACACTTTCCACACTAAAATTGTAGTGAAATATCGCTTTATTAATTTAAACAGATTTGCTAGACATGCATTTAAACGAAAAGAATTTTATTCCATTAAATTAATTAATAAAAATATTTTAAAACATTTGGTGAAAAAAACAATTAGATGAACGCTTAGAATTGAAGACTGCTCTAAAGAATTAAATTATATCCAAAAAGCTAGTTGCAAGTTAAAAACTGTAATTTTTCTTAAAGTCAAAACTGAAATTGAAAATGAAAATATTTAAATTAGACCTAATTGAAAATATTATTTTTTTCACTAATTTATTATAGGATCGAATTTGGTTTATAGTTTAATTAAACTCAACATTTAATTTATCTAACATAACTTTTGCAGTTCTGAAATCACTTACTTTTTAAATAAAATATATGCGAAAAAAAACTATTAAAAAGATTTTTTTAACTAATTTCAATAATGTAATTATTATAACTCGTAGCTAAGGTGAAAATAGTCTTTTTAATTAATTATTATTACGCTTGCGAGGTTCAGCGCAAAAAAAAAATACAGTTTATCTTTTTTCCTTATTTCAGTTAATGTTATTCTTTATTTTGCCAAATATTGTATTTTCATTAGGTGAATAGGTTTCTTAATTGATATATGAACTTATAATACCCATATAATAGAAAAAAACTATTTAATACCTTGCATATTTTCAATAAGTTTCAAATATTGGAAACTTCAAATTTTCTGGAAAACTCATGAGTTAATCAGTGCGTAATTTCTTTTGATCGAACATTAATTTAATTAAAAAAAAAGAAGTAGAAAACTAAAAAAACAACAAATTTCTGAATTGTAAACAATCAGTAGGCATTTGTTTTTAATTCTTATTTTATAAAGAATACAATGAAGTACACGAAGAAAAAAATTCTGGTAAAATATCTGAATTGTATATAACAGTGAAATTTCTGGTAAAATACCCCCACAATTCTAGTTAATAAAACTGAAATTTAAACTGTAATTAAATCCTTCATTTGAAACTTTTTCCTCTCATATTGCAAAGGTTTACCGAAAATTCCGGTTTTTAAAACTGGTTCTTATTGCAACCCATTTAATAAAAACTACAAAACTGAAATGTAAATTTAAACCGATTAAATGCTTATATCATGTTCTAAGGTATCATAGTGCAATTGCCAACTTTTACGACATTTACCAAATTTTATCACACATTATAAAACTACATTTTATTTTTAATTTCGCAAATCTATTATTAAAGCGCTTCGCTAAAAATTACCGAGATTTTTAATGTTCTCCTATAACCAGACAGACTGTAAATTTTACTGTATTCTGGTTATTTTGACCATAATTCTTCTACTAGGTGTATATAATTAAAAAGTTATCCTTTATTTATGATTTGCTTAATTTTCCTATCTTCAGAAGCATCAAAATATTACTTGTTTGAATATTGATTTGATCAAGTGCAAAAAACATTATTTTTTTAAAAAAGTTTTTGGAAAATCTCCTCAATATTTCTCACGTTCTTCCTTTTCTGTGAAACTCATTTGAACTCTTCAACTTCCTTTACAAGAAGTTAAACTGTAAAAAGTATTCCTATTCCTTTCTTCAAATTTAGTTCTTGGTTATAAATTTATGGAAAAGTGATAAAGGAAGGTCTAATTAGAAAATGGACACTTAAGGGAAAAAACAGGGGTCACATTAAGATTCAACTTTACATTTTACGTAAGAAGCACGAGGAATAGTGTCAGTGCTTAAAATTTATTTTTTCCTTTTTTGAGATGCAGAGTAATTAAAGAATAGTTAGTATGAAAAAAAGTCTAACTAAAATTTAGAACAAAAACTATTTTTAAGAGTTTTATTCATACCTTTCAAATTTTACATCATTGTCACCAGACTTTTCAGAAACACATTCTTCTGTATAGAACAATTGTCTAGAACCATCGTCCCACATGAAAACTCTAGAACAATAATAAAGTGTTTTTCATGGTGAAATTTAAAGTGTTTATCAGAGTATATTTTTTTAAAATTTTCTTTCATTTATGTCATTACATTGAGAGATTTATTTAATAAGCAAAAGGATATATTTTTTTTTAGTTTTTAATTTAAAAATTACATTACTTGTTTCAAGTAAGAATGTTTAATAAATTCAGTAATGAAAACGTGCTTAATAAAACTCTAAAATAATAAGGCATTTTTTTAAAATTATTTTAAAATTTGGTTTATACTGAAATGTAAAAAAAAATTATTTACATAGATTAAATCTTTTCCAAATCCTAAAATCTTTAGATTCATTTTTTAAAATTAATTAATGAATAGAATTTTAATAGCATGTAGTTTTACGTTCTTATAAAAACAACATATACTGTAAAGCAAAAGAGATAAATGCTGAAAATATTAAATTGTTGAACAGTCAAGTACCTGAAAAGTACAAAATAAATTTCTATTTTTCATTGCAAGCAACCAGTATTTATTTATTTTATTCTTTTTGAATTTTTTTTCTTAACTAGTAGTTTTTAAGCATAAGTTTGAGTTTAAATTTAAACATAAAATACATGTCTCAAATCATTTTGTCTATAAAAGGCTCAAACCGTTAAACGATAGATTGATTTATTTGGAAGTTGTAAGCACTTATGAATTTTTTAAACTCTACAATTTGTATTTTTAAAAAAAATCTATGATAAAGATATGCTTTCATTTTTAAATAAAAAAAAATAGTTTTTAAAATTTTTATAGATACCTGTTGTTTTCAACTACTTCTTCTCCCAACATAGGATGGAGACTTTTTTCCTCACATTTGTATTCATAACACTCAAGCATCGAATCATCCAACACTCTTTTATCCCGTCTATAACAATAATACATGTGTGACGTTAATTAAATTCTAGGTTTTATAAGACCTTATAACAGGAAAATAGTTTTTAAAAAATGAATAAAGCGCTCATGGGACATTTTCGTAAAATTTACACTTTTGATGCCTTATGATTCTAAATAATTTTTATTATTGAAATAAAATTCCGAATAGTGCTTTAAAGTATTCCAATTAATTAACTATATGTTTTTAGTAAATGTCGATATAAATCGAAATTAATATTTTGAAAAAAAAATTCCTACCTTTTTAATACCTCAGCTACATTACTAAATCCCAGCTTTCTTGACTTCCTACTTTACTTTAATTAAATCAATTACCAATTGTGAAGTATTTTAACTAATCTAGTTGAGAAAATTGTGTTATACGTAATATACAATAAAGCTTATCAAGCATACAGGTGAGATTTCGTGCCACAGGTGATGATTTCGAGCAATAGGTGATGATTTCGTAATACAAGTTAATAACGCAATGCTGCACAGGGCTCGCATTGTGGACGATTATCTTCAGGATTAAACAATTCAGTACGTAGAGGGGCCTGTTAAATCACCGGATTTGAAACCCATAGAGTATGTATGAAATGCTTTAGAAAGACATTTAACTGTTCCTAATCTTCCTTATCAGACCTTTACCACGATTGCAACTTTGCAAGAACAATGGCTGGCACTTCCTACAGAACTAGTAGGCCGCTTAATTGAAAGCATCACACATCGCTGTATGTCCCGTATACCTGCTAGAGGTGATCACACTCCATACTGAAGGTCCTTTTTCAAGCCACACCTGATTTACTCATCTTTTATACGCATGCTAAAATATGTATCACCATAATTGTCTGGTTATTACATTTCATGTTGTATTATACATTATTATCAGCACTATTTTGCGGACGTTTTTTCTTAATTATATGGATAACGTTTTAAGTTATGGCCATCTTCCCCATTTTTCCTTAACTTATAGTAACCAGTTTATGAGGATAGAATTGAATATGAGGACAGAGTTGTTTGCAATGATATTTTAAATATTTGATTTGATTTAAATAAAATTACTATACCTCCAACCAATTATTTTCCAGATGGAAAATCCAGATCCAGATAGAAATTCTGGCCCAGCACGTCCACCAATCACATCATCTTGAAGACCTAAGTCTTCCCTAAAATTATAGTAATGTATTTCAAGTTTTTTTTAAACATTCCATTAATTTTTTATTTTTTTACTGTAATTAAAAGCTATTTTCTAACTATAACTCTTAATCAATAAAATTAACCAGGCATATTCAATAAATGTTAACAAAAATCTTAGCGTAATTATTAGTTAATAACAAATTCAGTCATAATTCGAGTGTTTTATGTAGTCATAAAATAATCAAAACTATAATGAATGTGGAATTTTCCTTTTTTAATTTGTCAAGAAATTCAGCTTTCTGAACGCAACCGAAAAGCCAGTTCAGACCTTTCAGTGCCAATAGCTACACAAGGAATGATCGGTAATTTGATTAGTGATCATTCTCTTTAGTAATATGAAACGCAATAATTTTAGCTTAGGTGGTAAAAACAATTATTAAATTTCATAATGAGATGCAGAGATCCAGTAGAAAATTGAGCACCATAGCTAGCTGGAAAGTGGTTCCNTAAAGACGTAGTAGCTATAGTATTTTTTAAAAAGTAGCTATAGTACATCTATGAGTTGTTGTAAAACGTGTGGAACATAGATATTTCAAATAGTTTTTAATACTATAACTGAATGAAACAGAAATGAGATGGTAAACGAATGAAATGAATAAATGAAACATAATAAATTAATGAATGAAACAGAAATGATGGTTCAGCATTTTAAACCAAGTGAGTAATTTTCATAATCAAGCACTCAATTTGCGAACAGTATGAAAATTTTTTTAGTGCTAACTGCTTATATTAATCAACCGTAATACTATTATTGCTTTACAATTTTCCAACTTATATAGTTCCTCTACAATGCAGCAATATATTTTTATTTTCGATTTGTCCATTAAAGAAAAGTTTTAATTATGATGAAATTTTAACACAGCGAATTTCAATAAAAGTACTTACTCAATATTATCCAATTCATCACCAGCTGCATTAGTTTCCTCTGAAGCTAAAAATAAAATTAGAAATGTACTTTTTATAGAAATTTTTTTTGTTTGAAAAGAAATTTAATTCTACATGCAAAATAATTTGGCTAAGAAAAGTTTAAAACTCCACATTTTGGAAACTAACATTATGGGAATAGTCATGCAATTGGTACTGCAAAGCAAGTTGGGACTTATTGCTCAAACCAGTCGAGAACAGAACTTCTATCCAACTCAATGACTTATAAATATTGCCATCGTGCTGTTGTTTAGACAAGAAAGATATTTTTAAGATTAAATTTAAGCAACATAGAGTTTTTGTGCATGACATTATTATATTTAATATTTGAAAATTGTGTGAAACATATGTTAGATTAAGCTTGCTTTCGAACAATAATAATCATTTGACAACATCAAAGTCGCAGAAAAATAAAAATTTTTGAAGTTAGTCCTGCTAATTGATTCTGCGAGTTCTGCTACCCGGATCATGTTCTAATCATATTTGAAAATAATATATTTAAAGTTACACGAATTTAAAAAGTGCGTGGTTTATACATACATGTTATCTGAGGAAACTTTTGCAACTTTTGGAGCCAGTAATTTAATACCGCTCGGTTATATAGAAAACTCATAATTAAATATGAAAATCGCAGTGAATTCAAGCACATTCACCAAGTAATATTCAAAAGAGAATGAGTAAAATTTATTTTCTGCCTCTCTGTTGCTGTTCTTAACAATTGATGTATTGCTACCAACAATGATTTAAGCTATTTAAACAATGACTCTCAATTATTTTTCATGGTTTCTATTAATTCTAAGAATCAAAGTATTGTTGTAAATCTTCAAAAATTTATTGTTATTTTAAAACTTTTATTTTCAAATTACGTATAGAACAGACACATTGTTGGTATACTGAAGTTTAAATTATCCTCTTTACACAGAAAGCGTTTCTTACTAACTAATTAGACATTTTTACTAAGAGTTCTCAAGCAACTAATTAACAGCACTGAATAGTTTTTGTTTCATTTTATGCCTCGAATTGTGTTCAATTAAATTTAGTAACACAGCTACGAAATTTTTTTGAGATAAGACATTTTAATAAAGTCTCATAAATACCTACATCACTAAAAATTTAAACTTTTGTAAATCAGCTCTATTTATTTCAGCGTAAAAAAAAAGTAAATTCATTTATTAACTATTTATTAGTTACTTAATAATGACACATTTTCTGATTAACTATTTATTTAGAGTCCGTCTGAAATATTTAGCTGTATACAAGAATTTTCACAAAATTATACACGCATTTACAAATTCGTAACAATATGAAGTGGTGGTCAAAATCATTGTAGCTATGATGATTAAACTAATTATTGGTTAATTAAAATCCAAAGGGTCTTTTCAAGTGCTTAATATGCATATTCATTCATAACATGATGACTCCTATTATTAAAAAGGTTGCATTAAAGTAGCTTGAAATGGCGATTAAAAAGCAATTAAAAGCAATTTATTTTTCCACCATAACAGTATTGTTTTTTTGTTTTTTTTTTAAATTTAACTGACAATATGTTTTGTTATGAAACTACGCTTTAAAGTGAAACTCAGTTTTACTAATCTGCCAAAATTTACACAGAAAATTTCAAGGGAAAAATAACAGTAACATTCCAGTTGTGTAGAATAGTCCCATGTCCACACTCACCCCCACTCAATTAAAATGATAAAAAATGGTAAGCTCTCGCCCCTTCATTGGAAAAGTAAGCGAGAAAGTTAAATTTCCTCTCCTTTTTCTTGATTGATTAAAAGAAGAAAACAAAGATTTATTTTATTTTATACATTATTTTTTTTTATGTTCCTTGGCAAAGAAGTTAAAATGTAAATGTTGCTTGAATATAAATAGGAAAAGATATATTTACCAACTTCAAATTTTTACTTTGAAACAAATAAAGTAATTTTTTTTATCTATTTATCAAGATTGATACTACGATATTTACTCAAGTATCTCTACTCCTATTTCTTGTAAATTTATTTTGGTAATAAAATCGTTTTCTCGTGTATTGGGTTGTTTGGAATGTAATTTCGTTTTTTTCTTTCACGATAATGATAGTCCCGATTTTCTTTCAGTGGAGAAATATTTTATTGAATCCTATACTGTACATTCTTGTCAAATACATTTTGCCATCTTTCTGGCAAAGGCATAATTCAACGCTCATTAAATATTTCTTCTTTGCAGACAAAGAATTGATCAATGATATTTGACCTCCTCATTTGAAGTAAGGGTTTTACCGTCTAAAACATTTTGCAGAGATCAAAACATAGTTGTATACAAGTTGTATATTTTTCTCCAGTGATGATACACTTCAAAAGTGACTCATTTTCTTGACGTTTAAAAATCGAATCACAGGTGTCAACGCGAAGACACAAATGTCTTTCCGTTAAGAACATTGAGGAACCCATATGTCGAGCTTTGAGATCAAACCAAATCACAGACGTCAACGTGAAGACACAAATTTCTTTCCGTTATTAACATTGAGGAACCCATGTGTCGAGCGTTGAGATCAAACCAAATTAAAGACGTCAGTGCGATGGCACAAATTTCTTTCCATTAAGAACATTGAGGAACCCATGTGTCGAGCTTTGAGATCAAACCAAATTAAAGACGTCAGTGCGATGGCACAAATTTCTTTCCATTAAGAACATTGGAGAACCCATATGTCGAGCTTTGAGATCAAACCAAATCACAGACGTCAACGTGAAGACACAAATTTCTTTCCGTTAAGAACATTGAGGAACCCATATGTCGAGCTTTGAGATCAAACCAAATCACAGACGTCAGCGTGAAAACACAAATTTCTTTCCGTTCTGAACATTGAGGAACCCATATGTCGAACGTTGAGATCAAACCAAATTAAAGACGTCAGTGCGATGGCACAAATTTCTTTCCGTTCTGAACATTGAGGAACCCATATGTCGAGCTTTGAGATCAAACCAAGTCACAGACGTCAACGTGAAGACACAAATTTCTTTCCGTTAAGAACATTGAGGAACCCATATGTCGAGCTTTAAGATCAAACCAAATTAAAGACGTCAGTGCGAAGCCACAAATTTCTTTCCGTTAAGAGCATTTAGAAACCCACATGTCGAGCGTTGAGATCAATCCAAATTAAAGATGTCAGTGCGATGCCACAAATTTCTTTTCGTTAAGAACATTGGGGAACTCATATGTCGAGCTTTGAGATTAAACCTAGGCATTTTAAAGGATCATGAGCTGTCAAATTCGATAAATTTAATCTCTCAGCAATCTTCGTCGGTTTGCATCAATAAATGTTTATATTGTATCTTCACCAGCTTCAATTGACCTTCCAGAATGGGTACAATTATTTCAACATCAAAATTGTCGAATCGAAATCTTGCAAACATGTTTTGGCACTGGCGTACTGTCAATACATTTTCTCCATACACATGGCAAAATTTCTTTCTTTGCTTGAACAGCATTTTTACCTTATCAATAGTAAGAAAAGTAAATATGCGAAAATATAGCTTTTCACTTTCCATACTTGAAAGGATGCCAACCAAAATTACTGCGTAGATTCAACCGAATTTTTTCACAAGCANGTGCGATGCCACAAATTTCTTTCCGTTAAGAACATTGGGGAACCCATATGTCGAGCTGTGAGATCAAACCAAATCACAGACGTCAACGTGAAGACACAAATTTCTTTCCGTTATGAACATTGGGGAACCCACATGTCGAGCGTTGAGATCAAACCAAATTAAAGATGTCAGTGCAATGCCACAAATTTCTTTCCGTTAAGAACATTGGGGAACCCATATGTCGAGCTGTGAGATTAAACTTAGGCATTTTAAAGGATCATGAGTGGTCAAATTCGATAAATTTAATCTCTCAGCAATATTCGTCAGTTTGCATCAATAAATGTTTATATTGTATCTTCACCAGCTTCAATTGACCTTCCAGAATGGGTACATTTATTTCAACATCAAAATTGTCGATTCGAAATCTTGTAAACATGTTTTGGCACTGGCGTATTGTCAATACATTTTCTCCATACACATGGCATAATTTTTTTCTTGCTTGAACAGCATTTTTACCTTATCAATAGTAAAAAAAGTAAATATGCGAAAATATAGCTTTTCACTTTCCATACTTGAAAGGATGCCAACCAAAATTACTGCGTAGATTCAATCGAATTTTTTCACAAGCAACCCTTGCTATATCAGCTGCCGAAAATCTGGTGACATAATACATTATTTTAAAAAAAATTACTACAGTTTTTATGAATTTGAAGAAGATACTTTACAATATGCTTTACCAACAGTGAGTTTGTGATCACACTCTTCAAGAAATGTCACTTTTAACCTGTTAAGTGTGCTTAACGTGCTTATACGTCGGACTAAATCTCTATTGTGGTACGTAAAATACAATAAGAATATTATTTGGTGGCACATTTTTTTATTACCAACAGAACTGCTAAATATTCTATATTGCACGTCAGTGAGCTTTCGCTGCTCGAAACAAACTATTTTTAATTATAAACTAATCATCACTATTTTCTTTATTTTTGGATAATGCAGTTTTAATATAGATGTTATGTTAACCGTATTTGGTGCAGAGTAGCCGGTCTGGCAAAACGAATTCAACAGATGTTACAAATCACAAGATGTGCAAATGTTAAACTAATTGTAATTTATGTGTTTAATCGTAATTTATGTGTTACGATATGTTTCATTATGTGTTTAAACAACAAAGAGCTAAATAACTAAGAATGGTCTAAGGTTGCACTTGCTAATGTCTTGCCTGACTAAACGTTTTAGTCTAAATTTGCTGTTCCGGAAATGTTGATTGTGCGTTTTTCGAAAAAGTTATAATTGGACCCATTGCTTGGTTTCAATTACGCGTCCTGAGGCCCCAATAATTGCTGAATTATGAACTGTTCATGATTATTTACTTCATCTGGTTTAAAAATATATTTTAATGCATACGTTATAACTGTTAAAGAAAACTTGGGTAGTAAATTCTTCGCCAAATTTGTAACAGGACCTTTTGCATTACATTCGTCGCGTCGTTGCTTGATTTTAATTCTGCTCCCTGTGGAAGATTTCTGAAATTTAAGTCCGCACTAAACTTCTTAAAATGTCGTTATCTTGTTTCTTTATACGAAAAAAAAACTTTTTTAATTGGAGAAAAATAAACTGCTCTGAGTTTTTCTTTTTGACACATTGAGACATTTAAAAAATGTAAATTTTGGAAACGTAATTTGAAAATTAATTAAATCTTTATTTTTCTGGGCATTTTTTTCAAAAATTTATGCTTGAATATTTGAAACTTTTATTACATAGGTAGATCAAAATTATAAAAACCCTTTTATACAGGTAAACAGTCTAAGTTTTAGCGGCAAATGTATTGGATAAGATTTTACATGGCAAAGCTGTTGGTACATTCTGAAATATCATGCTTGAAGCTTTCAGAAACAGTGTTCTTTTTACCCATGCAGAATTTGGAGTGACTGAAATAAGGAGAGGAAGTTAATAAATTCTTTTTAGCTTCAATGCCAGCAATTTTGAAATCTTTATGTAAGTTTGTAACATTTATGTAAGAATCTTCTTCTTCTTTGTTAGCGCAGCAGCCCTTTGCTGGCCTTCGCTGCCTCAGCAGCTGACAAACAACAGCACCTCCTATTCATCGCAACACCCTTCCAATTTTTAATCTTTAGGGCTTTCAGGTCTTTTTCGATGTCGTTGAGCCTCTGGGGCGTGACATCTCGGGGCGGTATTTTCACAATTCTCATGGTGCTATTTTCAGGGCTTCTCCATAGATGGCCTAGCCATCTCTGCCTTTATATAAGAATACTTTTTTAATTGTAGTTTTATTGAAAAGGAAAGAAAATTTCAACGTTCGTTTTGGAATATGCAAATTTTGCACGGGTGAAAAATACACCATTTTTAAAAATTCCAAGCATGATCTCTCAAATTGTGTTTCTTGCTTGTTATTTTTTTGTTATGCACAGGTTTGCCATGTAAAATATTTCAAAACATTTGCTATTAAAAGAAAGATTGTTTACTTATAATTAGTATCAGATTTAATTTTGTTCAAACCCTGTACTTGTCTTTTAGTTAAAAATTTATGATGTGACATGTGTCGTAACTTTTTCCAGCCTGAAACTGAAATGAAAGTTTGATACCGATTTCTGTTTTCGAATCGGAAATGAGGCTTGTTATTGTTTTACTACCATAATGTGTCTTCATAGTTGTTAACTTGGATAAATATTTGCTGTCGTTTGGGGCCGCGCCTTTTATTTGAGGAATACGTGGATTAATGAATTCCGGCGAAAAGTATTGACGCGATAGAATAAGTGTTTAGAAGTTTATTATTGTTCAGACAAAATGTTAATAAGAAAAAGAATTTATTGCTTAGTTACTACATATTCTAATTTTTTTTTCGACCATCCATCCTAATGTTTGAAATTATACTGATATGCCCAATTTTAGGAAAAGAATTCGTAGTACTTTAAATTTATCGGATATTTATTCCAGTAGATACCACTTTAAAAAAAAAAAATATTTTACGAATTTCGACTTTCAACAATATAACAAAATTTTGTAGAAAGAGAGATACAAGCGTCACCTGGTGCCCAGTTTCAGAATCAGGTTTAAATAGCAATGAAATACATTTTAGTTTATATGAATATCTTTCATTTCTCTCAGACCAATTCCAATAAAGAAATTATTAAAAAGGGCAATAATAATTTCAGATTTAAATTTAGATTGCTATGTAATGAAATGCATTTCAGTTAATAGGAATATCTTTTGTTTCTCTCAGATTAGTTTTAATAAAGAAATTACTAAAAAATATAATATTTCAATATTTTTTGATTTTAATTTAGATTGTCTCATATTTTAGTTACTATGAATATATTTTATTTCTTTCAAATTAATTCAAATAAAGAAACTACTAAAAAGAATAGTGTTTTAATAGATCCAGATTGCTTTGTTTCGAAATAAGTTTTAACTAATACGAATATATTTTGTTTCTCCCAGATAAATTCAAATAAAGAAATAACTCAGTTAACGCTTTTAATCTTTTTAAAAATTTCCTGTTCTAAGAATGTTAAATAAAGATGTGTCGAAGCATGCATTGTTGGCAGCACATAAAATGTTTGAAATTAACCTGCCACATTTATTTAAGATAAAGTGATAGCTAAAACGTAAAAATTCTATTCTAATCAGAAAATTGCTGACATACTTTTATGCTTTCTTTTTGCCTGTCATATCATTTCAGTTTTTATAAATTTAATCAATATAACCAATTATTTCACATTAGTTTTTTAAAATTATTTAATAAAAAATGTACGAATAAAAATAACTTTCAATTGCTTTTATTTTGTTTATATTTCTTTTTCTAAATAAGAATGACTAGATAAATTGCGATAGAGAAAGAATAAAATTTCTTTTTCTCTTTTGACTAACAAACGGCGAACTCAAAACAGCCCCACTAGTAAATTGTCTCTATTACATTAGAATACCAAAATAATGGAGCTGTAACAAAATAACAAATGCATATAATTAACAAACCAACTGTAACATTCTTACAGTTTTAAAAATTGTTTTCTTTTATTACAGACATTCCGCCATTAGTTAAGATAATTTTGGCTTGTAGAAAAAAAAATTATGCATGTTAAACTTCTAAAAGAATTTATGATACGACTCGGAGCAATTGGGAAAAATTTTAATCACATTGTTTCTTTTTATTTTACATCTCTTATTTTACTAATATTGGAAAACTGCCAACCGTGTTGAGAGCTTTCGTTATGAATTTTTTTTCTCCTGTTTATTTGGGATATCGTAATAATCTTTTCGCAAACGAGAACGTTATTTTAATCGAGTTTTAAAACACAAATGGCTTTTTTAAGATCCATTTTTTTTCTTTTCGTAAGCTTTAATTTGAAAATAACCAAGATAATTTTGCAGTGGGGATAATTTTCTAAAGCATAGAATGGCCATGGTAATTTTCGTAAATATTCGTCTGCCATATCACATAAAATGTAAATTAACGGCAGACGATTTTTTCTCCTTAAAAAGCTAACGTAATTATTTTATTCTAAATTTAAAAATATTTACTGTTTTGAAATCGCACCAAATGGAACTCTGATNGGGGATAATTTTCTAAAACATAGAATGGCAATGGTAATTTTCGTAAATATTCGTCTGCCATATCACATAAAATGTAAATTAACGGCAGACGATATTTTCTCCTTAAAAAGCTAACGTAATTATTTTATTCTAAGTTTAAAAATATTTATTGTTTTGAAATCGCACCAAATGGAACTCTGATGAAATTTACTTTCATATCAAGTATTTGAAAATTTAAAATGATTCCTAAACTAATGAGTTGTCATCGAGATAGAGAGTGTTCTGTAAAAGGATTAAATATTTATTTTGCATTCTTGTTTCTTAACAGACAAAATAAATTAATTTCTTCCTAAGCTAATTTGACGACATTTTGGAATTCAGAATATCAAGACAAGAATCGTTTTTCACTTTGTTGGTAAAATTTCTTTTAATTTGTTGGAAGGATTTCATTAAAAAGTAATTAAGATCCGATCAATTTCGTTGAAGTGTAAATTTTCTAAACTTCCTAGTAATTTTATTAATTAAGAAAATATTTACAACTTACATTTTTTTCCTTTTCTCAACTATGTTCCAACAGCTTTCCGTGAGAAATAAAAATATCAGCGAAATTTCAAACTAACTTCTAAACCAAATAGTTGTTGTCAGGATTCCGGCAAAGTTTGAAAAATGTTTATAGTGGTAGATAAAGCCTGGTAAGGCTTAAGAGAATATTCTTTTAATTTACCTCTTTAGCGTTTAAATATTCCGATTATATTCAAATATAAAGAATTTAAAAAAAAAACATGTAATGAATAATATGATAGTCTTAAATACATTGAATTATCGATGTTTGTTTAACCCATTCCTTGCCAAGAATGCAGAAATCTTAATTATTTTGCATTGATCTGAAAAATAATTTTAGGAAAAAAGTGGTGAAATCATGTGCCTAAATTAAATGGATAAATGGCGGCGTTAGCTACCAATTTGGTTTGAAAAATGAAAAGATATCATTTTAGATTATATAAAAAATATTTATCTAATTAATATAAATAAGGTGAACTCCAATTTTTTATTTATTCGAAATAATTGTTTAAAATTACGCAATCAAGTTACCAATCTTTATTGTTTTAAAAAAAATGGAAGACATTCCGAAAATGGGGGGATAAGGGGGGATTAAGGAATACGAGAAGGTTTTGTTAGTGTTACAGTTACTTTACAGAACAATTATTTTAAATATAATGTTTGAAGTGTTGATGAAAAAATCTGGAGTGAATAAAATTGAACCTAAAAATAGCTTTGCATTACGTAGAAAATAGTGAAACGGTGCTCCCACGAGTTTTAAATTATTTCCGTAGAAGCGAAAAAGAGAAAGAGCTAATTTTATCAATCGTGACTACTATTATCTTTTATTCTGCAAAGGAAATGATTTTAAAATTTGGTGCAAGAAGACGTCTTAACGTTAAAGAAGTGCCTTAGGGAAAGAAATTACTTCGAGAACCTATGGGAATCCACTAAAACATATCTGCAATTTGTGTATTATACATTAACTTTTAAGATTTATGGGAACCCTCTGAAATATAACTGTAATTTGTACGCTTTACATTTTTTTCCGATTTATGGGAGCCCTCTGAAACATATTCGCAATTTGTATAATCTATATCCTCCTTTTCAGATGTATGGGAGCCTTCTGAAACATATCGCAATATGTATATTCTGCATTATTTTTAGATTTATGGCATATCCGCAACTATATTCTGCTTTCAGATTTATGGGAGCCCTTTGAAACTTATCCGCAATTTTTCTATTCTACAATCTCTTTTCAGACTTATGTTAGCCTTCTGAAACATATCCGCAGTTTGTGCATTCTACAATCTCTTTTCAGATTTGTGGGAGCACTCGGAAACGTATCCGCATTTTGTACATTTTACATTTTCGTTTCAGATTTATGGGAACCCTTCGAAACAATTTAGCAATTTGTACATTCTATATTTTCTTTCCAGAATTATGTGAACCTTCTAAAAATTATTCGCAGCTTGTGCATATTACAATCTCTTTTAAAATTATTGGGATCCTTCGGAAACGTATCAGCGATTTGTACATTCCGCGCTCATTTTTCAGATTTATGGGAGGCTTCTTTAACATATCCGCAAATTGTTTCTCCTTTCAGATTCAGTAAGGTGTGCCCATTACTTTAAGCGATAGAAGACACAACAATCAAAAGTTGCCAGAGTTTCCCTTTAGAGGTTTTCAATTAATTTATTTAAATTAGATGACACGGACATGTTTCATTTAGAGGAATACGAACTCTTTCAGACGCTAAACCACAGATTAAAATAAAAAATAAATAAATTGAATTGAAAGGTAGAAAATTAAATTTTTTTAAATCCTCTAATTTAATATAATTTTAAATTAAAATATCCAAAATTTGAGAGAAATCGATAAACGAGTTTTAGTGCCCTAACATTTAGAATCTTTATAAAAGGTCACAAAGATGCCTTGATTTGTGAAAATTGTTTCTAGTGGTGGCAATTTTTCTTTGTTTTTATGAATGATTCCTAATTAAGTTAATTGGATATCAAATTAATTTGCCCACCACTACTCAAGAATTAATTAAAAGTAAAAAATTCTAAATTTTAATTATCAAGCCTTTTAAAGTGTTATAGCAAATTCAATCTAATTTTGAAAGTTTTAGTTTTCAAAATGGTCTTCAGTATTTTAAATTTTTTTTATAGAAATTGGAGCTGTCTGAGAACGATTCAATTTTTTCAAAAGTAAATAATGGCTGCTCAAATGTTTGAGTATTATTATTATTTATTTTGAAGAAACAAGTTACATTATGCTGCGATAATGCGTTGATAAAAATAATTGAGCTATAAGCTTACTCAAAGAGCTCGTTGCGCTATTACAATGCGACGCAATGCAATACAATACAGTACAGTACAGAACAGCCTAAAGTGGGTTGGCAAAAAGGTTGGTAAAAGAGATGTATTATGGTTGAACTATTAATAAATTAACAAATCATATACAAGGTGTAACACACTTCATCATAAATTTTATTTTTATAGGATTCGAATGCAAATCTACGTACGTATTTTTAAAGAGGCAAGAAAACTTCACCCCTGTCCGCTGTGCTGTCAGATCCCATGATTCATCATTGTTTTCTTTCTTAAACGTCGATATTTCCTACAAAAACAAAGATTATTTTGTTTATAAAATATATATAATTATAGTTTTAAGAGACACCATTTTGTTCATTGTAACAAAATGAACTATTACCTGAAAATAATTTATTTTTAGGAATACAGATTATGTAATAGTCTAAGAATAATTCACTTATGTAATTACACATAAGTGATTACTTATGTGTAGTGTTTCTAATTAAAGAGAATTATATCATCATGCCAATTCAAATGGGAAAGAGATTTTATCTCTCTAAAATGAAACTTTTTACATTTTTTAAAATTTCGTTATAAAATTTAAGATATAATAACTGAAAACACCTAATCTCTCTCTCTCTCTCTCCTCCAGCTCTCTCCCTCCCCCCCTCTCTTTTTTATTACTATTACTATTGACATGGACTTAGACTCTAACTTATGAAAAAGATCTCGAGAGGGATAAATAAATATTTCATCAGCAATATAAAATTAGTAATTATTTAAAACAAGAAAAGGTGAGAAATATCACGGAAAAAGAACTTGACATTGAGCTTTCCAACAAATGGTAAAAGCTGGGGAGTAAAAAGGATCGTTTCATCACATCAAGTTTTAATTCCTAGGTTGCATTTCTATGAACTGTAGGGCTGCCCGCGGGCTATTTTTTGTAACAAGTTTCACAGTTAATAATAATGGTTAATTTTTTTCCATCGTACTTCTAGTTCATTTTTTACGCATTTCTGTAATTTTAAGCTTCTAATTTTTATATTTTTTTTGCTTATCAAAACAAAATATAACGTAAAGTTGAGCACCCAAACGTGGCAGCAGCTTTTGCAATTTTTTAATGTATGGTTAATAAATAGCATTCGTTTTAAATATAAACCTTCGCTTAATTTTTTATGGTGTAAGTTTTTAAACATTTATCAAAATAAAATTATGTTGAGTTAAACGAATATTTTTTGACTTCAGAAAAGCTAAAAACGATAAATAGTGCTTTCTCATAATTATTTCCTAAAATTAATTATATTTTCAGTTATTTGACTAATAAATAGTAGTTTCTATGAAAATGCCCCTTTTAAAAACATAAATTTTAATTAGTATCAAAGAAAATAATAAGTACAAGTAGCTGGAATAATAACCATGCAAATTTTCTAAACATCTGAGAAATAATGAGGCACATTTCCAAGATTCATTTAGAATGAAAATGAATAATCAATTTGAAAAATAAATTAAGAAATAATAAGGAGAATATCAAAATCAATAAGAATATTATTATTCCAATGTTCTCTTTGAACTAATTAAACTGTCCGACGGATTCTTTAGAAAAGAATGATTTTCATCTTAGACATAATAAATTTGCAAAGATTGTTAGAAACAAATTTAGCACGCGATTGCAGAAATTTCTATTTATTCAAGAGATGGAAAATGAACTATATTCAATTTAGGAATTAGAATAAAAGAAAAAGAGGAAACTTATTGTGGAAAGTTCGATTAAAGAAGTTTTATTTTTACTTTGGTATACCTCGTTGAAAATCGTTTATTGAATTTGCGTTCGGAATATGCATTGAACTCATTACAATTTCCTTCAATACTCTACTCAAAATATGAAATTAATGTGTTTTTCATTTCGTTTTTCTTGATTTATTAAAAAGTATTGTTTTGAAATAAAAAAGATACGTAAAAAATATGAAAATTGCAGGGGAATTTTGAATTTTTGAGAGTGATTTTTGCCAGTGCTTTTGCAGAAGTTCACTATTGCTTCTTATTCTCCATTTTATTTTATTTTATAACAGTAGTTAAGCAGCCGATTGTATCCAATTTTGAGTTTACCACTACCAATGTTTAACTCCGTAGTCTTGTAATTTTGAACTCAATTCAGAAGACAAGGCAAGTCCTGGATTAACTATTGGGAGAAAGTTTGCTTTCGTGGAAGACTTTTTGGTGGAACTGACCCCCATTTGCTTTACAAAAAAAGGAAAACTGCGGAAACTTCTCACGGTTAGTCTGATGGCAAGGGGGACCTAACTCCGGATTCGTCTACCACTGTGGATATTTTTAAGTCAGCACTGTGGTCGGTGAGAGCCGGGTGTGGAATTCGTGTCAACCTTAGATTTGAGCCCGGTTCACCTAAATGGGAGGCAAATGCTCTATCTCCTGATCCACCATGACTCTCTAATTCTCTAATGAGAATTGTTAATTTGACCGAATAAAATTTTTATAAAATTTTTCTTTTAAATATCAATAAGTTATTTTTCGCTTGATATTTATCCGCTTAAGTCTAGGCTTCATTAGCATAAAGAAAATCGCATTTACTGAAAAAAAAAACTTATAATTTAATTAAACAAAAAATAGTGTATTTTTGTTCCATTGTTATTAAGAAAATGAATAATTAAAAATTTATTTTTGACACTTTTGCTTCACGGCAATCAATTTTAGAAAAATATAAAATAATTTTTTTTCTACTTTTATTTCAAAATAAGTAAACTATCGGTGACTACCACTACCTATTAATAGTTAAATTATATACAATATTATTTATGTCAATTTTCGCTCTATAAATATTGTATATATTGTATTGTATTGTAATGTGTTGTATAATAAGTATAATTTATTATAATTTGCATTATAATGTATTGTATATAATGTATTGTATTGTATAATAAATATTGTATTGTATTGTACTCTTCCCCACAGTTTGTGTCAATAAAACAGATGAAGTGGCAGTAAGATGCATATTATCATCCAACTATTAATGAAGATACATAGTATGATATTTTCTCTTGACAGTAACGCGTTGTTTTTTGAAATAAGCTTTTCGTGAATTTTAGAAAACTAAAATAGTGCTAAGCATACGTCAATTTAATTTTGTTTTTGTCTTTATAGATCACCACTTTTCATCAATAGATTACCGAATAATCACCTGCACTCGGCTGATAGTGAACGTGTTAAAAAAATTTATATCTCTTTATAAATAGTGAAAGTTAAAATCTCTCAACTGGGCTAGAAATGAATTGTTCTACATACGACTAAACAGCTCTGCTCTCTTCCATTACTAATCTCTTTTACTCGAAACAGGGATGAAAACAGCCCCGCTTTCTTCTAAAGTATTGTATTGTATTGTGTTGTATTGTACTCTACTGTACTGTATTGTACTGCACTACACTGCACTGCACTTTACTGTATTGTATTGTACTGTTCTATACTGCACTGTACTGTACTGCACTGTATTGTATCGTATTGTATTGTACTGCACTGTACTGTACTGCACTGTATTGTATTAGACTGTATTGTATTATATTGCATTGCATTGCATAGTTCTGCATTGCAAAAGTGAAATATTTTCCAATTAACTCGCAAGGAAGCAGCATGCTTTAGCAAACATTAAATAGCACACAATTGGCGAACTTTACGTTAGGAGATCAATCCAAACTTTCTATTCTTCTCATGACTATACTGTTTTGTGACCGTATAGCAATAGTTTTTGAATTGTGACTACACCTTCTTCCATGTTTTGCTAAAAAAGCTGAACTTCTCAAAAACAAAATTAAAAAAATTTCCCCTCCTCTTCCTTTGAAAGTAGCAATTCAAGAGTTCTCGAGCTATGGTGAAGTCAGCAAAAAGTGAAATATTTTTCAATCAACTGGCATGAAACCGGCATACACACACAACTTTATGGCTTTTTTAACATACATTAAATAACACGCGTGCAAATCGATAAACTGTAGTTAGGAGAGTGGTCCGAAGTTTCGATTGTTCTCCTGACTATACTAATGGAACCATATCACCATATTTTCCAGATACCAGCTACACCTTTTTCATGCTTTGATAAAAAAGAAGACAGCTACCAAAAAGAAGAAAAAAGCATGTTGTTTCATCTTAAGTATGGTTTTATGCATGTGCGGTATTGTCTGGCTCGCAACCTAAATGGCGAAGTATTAATAATATTTGAGGTCAACCCTTTGAACCATAAGGATTGGCACTTGAAAATCCGATTATTAAAACAAAAGTTAAGAGTTGTCTTTCTTTCCGCCTCACTTTACCCATCGAATAATTTCAGAATATAATCTCCTCGACAGAACAGCAATCAATAAACAAACCATCGAATTCCAATCTTTCAAGTACAAGCTATCAAAAAGCTAGAAAGTGATCTAATATGTCTTCTTTGACCAATTCGACTTATCTATGATCCGTTCGGAAAGATGAAGGGGTGGTACATCGAACGAATGAGTAAGAAAAGTGATGACCGAAGATAGATCGGTTGTTTCTTGCCACCATCTGGAGAGTGTGAGCACACGGCTGTTCCCAAACGATAGAACTTAAGAAGTTCTTCTGTTCGATTTCACACCTTTTGTTTTTTCTTTACACACACTAGATATTTCCCCCCTCAATATTTGCTTCTTTTTTTTTATATAGATATGCTGTGAAGTATATTGGTAGCATTAAATGCTTTTATGAATAAATAGGAAAGAAATCTATAGAAAACTATTTATTTTCTAAAGATATTGGGTAATATGTTGGTATTTTCCAAAGACATGTATAAGAGGGACTTTTATATATTTCATAAGAATCCTATGGATTTGGATATTAGTCAGTTTTTGAAAGTTTTAGATATATATTATTTTTTTGGCTTATGGCAATTTTGTCCCTTTATTTTAGGTGCTAGTAAATGTGTAGTAATTTTACGTGAAATTTGTTTGTACTGTAACTTTTACTTTTTTAACGCTTTTAAGCTATTTAAAATTTTAAATTAATATTTCTCAAGAACTATTCGACCAATTTTAATGAACTTTAAATTTATGCGTTTAAAATTACTTGTTTGAACATTTAGAGAGTGTATGTTTTCATTTTTCATTTCCCACCTTAATTAATGCATTTTAATATCTTTTCTATTCTAATTATTCAAATCATGAAAATTATTCTGTTGCTAGATCGAATATAAAAAGAAAAAAAAGGCCACTCTCTTTACATTTTGATATCTCTATACATTTCAATACATTTTGAAATATTGGCCAGAATTTTATTATACAAAGCCACTATCTTGAAGTAATGTCCTAAATTGTGCTTAACAGTTAACTGTATTCGTGGTGGAGCACGCTTTTTCTTGAATTACGAAATCATTTTTCTGTTGAAACATAAATTTTTTTTTTTGACTTCATTCGATTTAACGTTCAAAAATAACCCAAAATAATCCACATTTTCCACTGTGGACTGATCGCAGAGACGCGGTTCCCAGGAGAACACCGAAGTCAAGCATCACTGACAGCGGTGGGTGACACTTTGATCAGTCAGCGTAGGGACCGAGGGTGTGCGGTATCAGTTCTCGTCAAACTGTTCTACCGTAAAGTGTTCGACTTCAAGCGCAGGTCGTTGGGCTACCAAAGCGGTTGAGCCATCCCCTCTGCAGAGGATCAAAATTGAGATAGCATGTCATCGGATCTTCCTCAAGGATGTTTCCCAGACCGTCGCCAATAGCCCATTGTGCAGCTCTAGTCCGACGTAAATAAAGTACCAACCTACCTACCAAACCACATTTGGAAAAGTCCGACGATTAAACATATTTATAATTATTTTATATGGTGATTATTAGTTGATAGAGTATATTTATTGCTAATTATTATTTTAATTATTTGATATGCTTTCAGGGGCTGACAAAATTCAAAAAGAAAAAGAGAACCTGCGCTTGTTGTAATTAATAAAAATTTTGTATCAGTAAGCTACAAGAAAAAAAAATTCCGAAAAATTGCAGATGTTTTCAGCTATGCACGCACATTGATGTTAGGCCTGGTCTTATGATATTTTTTGTAAGATGTCGATGGTCCAGGGAGCTTGATCCAGCACTTGATCTGGCTGACATGCTTCCTGTCAGTGTCGGACTGACGGGGGTGTAGTCCAGGCAATAGAGCACAAAAATGGACGTTACCTGCTGTAAAATTTTTATTGAATTCGTACTTTGAAGTTTTTGGTGGTGCTGAACTCGAATCTGCATTTGCAACCAAATTTTGTTTCTATGAAAATCTGGAACAATCCAGTTATTTACCTATAACTTTTTTTGGCTTAAGATAGAAAATATTTGGTAGATTATATGAAAACTGGAAAATATTTTCTACATATTCTATGCCTATAATGTGTTCGTAGAGTAATAATGAAAGTATGAAACACTAGGCAAGTATGAACACTGTAGTTGATAGTAATTTTAAAATTAGATAAAAGTCCCTAAAAAAGCTATGCATTTGTATGTTTAATTTTTATTGAAAATTTCATTTGGTTATAAATGTTTTCCACTGTCAAACTAAATGTTATCAATGGAATAGGGAATAGCATTCGGTGTGAACGATCCTTAAGGATTCTATAAGAAACATTAGTTCACTTTTTTAAAAAGGAACTAATGTTTGAAATTTACTTTTTTAAAACTATTTTATAAGTGTTTATCCTGGGAATGCTCTGTCAGAAAAATTGAAAATTCATAACTTTTTTCAGGTTTTAAATAAGTAAGATTCAAAAAAATGTTTCAATTGTTATATATCGTACTAGTTTTCAAATACAAATTTTATAGGAATAATTGTTTCCATTTTACTTTATAGCCATCGTTGAACAGCTGACCTTAATCTAGATTACGACTACCAATATTCAATTTCGCAACCTTGAAATTTTGAAATCAATCCAGAAGACAAAGGAACTCTTGAATCAAGTATTGAGAGAAATTTGTCTTCTTGGAGAACTTTTTGATGGAACTAAAGAGCATTTGTGTTACATGAAGAGGAAAATCCCTAAAACTTCCCACGGTAAGCCTGACGGCAAGGGGACCCTAACCCATGTTCTGTCTACCACTGAGGATATTTTATATCAGCCAGTGTGATCGATGCGAGACGAGTGCGGAATTCGTATCGGCTACCACTAGGATTCGGACCCGGGTCACCTAATTGGAAGTTGAGTGCTCTGTCCTTTGAGTAACCACGGTTCTGTCTAATTCCTTCCCAAGTTCCCTTTTCGCAAAATTTTATTCTCTATGTTAAAACCTTAAAACCGTTCTGGCATATTGGCACCGTCGCTGTTTCTGAACATTTTCGCCAAACAGCTTTTTAACTCTCATCATTCAAAAGTAGTTTGTGTAATTAATATGAAGAACATTCTGATATCAAATGTTACGGATATGGTTATCACTTTTTGAATTATTTTTTGTCAAATTTGAAAATCCCCCCCCCCCCCGCATCAGGTAATTTAATTTAGTAAAAATCAGGGTCATTGCGATTTTTATGTGACCCTGTATACTTATGTCTTAAAAAAAATCGTAGTATTTATTTCTTCACATCTATGGGTATTTTAAACGGAGTGAGACGTCTTTCTAATTTTAAGAAGCATTTGTTTAGCCTAAAACATGCTACGTTAAAAGCATATACATTGTTAGCATTATAGAGAGGGATAACGGTGTAGCTCTCATCCTGTAGACGAGAGGTCACCCTATAGCATTATAGTAAGAACACCTTCCATTAATGAAAAACACACACAACTAATGAAAAAAAATCTGATTTGACGATATTTATTGAAAAAGTTTCAAGCAATTTTTCTAAATAGTTTTCGCGCTTTTTAAAAGAAAGCTCAAAATGATTAGCTTTTGAAGATTGAAGATTTCCCTCATTTCTTTTAAATTTTAATTTTAATTAAAAACTTCGACCAATGAGGGTATATCCAATCATAGCTTTATTTTGACAAGTATCTTATAAAGACATGCAAGTATAAAAAAAAACTTGAATAATAAATGTTATTTTAACTAATAATTTTTACTATAATATTAATTTCAGGGATAAAATTGTATAATATATTGTCCAATATTTTAAGCACTGGGTCTCTATCAGAATTATAAGGTATTTAAACAGTGTTTTTTTTTCCAACTATAACGAAATATTTGAAGATCAAGGAGAAAGAACGGTTTATAACCATTTTTTTCACAAAAGTGACGATTAGATCTTAATCTGTGGTACATTGAAAATTACTAAGTTTTTTCCAAATAAATAATGATGTCAAATAAATAATAAGAGAGTTATTTGCTCAGAGAGGATGGACCGGTTTGGAGAAAAAATGGTTTATGTCTATCCACAAAATCCGTTTTTTTCTTCTTCTCAGAATCAACTTTCATGGATATGAACCGTTCTTGCAAATTGATCTTTATTTCAGTGCTGAGCTTTATTTCAATTGAGCTACTTAGTTGCTAATAAATTTATGATATGATTGAAACATAAGAAATAGAAACAATGAACGCCGAAAACTGTCATTTTTATTTAAATACCAAAAAAGGCCTAAATTACATCATTTGAAACAGATAGAACAATGTATGAAATTCATCCGCCTCGATAAATGACAGAAACGATAGCTTTGATGAGATTTCGTTGAAATATATGTTTCTGAAGCTACGTAAATCAGCTTCAACCGTCACTTGTCACTTCTAACTATTCTTTGTTTTTCTTCACGCAGGAACAGAATAACTTTCGGAAAAACCATCCGACACGCTTTTTTTTGTTCTTTTTAATCTTTTTCTGTTTCCCTGCTTCATCAACCACATTTTTGGCTCCCTCATAACTATCACTCCTAAAAAAGCGAATGAATATGTTCTAAATTAAGATTTCTGTACAGCAAGGTTAGGAAACGTATATTTATAATATATTAGGATAAAAAGTAAGTTTTACTAACTACAAAGAACTAAAATAATAAAAACAAGCTATTAAAAGTTCCGATAAAATTATTGTACTATATTAAAAACAATTGTTAAAAAAAACTTATTAACTCAAACAAAATTATAATACCTTTTTCCGCCCTCATTTCCACAATCCAGTTTATGGGCGAACTTTTCTGCATCAATTTCAGGTTTCACAGAAGATGCAACTTCTATGTCCAGAATATCAACTCTGAAACTAAAAAAATCAATTGTAAGAACTTTGCCCATTTTCAATCGTTTCAGAGTAAAATCAAACTCATTCATGTGATTTAAAAGCTATTCTATATTTTAGTTTTTTCTTCTAATTTAGTATCACATTTCTGAAAACAAAGTTTTATGATTCTTCAGTATTAAAGATTGCCCTAGAAAAAAGATTTTGCATCCAAAATGACAGTAAGTAGGAAGTGTGCGTTCGTAAATTTGGCATATTTGAACAATGATTAAAAAAGATGCAAAAAATATTTTCAGTTCTAAATTGGAATATGAAAACGTTTAAATCCATTTTGTATGTGCCCAAACCGCATTTGGAAAAGNATAATTTTTATTACCATTGATATTTCCTCACCGAAAGCTAGGCTAGTTATATCCCGATACTTCGTTTTTAAATCTATGTAAAAATCAATTGATTTTTACGACCGCTATGTGAAATCAAAAACCTGTCTAACCAAAATTTTTTACTTTTGAAACAGTTTTTTTTTTTTTAAAGGAAAAACATGATTGCACAAATATTTCATGATTTCAGTTATTCAGAAACACAAAATAGTTCTGCATACAATAATTTGCTGTCGCGAGGACTATTCATCATGGGACTCAAAACCACGTTGAGGTTAAATTCGCTTTGGTAACCGGACAACCTGCGTTCGATGTCAAAGAAAGAGAACCGACGCCGCATACTCTCAGTCGTTTCTCAGACTGGTGAAAGTGATCACCCATCCGCACACTGGCCACAACTAATAATACTTAACTTCGTTGAGGTACTGGGAACTGTATCTTACGAACAATCCACTGTGGAACAGGAGACAAGACATGTGATTTAACCTTGATATTGCATGGTTATAAAGATCCCCCAGATATTTACGCCAAATGATTTCTTTTTAAGAAATTACGTCGAAGACACAGTTTAGGAATCAAACAATGCAGAAAAAGTATAGATAGATATAAGTCATTTTCAAAGTATTATGTGCCACTGAAAGTAAAGTGATAGTGAAATTATATCAATTGAAGATCAAGGGGAAAGAACGGTTTATAAGCATTTTTTCACAAAAATGGCGATTAGATCAATTGAAAATTACTAAGTTTTTTTTCAAATAAATAATGATGTCAAATAAATAACAAGAGAGTTATTACGCAGAGAGGATGGACAGGTTTGGGGAAAAAATGGTTTATGTCCATCCACAAAATCCGTTTTTTTCCCTTCTTCTCAGAATCAACTTTCATGGATATGAACCGTTCTTGCAAATTGATCTTTATTTCAGTGCTGAGCTTTATTTCAATTGAGCTACTTAGTTGCTAATAAATTTATGACATGATTGAAACATAAGAAATAGAAACAATGAACGCCAAAAACTGTCATTTTTATTTAAATACCAAAAAATTCCTAAATTACATCATTTGAAACAGATAGAACAATCTATGAAATTCATCCGCCTCGATAAATGACAGAAACGATGGCTTTGATGAGATTTCGTTGAAATAAATGTTTCTGAAGCTGCGTAAATCAGCTTCAACCGTCACTTGTCACCTCTAACTATTCTTTGTTTTTCTTCACGCAGGAACAGAATAACTTTCGGAAAAACCATCCGACACGCTTTTTTTTGTTCTTTTTAGTCTTTTTCTGTTTCCCTGCTTCATCAACCACATTTTTGGCTGCCTCACAACTATCGCTCCTAAAAAAAACGAATCAATATGTTCTAAATTAAGATTTCTGTACAGCAAGGTTAGAAAACGTATATTTATAATATATCAGGATAAAAAGTAAGTCTTACTAACTACAAAAAGTCTTACTACAAAAAACTAAAATAATAAAAATAACCTATTAAAAGTTCCGATAAAACTATTTTACCATTTTAAAAACAAATGTTAAAAAAAACTTATTAACTCAAACAAAAATATAATACCTTTTTTCACCCTCATTTCCACAATCCAGTTTATGGGCGAACTTTTCTGCATCAATTTCTGGTTTCACAGAAGATGCAACTTCTATGTCCAGAATATCAACTCTGAAACTTAAAAAATCAATTGTAAGAACTTTGCCCATTTTCAATCGTTTCAGAGAAAAATCAAATTCATTCATGTAATTTAAAAGCTAATCTATATTTTAGTTTTTTCTTCTAATTTAGTATCACATTTCTGAAAACAAAGTTTTATGATTCTTCAGTATTTAAGATTGCCCGAGAAAAAAGATTTTGCATCCAAAATGACAGTCAGTACGAAGTGTACGCTGGTAAATTTGGCATATTTGAACAATGATTAAAAAAGATGCAAAAAATATTTTCAGTTCTAAATTGGAATATGAAAACGTTTAAATCCATTTTGTATGTGCTAAATGCATTTTATACGTCAAATTTTAAAATCTATTTCCTATTTTACCTGTTAAAACATTTAGAAATTTTTAATTTAATTACAATTATGATTTATTTACTTTGTTTAAACTAATATTTTAAATGGTATTTTTTGCTCAATTTCCCCTTTCATTACATAGATTACATCTAAAATGTAATAGAGCAAACCTGCTCTCTCTCTCTTCATATATATATATATGCATGTTTTGTTTAATTTTATACTTTTTTGCTTAATTTTTTTTTCGTTTAAATTTTTTGGTGCTCCTCACACTATAGTTTCGATATATTTTGCTTTGTCTGTGTATGAATGCGATATTAGAATTGCTTCTCTTTTTGGATGTAATCTCGTGCGCTGATGACGAGAATATATCTTTTCCTCATTTAATTTTCCAATATTTTTTTTAATTTCAAATTTTTTAAAATTTTAATTGTTTTCTCAAATTTCAAATTTGTGAATATTTTTAAAGACACTTTTTATCCTCCTTTTAAAAATCTTTATGTTTTTTTCATGCTTCTCCTCAGTATAAAAAAGNCCTATATATATATATATTATTCTATAACTTTGATTTGTGATTCAATTAAAAATTAAAATACCTTTTGCACTCCACCTTTGCAAAACCCTGATAAGGGGTGAAATTGTTTTCAAAAATTTCCAGCCTAACCGATGCTTCAACATCCTTTCCTAAAGAGCATATTCTAACTCTGAAAATGTAAAAAGCTGTTATGAACTTTCTTTGCAGTTTTTCCTAGATAATTGTTAACAGATAAAAAAAACAGCTCTGTGATGCATGTTATTTAAAAAAGGACAAATAATTTCAACCCCGATGATTGAGAATCAATTTATAAGAATATCGAGCATTAAATTAAATATTTTACTTCTAAAACAAAATATTTTGCCTAAGGTCAAGTCAGTAGACTCCATTTATATTATTTACTTAAATATTGCACGCCGAAAGTTTGAAGTTTATTTCTAACTTAAATTTAAATGAGAAAACTAGCAAAACCACTATTTAATGCTCATTCCACGTAAGTTGTAAAAATCAACTTCGCGTTCTTATGCAGAAACAATTGAAGTTTCGTAGATAGCTTCTTAGCAATCTTTTCTAAATTTATATATAGTTTCCGAATTATCCTTTCCGTAATAGAATACAATAGAGATTACAAAATTAATTTCATAGATTACATGGATTTATAATGTATATTTTCCCTACATGTAATATCTCGGAATTTTTTTTTTTTAAATCTAAACCAAAGTATCAATAATTTGAAGTATATCATGGAGCAAAGTTATCTGTAAATGGTTCATTTTTCACAATATAAAGTTTGCAAAATCTTTGAACTAAATTGAGGTACAAAACTTTACAAATTACTAAAACATTTTGCATTTTTGGAGTTTGAAATTTAAGAATACAATTTTTTACCACATACCAATTTTTTACCATGCTTTTAAAAATTTCTTTCACTTTTGTCTTTAAATCCCGATATTTATTTTATAATCAAATAATGATTTTTTTAATTATAATAAACAGAACATAAGGCTTAAGTAAAAAAAAGTTTTCTCCATCAAATTTGAAAAATGAAAACATGTTTAATCTTAATAATAAGTATAGAAGTCTTCTACAGCATTATTTAAAATAAAATTCCGTTGAAACGTAAAAAGTAATTTTTTCTTGATTAATTTATTATCATTTCTTAATTATTCTAGAATTACTTTATAAACTTAATACATGGATTTGATAATAAGTTGCTGTTATAAGCGATAATCAGAACAACAGTTTCTGCATTTATTCGAATTTATGATATAAATTTTAACAATAATGCGCATGCATGTAAATAAATATTTAAAGGAACTCGCCTTTAAATAAAATTTTTTTAGATGTAAGCATGCAAATAAAACTAGATTTAAAAAAAAAAATTTTTTTTCTTACAGAGCAAAACCAAAATTTATTGTTCAAATTATTATTTTAAATGTATTCAACACAAAAATGAATTGTTATCTCTAGTGCAACATAGCACATTGAAAAATAAGTATATTTTTTATTTAATAATAAACAGAAGCTACTCTTTAAAAACAAAAATACTAAATATAATTAAAATACCATCACTGCCTTCTTCAGAAATTATTGTTTTGTAGATATAACAATTTCAATGAACAAAGAAACTAAAGACTATTTATTGCATGTATTAAAAAATTGTTATTATAGAAAACTTTTATTTACAATGTGCATAAATACCTTTCATTATCAGCAACTTCACTCGCCAAATTAGGAGGAGCATTTCTCTCCTCATAGGCATACTTGAAACAATCGAACATCTCATCATTCCAAGTACTGTCATCAATCCTAAAATAAAATAATAAATAGTTTATTTTTTTCATTTGGTTAAATTTTAACACACAAGTTCTTACACAAATTCCTCTTTTGTTTATGTTATTTAAATAAGAATATTAGATAGATAGATAGATAGATAAATATACCTATGACTTCTAACATCATTGCCAACAATTTCTTTCGGAAACCATTTGCTAATAGTATTCCAAAATGAAAACGTGGGTTCAGATGGAATATTTGGCTCTTCAGTATGGCTAATCACACAGTTCGATATGCCAAGTTCCCCACTAAAATGAAAACATGGTGTTATTATCCTTACTATTTTCTTTACACATTCTTCATACACGGTTGCACTTAAAGATTTAGGTGCAATTTATTTGAGGAAAAAGAGGGAGGAGAAGAAAGGAAGAAAAGAGATTATGATTTTTTTAAAAATATTCACAAATCTAAAGATTTTTTTTTTAAAATAAGAAAATAAATAAATAAATATTTGAAAATTAAAATTAATAAAATATATAATCTCGTCATCAGCTCACACGATTATATTTTTAAAAAAATTGGTGCTTTCCAATATTGTGTTAATGTAACCAAAGCAAAGTACATCAATATAATAGTGAGAGTATTATTATTATATAAAAACGCATTATTATTTTTCTTAAATTATGTTATATTATATTATATATAAATAAATAATCAGATTGAAGTGCGTTAGATTGATTTCAAGATTTTGAAAATTGATTATTCGAATAAAACAATTTGTATAAGATTTATTTTTAACTTAAGATAAATATGCATCGTTTTCTCCCAGAAAAGTAAAATATATGTCTTACCTTTTTTCTAAATTCAAATTAGTGTTTCGCAAAAATGTTTATTATTTTCTGAACTTTTTAAATTACTTTGTGATCTGGTATATAGATTTGTTAATATTTTTTGAAAATTTTAATCCAGTCGTTGCAATGTAGATTTTAATTGCCTACCTAACATCTAGTATTCGAAGCAACATCCAACCCTTTAAGGATTCAGAGGTGCATAAAGCATTTAAAATGCTTGAAATGTTTTTATTGTGATATGAAGCTGGGTTTGTTTTCTTAACTGCGGAGTTAAACTCATTCATAAGCAGTATATTTCAATAAAAAATGTGTATCAAACATAAAAAATGTAGTAAAAAAATAATTAAAAAATATAGAATTAAAATGAATTCTTTGTTTATTACTTCAAATTATGTAAGGATTCGTAGTATCACCTCAACCTAGACAAAGTCATGATTTATTAAAATTATTGTTGGATTTCAAAAAAGGAAGTAATACCAATCGAGCTGTTGAAACGAGACATTTTCTATGAGAATCGATGGTTTTTTTAAAAAAAAAACAAATTTGGTCAATGGTGAATTAAGATAAAGATACGGTAGAGTGATAGTTGCTTCTAGTATACGGCCTGGTCTACTACAAAAAACTTCAATAAAGTTAAAACATGAATTGTTAATAAATATTTTCTTAAAATAAATTTGCTAAATAAACTGTTAAATTAATCGGAAAAGAAAGTAGTCTGACATCAAGTTAGAAAAGATGATCATTCGACTGATCTGACCTCTACGAATCATATTTATAATATTTATTTTGGTATTAAAATAAATCTTAGTACTTTTGAGCCATAACATCTTTGTTGTTCTTTTTTGGTTCGGAATGTGTTTCTTCCAAATTTCTTTCCACAGAATCCTTCATTACACTTTCCACACTAAAATTGTAATGAAATATCGCTTTATTAATTGAAACAGATTACTAGACATGCATTTAAAAGAAAAGAATCTTATTCCATTAAATTAAGTAATAAAAATATTTTCAAACATTTGGTGAAAAAATCAATTAGATGAACGCTTAGAATTGAAGAAAAATCTGGTAAAATCTCCAAGTTGTACATGGCAGTGAAATTTCTGGTAAAAAAACCATAATTCTAGCTAATAAAATCCAAAATATGCGATATTTAAATCCTTCATTTGAAAATTTTTTCAGTCATATTTCACCGGTTTATCGAAAATTCTAGTTTTTAGAACTATTGTTTTTATTGCAGCCCAATAAATGCTTATAGCTTGTTCTAAGGTTTCATAGTGCAATTGCCAAATTTCATGACATTTACCGAATTTTATCGCAGATTATAAAACTATATTTAATTTTAAATTTTTGCAAATCCATTACAGAAGCGCCTCGCTAAAAATTCCGAGATTTTTAATGTTCTCATTGAGTTACTCTCCTTTCTCTTACGCGAGTGCTGAGGACTG
>NC_092211.1:69396852-69419352 GCF_043381705.1 Parasteatoda tepidariorum | reverse complement strand
GTCGAGCTTTGAGATCAAACCAAATCACACGTGTCAGTGCGATGCCGCAAAATTCCTTCCGTTATGAACATTGAGGAACCCATATGTCGAGCGTTGAGATCAAGTCAAATTAAAGACGTCAGTGCGATGGCACAAATTTCTTTCCGTTAAGGACATTGAGGAACCCATGTGTCGAGCTTTGAGATCAAACCAAATCACAGACGTCAACGTGAAGACACAAATTTCCTTCCGTTATGAACATTGAGGAACCCATATGTCGAGTTTTGAGATCAAACCAAATTAAAGAAGTCAGTGCGATGACACAAATTTCTTTTCGTTCCCATATGTCAAGCCTTGAGATTAAACCTAGGCATTTTAAAGTATCATAAGCGGTTAAATTCGATAAATTTAATCTCTCAGCAATCTTCGTCGGTTTGCATCAATAAATATTTATATTGCATCTTCACTAGCTTCAATTGACCTTCCAGAATGGGTACAATTATTTCAACATCAAAATTGTCGATTCGCAATCTTGTAAACATGTTTTGGCACTGGCGTACTGTCAATGCATTTTCTCCATACACATGGCATAATTTTTTCTTACTTGAACAGCATTTTTACCATATCGATAGTAAGAAAAATAAATATGCGAAAATATAGCTTTTCACTTTCCATACTTGAAAGGATGCCAACCAAAATTACTGCGTAGATTCAATCGAATTTTTTCACAAGCAACCCTTGCTATATCAGCTGTCGAAATTCTGGTGACATTATAATACATTTTGTTTCTAAATTTACTTCAGTGTTTATGAATTTGAAGTAGATACTTTACAATATACCTTACCAACAGTGAGCTTGTGATCACACTTTTCAAGAAAATGTCACTTTTAACCAGTTAAGTGTATTTAACGTGTTTATACGTCGGACTAAATCTCTATTGTGGTACGTATGAGGTGTATACTCGTCGTGTAAAATAAAATATTACCATTAACTATCAAAACTTGAAATTGTAATAAAATGCAATAAGAATATTATTTGGTGGTAAATTTTTTTATTACCAACAGAACTGCTAAATATTCTATTTTGCACGTCAGTGAGCTCTCGCTGCTCGAAACAAACTATTTTTAATTATAAACTAATCATCACTATTTTCTTTATCTTTGGAAAATGCAGTTTTAATATATATGTTATGTTAACCTTATTTGGTGCAGAAGTAGCCAGTCTGGCAACACGAATTCTACAGAAGTTACAAATCACAAGATGTGCAAATGTTAAACTAATTGCTTTTAAACGTTTAGCATCCACTATTCTTTAAACAACAAAGAGCTAAAGTGAGTCATGTCACTTAGAATGGTATAAGGTTGCACTTGCTAATGTCTTGCCTGACTAAACGTTTTAGTCGAAATTTGCTGCTCTGGAAATGTTGATTGTACGTTTTTCGTAAAATTTATAATTGGACCCATTGCTTGGTTTCAAAAACGTATCCTAAGGCCTCAATAACTGCTCAATTATGAGCTGTTCCTCATTAAAAAAATATTTTAATGTATAATGCCTAAAACTAGCCGGCAAAGTATGAAATGATTTATATTTCACACATTACCTAGGCATTCTATATAATGCCGGATGCTATTTAGGCAAAGTATGAAATAAACGTCCTGATGAGGTTATTATGTAAATGATGTGCATGTTACTGTGAATGACCGAAATCGGTGGTTGTTGACTTTCACCAGTGATTGTTGACAATCACATAATCGCTTTGGTGAATGTCCGAAATATTTATTACATCCGATTTGACATTAATTTATTTTTGGATATAATTACATTTATTTCATATTTTAATACTTACTGACGATAGACTGAAGATGATTTGATACGTTATAACTGTTAAGGAAGACTTGGGTAGTAAAGTTTTCGCCAAATTTATCATAGGACCTTTTGCAATACATTCGTCGCGTCGTTGCTTGATTTTAATTCTGCTCCCTGTGGAAGATTTCTGAAATTTTAGTCCGCACTAAACTTGTGTTAAAATGTCGGTATTTTGTTTATTTATACGAAAAAAACTTTTTTAATTGGAGAAAAATAAACTACTCTGAGTTTCAATTCAAATTTTGGAAACGTAATTCAAAAATTATTTTAAAAAAATCTTTATTTTTCTGGGTATTTTTTAAAAAAACTTATTCTCGAATATCCGAAACTTTTATTACATAGGTTGACCAAAATTATAAAAACTCTTTTATACTAACTCTAGGTAAACAGTCTAAGTTTTAGCAGCAAATGTATTGGATAAGATTTTACATGGCAAAGCTGTTGGTACATTTTGAAATATCATGCTTGAAGCTTTTAGAAATAGTGTCCTTTTTACTCTTGCAAAATTCGGATTGGCTGAAATGAGGAGGGGAAGTTAATAACTTCACTTTAGATTTAATACCAACAATTTTTAAATCTTTATATAGGTTTGCAACATATATATAAGAATCTTTTTCTTCTTTGTCTGCGCAACAGCCCCTTGTAGGCCTCAACAGCTGACAAGCACTAACACCTCCTATCCATTGCAACTTCCTTCCAATTTCTGATCTTTAGGGTTTTCAGATCTTTTTCGATGTCATTGAGACATCTAGAAGGGATCTTCCTCTGGGACGCGACACCTCGAGGTTCTTGAAGGTGACGATTCTCATGGCGCTATTTCCAGGTTTCTCCATTGATGGCCTAGGCATCTCAACCTTTATATAAGAATACTCTTTTTAATTATAGCGTTATTGAAAAGGAAAGAAGCTTTCAATGTTCGTTTTGGAATATGCAAATTTTGCATGTATGAAAAGTGCACCATTTTTGAAAGCTCCAAGCATGATCTCATAATTTTTTGTTGTTGTTATGTGCAAGTTTGCTATGTAAAATATTCCAAACCATTTGCTGATAAAAGAAAGATTGTTTATCTATAACTAGTGTCAGATTTTATTTTGTTCAAACCCTGTACTTGTTATTTAGTTAAAAATTTATGATGTGACATGTGTCGTAACTTTTCCCGGTCTTAAACTGAAATGCTAATAAAGTTTGATATCGATTTTTGTTTTCTAATCGGAAATGAGGCTTGTTATTGTTTTACTCCCATAATGTGTCTTTATAGTTAACTTGGATAAATACTTTTCGCCGTTTGGGACCACGTTTTGAGGAATACGTGGATTAATGAATTTCAGCGAAAAGTATTAACGCGAAAGAATAAGTGTTCAGAAGTTTATTATTGTTTAGACGAAATTTTAAGAAGAAAAGGAATTTATCACTTAGTTACTACACATTCTAATTTTTTTTCTACCATCCATCCTAATGGTTGAAATTATACTGTCATGACCAATTTTAGGAAAAGAATTCGTAGTACTTTAAACTTATCGGATATTTATTCTAGTAGAGAGCACTTTTTTTAAAAAAAAATAACATTTTACTAATTTTGACTTTCAACAATATAATAAAATTTAGTAGAAAAAGAGATATAAGCGTCACCTGGTGCCCAGTTTCAGAATCAGGTTTAAATAGCAATGAAATACATTTTAGTTCATATGAATATCTTTCATTTCTCTCAGACCAATTCTAGTAAAGAAATTATTAAAAAGGGCAATAATAATTTCAGATTTAAATTTAGATTGTTATGTAATGGAATGCATTTCAGTTAATATGAATATCTTTCGTTTCTCTCAGGTTAGTTTTAATAAAGAAATTACTAAAAAAGATGATGTTTCAATAATTTCTGATTTTAATTTAGATTATCTTATATTTTAGCTACTATTAATATATTTTATTTCTTTTAAATTGATTCAAATAAAGAAACTACTAAAAAGAATAGTGTTCTAATAAATCCAGATTGCTTTGTTTTGAAATAAGTTTTAACTGATACGAATATTTTGTTTCTCTCAGATAAATTTAAATAAAGAAATAACTCAGTTTACGCTTTTAATCTTTTCAAAAATTTCCTGTTCTAAGAACGTTAATTATAGATGTGTTGGAACACGCATTGTTGGCAGCACATAAAATGTTTGAAATTTTTTAATAAATTTAATCAATATAACCATTTATTTTATATTAGTTTTTTTAAATTATTTAATAAAAAATGTACTAATAAAAATAACCTTAAATTGCTTTTATTTTGTTTATCTTTCTTTTTCTAAATAAGAATGACTAGATAAATTGCGATAGAGAAGGAATAACATTTCTTTTTCTCTTTTGACTCACAAACGGAGAACTCGAAACAACCCCACTAGTAAATTGTTTCTATTACATTAGAATACCAAAATAATGGAGCTGTAACAAAATAACAAATGCATATAATTAACAAACCAACTGTAACATTCTTTCAGTTTTAAAAATTGTTTTCTTTTATTACAGACATTCCGCCATCAGTTAAGATAATTTTGGCTTGTAGAAAAAAAATTATGCATGTTAAACTTCTAAAAGAATTTATGATACGACTCGGAGCAATTGGGAAAAATTTTAATCACATTGTTTCTTTTTATTTTACATCTCTTATTTTACTAATATTGGAAAACTGCCAACCGTGTTGAGCGCTTTCGTTATGAATTTTTTTTTCTCCTGTTTATTTGGGATATCGTAATAATCTTTTCGCAAACGAGAACGTTATTTTAATCGAGTTTTAAAACACAAATGGCTTTTTTAAGATCCAATTTCTTTCTTTTCGTAAGCTTTAATTTGAAAATAACCAAGGTAATTTTGCAGTGGAGATAATTTTCTAAAACATAGAATGGCAATGGTAATTTTCGTAAATATTCGTCTGCCATATCACATAAAATGTAAATTAACGGCAGACGATTTTTTTCTCTTTAAAAGCTAACGTAATTATTTTATTCCAAGTTTAAAAATATTTATTGTTTTGAAATCGCACCAAATGGAACTCTGATGAAATTTACTTTCATATCAAGTAGTTGAAAATTTAAAATGATTCCTAAGCTAATGAGTTGTCATCGAGATAGAGAGTGTTCTGTAAAAGGATTAAATATTTATTTTGCATTCTTGTTTCTTAACAGACAAAATAAACTAATTTCTTCCTAAGCTAATTTGACGACATTTTGGAATTCAGAATATCAAGACAAGAATCGTTTTTCACTTTGTTGGTAAAATTTCTTTTAATTTGTTGGAAGGATTTCATTAAAAAGTAATTAAGATCCAATCAATTTCGTTGAAGTGTAAATTTTCTAAACTTCCTAGTAATTTTATTAATTAAGAAAATATTTACAACTTACATTTTTTTCCTTTTCTCAACTATTTTCCAACAGCTTTCCGTGAGAAATAAAAATATCAGCGAAATTTCAAACTAACTTCTAAACGAAATAGTTGTTGTCAGGATTCCCGCAAGGCTTGAAAAATGTTTATAGTGGTAGATAAAGCCTGGTAAGGCTAAAGAGAATATTCTTTTAATTTACCTCTTTAGCGTTTAAATATTCTGATTAAATTCAAATATAAAGAATTTAAAAAAAAACATGTAATGAATAATATGATAGTCTTAAATACATTGAATTATCGATGTTTGTTTAACCCATTCCTTGCCAAGAATGCAGAAATTTTAATTATTTTGCAGATCTGAAAAATAATTTTATGAAAAAAGTGGTGAAATCATGTGCCTAAATTAAGTGGATAAATGGCTGCGTTAGCTACCAATTTGGTTTGAAAAATGAAAAGATATCATTTTAGATTATATAAAAAATATTTATCTACTTAATATAAATAAGGTGAACTCCAATTTTTTATTTATTCGAAATAATTGTNAAAAAAAGAATTGCAAAAAAAAGATAAAAAATCACTTAGATTTAAGATGAAATCGTCACAAAGAAAGTGCACTAAAAAGTGATTATTTAAATGGGCGATCTAAAACTCGCGTCGTAATAAAAATTCGGAATTTTTGAAATCACGTAGAAAAGTGGAAATAACTATTTAAAAAAAAATCATTTATATTTACGATAAACTCGGTTTAAAGAAAGGACGTTAAATGTACATTTACTAAAGAATCTGTTAAAATTGATTGTGTCAAAACGTGATGACTTAAAAGTGCGATTAAAAATTGCCATTTTTAAAATTTTTTTTATTGTGTTTGGGAGCTCTCGCGGGCCGCACTTCAGTAGTCGAAGGGCCGCAGGTTGTGCACCCCTACTTTTAATTTACCTCTTTAGCGTTTAAACATTCTGATTAAATTCAAATATAAAGAATTTAAAAAAAAACATGTAATGAATAATATGATAGTCTTAAATACATTGAATTATCGATGTTTGTTTAACCCATTCCTTGCCAAGAATGCAGAAATTTTAATTATTTTGCATTGATCTGAAAAATAATTTTATGAAAAAAGTGGTGAAATCAAGTGGAAATGGCGGTGTTAGCTACCAATTTGGTTTGAAAAATGAAAAGATATCATTTTAGATTATATAATATAGTGATCATTTTAGATTATCAATATTTATATCGATATCATTTTAGATTATAAATATTTATCTAATTAATATAAATAAGGTGAACTCCAATTTTTTATTTATTCGAAATAATTGTTAAGAATTAAGTAATCAAGTTACCAGTTTTTATTGTTTGAAAAAAAATGGGAGACATTATTCCAAAATGGGGGGCTTATGGCTTAATGTATTTACCACTTCATCCAATTTTCAAGGAATACGAGAAGGTTTTGTTAGTGTTACAGTTACTTTAAAGAACAATTATTTTAAATAAAATGTTTGAAGTGTGAAAAAATCTGGAGCGAATAAAATTTAACCTAAAAATAGCTTTGTATTACGTAGAAAATAGTGAAACGGTGCTCCCACGTGTCTTAAATTATTTCCGTAGTAGTGAAAAAGAGAAAGAGCTACTTTTAACAATCGTGACTACCATTAAGTTTTATTTTGCAAAGGAAATGTATCAATTTTAAAATTTGGTTCTAGAAGACGTCTTAACGTTAAAGACATGCCTTTGGGAAAGAAATTACTTCAAGAATTTATGGGAATCCTCTAAAACATATCCGCAGTTCGTGCACTCTACATTAACTTTTAAGATTTATGGGAACCCTCTGAAATATAACTGTAATTTGTACGTTTTGCATTCTCTTTTCGGATTTATGGGAGCCTTTTGAAACATAGCGCAATTTGTATATCCTGCATTATTTTTAGATTTATGGGAGCTCACTGAAAACATATCCGCAACTATATTCTGTTTTCAGATTTATTGGAGCCCTATGAAACACATCCGCAATTTGTATATTCCACATACTCTTTTCAGACTTATGTTATGCGGATATGTTCTGAAACATATCCGCAATATGTACCTTCAACATTCTTTTGCAAGATTTATGGCAGCCTTCTGAAACATATCCGCCGTTTGCACATTCCACATTCTCTATTCAGATTTGTGGGAGCACTCTGAAGCGCATCCGCAATTTGTACATTCTATATTTTCTTTCCAGATTTATGTGAACCTACTGAAAATTATTCGCAGCTTGTGCATATTACTATCCCTTTTAAAATTATTGGGATCCCTCGGAAACATATCCGCGATTTGAGCATTCTGCGCTCATTTTTCATATTTACGGAGGCTTCTTTAACATAATCGCAAATTGTACATTCTCTTTTCAGATTCTGTAAGGTGTGCCCATTACTTTAAGCGGTAAGAAACACAACCCTCAAAAGTTGCCAGAGTTTCCCTTTAGAATTTTTTAATTAATTTATTTAAATTAGATGACACGGACATGCTTCATTTAGAGGAATACGAATATCTAACTATTTCAGATGCTAAACCATGGATTAAAAAGAAAAAAATTGAATAGAAAGGCAAAAAATTTAAAAAAAAATTTAAATCCTCCAATTTAATATGATTTTAATTTAAAATATCCAAAATTTGAGAGAAATCTATCAATGAGGTTTAGTGCCTTTATAAAAGTTCTTTTAGAATCTTTATAAAAGTTCACAAAGATGCCTTGATTTGTGAAGAATTTTTCTAGTGGTGGCAATTTTTTTTGTTTTCATGCATGATTCCCAGTTAAGTTAATTGGATATGAAATTAATTTGCCCACTACTACTCAAGAATGAATTAAAAGTAAAAAATTCTACATAATTTTAATTATCAAGTAGTAAGCCTCTTAAAGTATCAGTATATTCAATCTAAATTTTTAAAGTTCTAGTTTTCAAAACGATCTTTAGTGTTTTATAATTTTTTTTATAGAAATAGGAGCAGTCTGAGAACGGTTCAATTTTTTCAAAAGTAAATAATGACAGCTAGATGTTTGAGCATTATTGTTAATTTTGAAGAAACAAGTTACATTTTGCTACTATAATGCATTGATAAAAATATTTGAGCTATAAGCTTATTCAAAGAGCTCGTTGCGCTATTACAATGCAATGCAATGCAATACAATACAGTACAGTACAGTACAGGCTAAAGTGGATTGGCAAAAAGGTTGGTAAAAGAGATTTATTAGGGTTGAACTATGAATAAATTAACAAATCTTATACAAGGTGCAACACACTTCATTATAAATTTTATTTTTATAGCATTCGAATGCAAATCTATTTACGGATTTTAAAAGAGGCAATAAAACTTCACCCGTGTCTGCTTTGTTCTCAGACCCCGTGATTCATCATTGTTTTCTTTCTTAAAAGTCGATATTTTCTACAAAAACGAAGGTTATTTTTTTTAATAAAATACATATAATTATAATTTTAAGAGACACCATTTTGTTCAACATTGCAAAAAAATTGACTATTACCTGAAAAAAAATAATTTTTAGGAATACAGATTATGTAATAGTGTAAGAAGAAATTACTAATGTGTAATTTTACTCATCAACAGGATTTATATGGGGAGGAGTTTTCATCTCTCTAAAATGAAACTTTTTACATTTCTAAAAATTTCGTTATAAAAGTTAAGAAATAATAACTGAAAACATCTAATCTCTCTCTCTCTCTCTTTTTTATTACTATTACCATTGGCAGGACTTAAACTCTAACTTATGAAAAAGATCTCGAGAGGGATAAATAAATATTCCAATAACAATGTAAAATCAGTTATTATTTAAAGCAAGAAAAGGTGAAAAATATCACGGAAAAAGAACTTGAAATTGAACTTTCCAACAAATGGTAAAAGCTCGGGAGTAAAAAGGATCGTTTCATCACATCAAGTTTCAACTTCTATAGGGCAGCCCGCGTGCTACTTTTTGCAACAAGTTTCACAGTTAATAATTCTTAAGCCAACAATTAATGATAAATTTTTTTCCATCGTATTTCTAGTTCATTTTTTACATTTTTCTGTAATTTTAAGCTTCTAATTTTTATATTTTTTTTGCTTACCAAAACAAAATATAACGTAAAGTTGAGCACCCAAACGTGGCAGCAGCTTTTGCAATTGCTTAATGTATGGTTAATAAATAGCATTTGTTTTGAATATAAACTTTCGATTAATTTTTAATGTTGTAAGATTTTAAACATTTATCAAAATAAAATTATGTTGAGTTAAACGAATATTTATTGACTTCAGAAAAGCTAAAAACGATAAATAGTGCTTTCTCATAATTATTTCCTAAAATTAATTATATTTTCAGTTATTTGACTAATAAATAGTAGTTTGTATGAAAATGCCCCTTTTAAAAACATAAATTTTAATTAGTATCAAAGAAAATAATAAGTACAAGTAGCTGGAATAATAACCATGCAAATTTTCTAAACATCTGAGAAATAATGAGGCACATTTCCAAGATTCATTTAGAATGAAAATGAATAATCAATTTGAAAAATAAATTAAGAAATAATAAGGAGAATATCAAAATCAATAAGAATATTATTATTCCAATGTTCTCTTTGAACTAATTAAACTGTCCGATGGATTCTTTAGAAAAGAATGATTTTCATCTTAGACATAATAAATTTGCAAAGATTGTTAGAAACAAATTTAGCACGCGATTGCAGAAATTTCTACTTATTCAAGAGATGGAAAATGAACTATATTCAATTTAGGAATTAGAATAAAAGAAAAAGAGGAAACTTATTGTGGAAAGTTCGATTAAAGAAGTTTTATTTTTACTTTGGTATACCTCGTTGAAAATCGTTTAATGAATTTACGTTCGGAATATTCATTGAACTCATTACCATTTCCTTCAATACTCTACTCAAAATATGAAATTAATGTGCTTCTCATTTCGTTTTTCTTGATTTATTAAAAAATATTGCTTTGAAATAAAAAAGATACGTAAAAAATATGAAAATTGCAGGGGAATTTTGAATTTTTGAGAGTGATTTTTTCCAGTGCTTTTGCAGAAGTTTACTATTGCTCCTAATTCTCAATTTTATTTTATTTTTTAGCAGTAGTTAAACAGCCGATTGTATCCAATTTTGAGTTTACCACTACCAATGTTCGACTCCGTAGCCTTGTAATTTGAACTCAATTCAGAAGACGAGGCAACTCCTGGGTTAACTATTGGGAGAAATTTTGCCTTCGGGGAAGACGTTTTGATGGAACTAACCGCATTTGCTTAAAGGAGAGGAGAACCACGAAAACTTTCCATAGTTAGTCTGATGGCAAGGGGGCCCTAACTCCTGATCCGTCTACCACTGTGAATATTTTTAAGTCAGCACTGTGGTCGGTGAGAGCCGGGTGTGGAATTCGTGTCAACCTTGGATTTGAGCCCGATTCACCTAAATGGGTGGCAAACGCTCTATCGCCTGCTCCACCATGACTCTCTAATTCTCTAATGAAAATTGTTAATTTGAGCGAATAAAATTTAAAAAAAACTTTTCTTTTAAATATCAATAAGTTATTTTTCGCCTAATATATATAAGCTTAAGTCTAGGTTACACTGGCATAAGGAAAATCACATTTACTGAAAAAAAAAGCTGATAATTTAATTAAACAAAAAATAGAATAGTTTTGTTCTATTGTTATTAAAAGAATGAATAATTAAAAATTGACACTTTTGCTTCATGGCAATCAATTTTAGGAAAATATAAAATAACTTTTTTTCTACTTTTATTTCAAAATAAATTAACTATCGGTGACTACCACTACCTCTTAATAGTTAAATTATATACAATATTATTTATGACAGTTTATAAAATTGACATTTTCGCTGGCTAGAGCGAGTTGAATTTCTTCCCCACAGTTTGTGTCAATGAAACAGATAAAGTGATAGTAAGATGCATATTAACATCCAACTATTAATGAAGATAATATGATGTCACAAAATATTATTTGCGATGAAATATGGAGATTTTCATTGCATTAGAAGTAACTGAAAACTTGTTATTTTAATTATTTCCAATTTTTGCGTTCAACTCCGTAGCCTTGTAATTTTGAACCCAATCCAAAAGACAAGGAAACTCCGGAATTAAGTATTGGGTGAAATTTGCTTTCCTGGAGAACTTTTTGACGGAACTAACCCACATTTACGTAACACGGGAAATGAAAACGAAAATTTCCCACGGTTAGTCTGATTGCAAGGGGACTCGAAACCATGATCCGTCTACCACTGAGGATATTTTACGTCAGCGTTGTGATCGGTACGAGCAGGGCACGGAATCCGTATCGATCAGCCATCGCTTTGATTCGAATCCGGTACACCTCATTGAAAGGTGACTGCTCTATCTCCTGAGCCACCACGACGACCGTTATTTTATTAAAAAATGTACATATTATCATAAATGCATTTATTTTTCTTAAATTGGGGTATTTAAGTACTTTAGGACGAGAGAATGCTTCTATCCGCCCTGCTGATATTAAGTCGACAAAAATATTTAGAATGGATGCGGTTTTTAAAATGGATGAGTTAGACCTTGATGCTTACAGCTGCCATCTAGTCACGATATTGATGAACAAAAATTCATTTAATCTGCTGTAGAATGTGGGAGGTAAATAATCAACAAAAAAGGGCATCAAGGAAAACTGTGTTTTTCATTATCAAGACAGAATTCACACTAAATGTAACTTTTTTTGCATGCAAAAAAAAAAAAAAAAAAAAAAAAAAAAAAAAAAAAAAAAAAAAAAAAAAAAAAAAAANAGATATCCATGAAAAACTCACCAATAAAGTTTTTGTTGCGAAAAAATAGCATTCGGTGTGAACGATCCCTAATGATTCTATAAGAAACATTAGTTCACTTTTTTAAAAAAAAAATGAGCTAATGTTTGAAATTTACTTTTTTAAAACTATTTGGTAAGTGCTTATCATGGGAAAACTCTGCCAGAAAAATTGAAAATTCATAATTTTTTGCAGGTCTTAAATAAATAAGATTAAACAATTTTTTCTGTTGTTATATATTGTACTACAATAGTTCCCAAATAAAATTTTTATAGGAATTATTGTTTTTTTTTAATTTTATAACCGTCGTTGAACAGCTAACCCAAATTTAGTTTACTACGACCAATGTTCAACTTCGTAGTCTTGAAATTTTGAACCCAATCCAGAAGACAGGGGAACTCTTGGATCAAGTATGGATGGTGTTTTCAATAGAAATGTAAACAATAACAATCTCGAGCTCGGCACCTACTCTAGTTTCTGTTAAAAAGTTTGCAGCTGCTTACTACATGTTATTCTGATAGGTGATGTTTTCAAACGGATAATTTTGTTCTCAATAAAAGAAATAAATTAGATAATTTCTGAGCTCAAATCCGCCATATTTCATAAGATATTAATGTTAATATGTAATTCTGGTGAGTTTGAAGTGAAAATTCGCTTTTGTTTTTTAGAGATATATTGTTAAAAAAGGTGACATGGTTGCTAGATTTTGAGTAACTCGTTTTTCTTGACAGTTTTAATATGGCCTCTTTCCGTAAGTTTATTACTGTTTGTTCTTGTTGCAAGCTGTGCACCATCTTACGTTAGTGTTAACACTTTTAGCATTGTAAACACCAGTATTGTTAGTATTGTAAACACAAGCAATAAGTAATCAAATACCTTGCTTGCAAGAATCTCAAAACACAATGATGCCAAATGGCTTTAAAATACAACAGAAACAGTAACCCGGAAATTTAGGTGGTACCGAGCTTGCAGCGTTCCCTAGTGTAGAAAACACCATCCATATGGAGAAATTTGCCTTCGTGGAAAACTTTTTGATGGAACTAACCCATATTTGTGTTACAGGAAGAGGAAAGTCCTTAAAACCTATCCCACCGTAAGTCTGACGGCAAGGGGTAAGTCTGACCCTAACTCATGTTCCATCTACCACTGAGGATATTTTATATCAGCAGTGTGGTCGATGCGAGACGAGTGCTGTCGTATCGACTACCACTAGGATTCGAACCCGGGTCGGCTAATTGGAAGGTGAGCGCTCTGTCCCTTGAGTAACCACGGCTCTGTCTAATTCCTTCCCAAGTTCCCTTTTTGCAAAACTTTACTCTCTACGTTAGAACCCTAAAAACTTCATGGCATATTGGAACCGTCGCTGTTTCTCAACATTTTCGCCAAACAGCTTTTTAACTCTCATCATTCAAAAGTAGTTTGTGTAAATGATTAATATTGTTTATTCATAACTCGACCTGCCCTATTTAAGGGTATACGAGTGTGATTAATATGAAGAACATTCTGATATAAAATGTTACGGATAGGATTATTACTTTTTGAATTATTTTATGTCAAATTTGAGGTAAATTAATTTATGTAATTTAATTTAGTAGAAATCAGGGTCATTGAGATTTTTATGTGACCCTGTATACTTATGCCATAAAATTAGAAAGATGCCTCACTCCGTTTAAAATACCCATAAATGCGAAGAAATAAATACTACAATTTTTTTTTAAGTAGCATTTGTTTAGTCTTAAACATGCTGCGTTAAGAGTATATACATGGTTAAAATTATAGAGGACACTTTGCGAATTTTTTATAATTATTTGCAATGAGGAATTCATTTGAAACTTGTTTCAGATTAAAAAGTTAGCACAAAATTTCTCAAATATAGTCATAGTTTTCAAGAAATAAATACCCAAAATTTTTAAGAAGCATTTATTTAATCCAAACCAAACCTACTAGGAGCATATTATCAGTGTAAGGTTGTAGCGCTCATCCTATAGACGAGAGGTCATCCTATAGCATTACAGTAAGAACACTTTCATTAACCCTAAAAAGTAGAGTGTAATGCTCATTTTTCTCCTACTATCGTATTTGACAACTAATGAAAAAAAATCTGATTTGACGATCTTTATTTAAAAAGTTTCACGTAATTTTTCTAAGTACTTTTTGTGCTTTTTAGAAAAAAAGCTCAAAATGATTAGCATTTTGAAGATTGAAGGATATTTTTATAGTGAATTTCGTTCTGTCTTGATAATTTAAATAAAATCCCCTAGATTTAAATAATAAAATTATTATATGCCTTAAAAGTGTCCAAAAATTAAATTTCCCTCATTTCTTTTAAATTTTAATTAAAAACTTCGACGAATGAGGGTATATCCAATCATAGTTTTACGTAGACAACCATCTTATAAAGACATACAAATAGAAAAAAAAACCTAAATAATAAATATTATTTTAACTAATAATTTATACTATAATATTAATTTTAGGGATAAAATTGTATAATATATTGTCCAATATTTTAAGCACTGGGTCTCTATCAGAATTATTAGGTATTTAAACTGTGGTTTTTTTTCCAACTATAACAAAATATTTGAAGATCAAGGGGAAAGAACGGTTTATAAGCATTTTTTCACAAAAATGGCGATTAGATCAATTGAAAATTACTAAGTTTTTTTTCAAATAAATAATGATGTCAAATAAATAACAAGAGAGTTATTACGCAGAGAGGATGGACAGGTTTGGGGAAAAAATGGTTTATGTCCATCCACAAAATCCGTTTTTTTCCCTTCCTCTCAGAATCAACTTTCATGGATATGAACCGTTCTTGCAAATTGATCTTTATTTCAGTGCTGAGCTTTATTTCAATTGAGCTACTTAGTTGCTAATAAATTTATGATATGATTGAAACATAAGAAATAGAAACAATGAACGCCGAAAACTGTCATTTTTATTTAAATACCAAAAATGGCCTAAATTACATCATTTGAAACAGATAGAACAATATATGAAATTCATCCGCCTCGATAAATGACAGAAACGATGGCTTTGATGAGATTTCGTTGAAATAAATGTTTCTGAAGCTACGTAAATCAGCTTCAACCGTCACTTGTCACCTCCAACTATTCTTTGTTTTTCTTCACGCAGGAACAGAATAACTTTCGGAAAAACCATCCGACACGCTTTTTTTTGTTCTTTTTAGTCTTTTTCTGTTTCCCTGCTTCATCAACCATATTTTTGGCTGCCTCANTTCTCCTGCATTATTCAAAGTAAAATTTTGTTGAAATGTAAGAAGTAATTTTTTCTTGATTAATTTATTTTCATTTCTTAACTATTCTAGAATTGCTTTATAAACTTAATGCATAGATTTGATAATAAATTGCTGTTATAAGCGATTATCAGAACAACAGTTTCTGCATTTATACGAATTTATGATATAAATTTTAACAACAATGCGCATGCATGTAAATAAACATTTAGGAACTCGCCTTTAAATAAATTTTTTTTAGATGTATGCATACAGATAAAACTAGATTTTTTTCCGAAAATTAAATTTCTTTTCATTCCAAGCAACCAAATTTATTATTCAAATTATTATTTTAACTGTATTTAACACAAAAATGAATTGTTATCTTTAGTGCAACATATAACATTGAAAAATAAGTATCTTTTTTATTTTAATAATAAACAGAGGCTACTCTTTATAAACAAAAATACTAAATATAATTAAAATACCAGCACTGCCTTCTTCAGAAATTATTGTTTTGTAGATATAACAATTTTAATGTAACAAAGAAACGAAAGAATATTTGTTATATGTAATTAAAATAATTTTTTTATCGAAAACTTTTATTTAAAATTTGCATAAATACCTTTCATTATCAACAACTTCACTCGCCAAATTAGGAGGAACATTTCTCTCCTCATAGGCATATTTGAAGCAATCGAACATCTCATCATTCCAAGTATTTTCATCAATCCTAAAATAAAGTAATAGATAGTTAATTTTTTTTATTTGGTTAAATTTTAACACACAAGTTCTTACACAAATTCCTATATATATATATATTATTCTATAACTTTGATTTGTGATTCAATTAAAAATTAAAATACCTTTTGCACTCCACCTTTGCAAAACCCCGATTAGGGGTGAAATTTTTTTCAAAAATTTCCAGCCTAGCCGATGCTTCAACATCCTTTCCCAAAGAGCATATTCCAACTCTGAAAATGTAAAAAGCTGTTATGAACTTTCTTTGCAGTTTTTTCTAGATAATTGTTAACAGATGAAGAAAAAAAGCAACTCCGTGATACATGTCATTTAAAAAATAACAAATAATTTCAACCTCGATGATTGAGAATCAATTTATAAGAATATCGAGCATTAAATTAAATATTTTACTTCTGAAACAAAATATTTTGCCTTCTAAGGTCAAGTCAGTGAAGTTCATTTATTTCATTTATTTAAATATTGCACACCGAAAGTTTGAAGCTCTTTTTTCTAACTTAAATTTAAATATGAAGACAAGCAGAACCACTGTTTAATGCTCATTCCACATAAGTTGTAAAAATCAACTTCGTGTTTTTATGCAGAAACAATTGAAGTTTCGTTGATAGCTTCTTAGCAATCTTTTCCAAATTTATATATAATTTCTGAATTATCCTTTCCGCAACAGAATACAATAGAGATTACAAAATTAATTTCATAGATTACATAGATTTACAATGTATATTTTCCTACATGAAATATCTCGGAAATTTTTTTTAAAAATCTAAAATCAAAATATCAGTAATTTGAAGCATAACGTGGAGTAAAGTTAGTTGTAAATGCTTCATTTTTCACATTATGAAGTTTGTAAAAATTTTGAACTAAATTAAGGTACAAAACTTTACAAATTACTAAAGAATATTGCATTTTTGGAGTTCAAAATTTAAGAATACAATTTTTTACCACATACCAATTTTTTACCATGCTTCTAAAAATTTCTTTCGCTTTTGTCATTAAATAACGATGTTTATTTCATAATCAAATAACGATTTTTTAATTATAATAAAAAAACATAAGATTTAAGTTAAAAAAATTTTTTTTGCATCAAATTTGAAAAATGAAAGCACATCTAATCTTGATAAAAGTATAGAAGTCTTCCACTGCATTATTTAAAATAAAATTGTGTTGAAAAGTAACTTTTTCTTGATTAATTTATTTTCATTTCTTATACTTTATAAACTTAATGCATATATTTGATAATAAATTGTTGTTATAAGCGATTATCAGAGCAACAGTTTCTGCATTTATATGAATTTATGATATAAATTTTAACAACAATTCGCATGCATGTAAATAAACATTTAGGAACTCGCCTTTAAATAAAATTTTTTTAGATGTATGCATACAGATCAAAATATTTTTTTCCAAAAATTCAATTTTTTTCATTCCAACGAACCAAAATTTATTATTCAAATTATTATTTTAACTGTATTTAACACAAAAATGAATTGTTATCTTTAGTGCAACACATAACATTGTAAAATAAGTATCTTTTTTGTTTTAATAATGAACAGAGGCTACTCTTAATAAACAAAAATACTAAATATAATTAAAATAAAAGCACTGCCTTCTTCAGAAATTATTGTTTTGTAGATATAACAATTTCAATGAAACAAAGAAACTGAATAATATTTGTTATATGTATTAAAATAATTTTTTTATAGAAAACTTTTATTTAAAATTTGCATAAATACCTTTCATTAGCAACAACTTCACTCGCCAAATTAGGAGGAACATTTCTCTCCTCATAGGCATATTTGAAACAATCGAGCATCTCATCATTCCAAGTATTTTCATCAATCCTAAAATAAAATAATAAAAAGTTTATTTCTTTCATTTGGTTAAATTTTAACACACAAGTTCTTACACAAATTCCTCCTTTGTTTATGTTATTTAAATAAGAATATTAGATAGATAAATATACCTATGATTTCTAACATCATTGCCAACAATTTCTTTCGGAAACCATTTGCTAATAGTATTCCAAAATGAAAACGTGGGTTCAGATGGAATATTTGGCTCTTCAGTACTGCTAATCACACAGTTCGATATGCCAAGTTCCCCACTAAAATGAAAACATGGTGTTATTATCCTTACTATTTTCTTTACACATTCTTCATACACAGTTGCACTTAAAGATTTAAGTGCAACTTATTTGAGGAAAACGAGAGAGGAGAAGAAAAGGAGAGAAAAAAATTATGAATTTTTTTTAAATATTCACAAATCTAAATTTTTTTTAAAAATTAAAAAAATAAATAAATAATTATTTGGAAATTAAAATTAATAAATTATATAATCTCGTCATCAAATCACACGATTATATCCCGATTATATTTTAAAAAAAATGGTACTTTCCAATATTGTATTAATGTAGCCAAAGCCAAATACATCAATATAATAGTGAGAGTATTATTATTATATAAAAAGGCATTATTATTTTTCTTAAATTATATCATATTATATTACATATAAGTAAATAATCAGATTGAAGGGCGTTAGATTGCTTTAAAGACTTTGAAAATTATTTATTCTAATAAAACAATATGTATAATATTTATTTTAAACTTAAGGTATATATGCTTCGTTTTCTTCCAGAAAAGTAAAATATATGTCTTACCTTTTTTCTAAATTCAAATTTGTGTTTTGCAAAAATTTTTATTATTTTCTGAATTTCTTAAATTACTTTGTGATCTGGTATATAGATTTGTTAATATTTTTTAAAAATTTTAATCCAGTCATTGCAATGCAGATTTTAATTGCCTACCTAACATCTAGTATTCGAAGCAACATTCAATCCTTTAAGGTTTCAAAGGTGCATAAAGGATTTAAAATGCTGAAATGTTTTTGTTGTGATATGAAGCTGGGTTTGTTTTCTTAACTGTGGAGTTAAACTCATTTATAAACAGTTTGTTTCAATAAAAAAAAGTGTATCAAACCTAAAAAGTGTGGTAGAGAAATAATTTAAAGGAAAATATAGAATTAAAATGAATTCTTTGTTAAATACTTCAAATTATGTAAGGATTTGTAGCATTCCTTCAACCCAGACACAGTCATGATTTATTAAAATTATTGTTGGATGGCAAAAAAGGAAGTAATAGCAATCGAGCTGCAAAAACGAGAGTTTTTCAATAAGAATCGATGGTTGTTTAAAAAACAAATTTGGACAATGGTGAATTAGGAGAAAGATACGGTAGAGTGATGGTTGCTTCTAGTATACGGCCTGGTCTAGTACAAAATACTTCAATAAAGTTAAAACATAAATTTTTAATAAATATTTTCTTAAATTAAATTTGCTTAATAAACTGTTAAATTAATCGGAAAAGAAAGTAGTCTGACATCAAGTTAGGAAAAGATGATCATTCGACTGATCTGACCTCTACAAATCATATTTATAATATTTATTTTGGTATTAAAATAAATCTTAGTACTTTTGAGCCATAACATCTTTGTTGTTCTTTTTTGGTTCGGAATGTGTTTCTTCCAAATCTTTTTCTACATAATCCTTCATAGCACTTTCCACACTAAAATTGTAATAAAATATTGTTTTATTAATTTAAACAGATTACTAGACATACATTAAAAAAAAAGAATTTTATTCCATTAAATTTAATAAGAAAAATATTTTAAAACATTTGGTGAAAAAAAAAACTATTAGATGAGCGCTTAGAATTGAAGACAGCTATAAAGAATTAAATTATATCCAAAAAGCTAGTTACAAGTTAAAAACTATAATTTTTCTTAAAGTTAAAACTGAAATTGAAAATGAAAATATGTAAATTAGACTAGCTAATTGAAAATATTCTTTTTTCACTAATTTATTATAAAATAGAATTTGGTTTATAGTTTAATTAAACTCAACATTTAATTTACTGAAATCACTTCCTTTTTAAATAAAATATATACGAAAATGAAACTATTAAAAAAGATTTTTTAACTAATTTCAATAATGTAACTATTATAACTCGTAGCAAATGTGAAAATAGTCTTTTTAATTAATTAATCTTGTGAGACTCAGCTCAAAAAAAAAAAAAAAAAAAAAAAAAAAAAAAAAAAAAAAAAAAANAAATTACAGTTCAACTTTTTCTCTTATTTCAGTTAATGTTATTCTTTATTTTGCCAAATATTGTATTTTCATTAGGTGAATAGCTTTCTTAATTGATATATGAACTTATAATACCCACATAATAAAAAAAATTATTTATTACCTCGTATATTTTCAACAAGTTTTAAATATTGGAAACTTTGAATTCTCTAAAAGTCTCGTAAAGGAGAAAAAATCTGGTAAAATCAACGAGTTGTACATACATGGCAGTGAAATTTCTGGTAAAAAAACCATAATTCTAGTTAATAAAATCCAAAATATGCGATATTTAAATCCTTCATTTGAAAATTTTTTCGCTCATATTTCAACGGTTTATCGAAAATTCTAGTTTTTAGAACTATTGTTTTTATTGCAACCCAATAAATGCTTATAGCATGTTCTAAGGTATCATAGTGCAATTACCATATTTTAAGACATTTACCTAATTTTATCACAGATCATAAAACTATAATTTATTTTTAATTTGATTTATCAAAAGTACTTCGCTAAAAATTCCGAGATTTTTAATGTTCTCATTGAGCCAGAAACACGGTAAATTTTATCGTATTCTGGTCATTTTGACCATAATTCTTTTACTCGGTGTAAATAATTAAAAAGTATCCTTTATTTATGATTTGCTTAATTTTCTTATCTTCAGAAACATTGAAGAACTACTTTCTTGAATCTTGATTTCCTCAGTTGCAGAAATATTATTACTTTTTAAGTTTTTGGAAAATCTTCTCAAAATTTCACCCGTTCTTCGTTTTCTGCGAACCACACTCTTCAACTCCCTTCACAAGAAGTTTAACTATAAAAAGTATTCCTGTTCCTTTCTTCAAATTTAGTTCTTGGTTGTAAAATTTTGGAGAAGTGATAAAGGAAGGTCTAATTAGAAAATTGACACTTAAGGGAAAAAACAAGGGGTATATTAAGATTCAACTTTACATTTTACGTAAGAAGCACGTAGTGTCAGTGTTTTTTCTTCTTCTTTTTTTGAGATGCAGAGTAATTAAAGAATAGTTGGTATGAGAAAAGTTCTAACAAAAATTTAGAACAAATACTATTTTTAAAAGTTTTATTCATACCTTTTTGATGTTACATCATCGTCACCAGACTTTTCAGAAACACATTCTTCTGTATAGAACAATTGTCTAGAACCATCGTCCCACATAAAAACTCTAGAACAATAATAAAGTGTTTTTCCGTGAAATTTAAAGTGTTTATCAGAGTATATTTTTTAAAAAGTTTCTTTCATTTATGTCAATACATTGAGAAATTTATTTAATGAGCAATAGGTTATATTTTTTTTCTAGTTTTTAATTTAAAAATTACACTACTTGTTTGAAGTAACAATTAATTTTCATAAATTCGGTAATGAAAACGCGTTTTACAAAACTCTAAAACAATAGAATTTTTTTTTTAATTATTTTAAAATTCGGTTCATGCTGAAATGTAAAAAAAAATTATTTATAAAGATTAAATCTTTTCCAACTCTTCAATTCTTTAGATTCATTTTTTTAAATTAATTAATGAATAGAATTTTACTAGCATGTAATTTTACGTTCTTATAAAACATCATATACTGTAAAGCAGAAGAGATAAATGCTGAAAATGTAAAATTGTTGAACAATCAAGCAGCTGAAAAGTACAAAATAAATTTCTTTTTTTCATTGCAAGCAACCAGTATTTATTTATTTCATTCTTTTTGAAATTCTTTTTTCTTAACTAGTAGTTTCTAAGAATAATTTTTTGTTTAAATTGAAACATAAAATATTCAACTCAAATCATTTTGTCTATAAAAGGCTCAAGCCATTAAACGATAGATTTATTTATTTGGAAGTGGTAAGTACTTATGAATTTTTTAAACTCCACAATTTGTATTTAAAAAAAAATCTGTGTTAAAGCTATGTTTTCATTTTTAATAAAAAAAAATTAGTTTTTTTAGAATTTTTATAGATACCTGTTGTTTTCAACAACCTCGTTTCCCAACATAGGATGGAGACTTTTTTCCTCACATTTGTATTCATAACACTCATCAACACTCATCGAATCATCCAACACTCTTTTATCACGTCTATAATAATAATACATATGTGACGTTAATTAAATTCTAGGTTTTATAAGACCTTATAACAGGAAAATAGTTTTAAAAAAATGAATACAGCGCTTATGGGACATTTTCGTAAAATGTACACTTTTGATGTCTTATAATTTTAAGAGATTTTAATTATTGAAATAAAATTCCGAATAGTGTTTTTAAGCATTCCAATCACCATATGTTTTTAGCAAATGTAGATTTAGATCGAAATTACTATTTTGAGGGGAAAAAAAATACCTACTGTAGTAGTGACATAGGCAATTAAAAGA
>NC_092211.1:69380154-69396352 GCF_043381705.1 Parasteatoda tepidariorum | reverse complement strand
ACTATTTTCTTTACACATTCTTCATACACAGTTGCACTTAAAGATTTAAGTGCAACTTATTTGAGGAAAACGAGAGAGGAGAAGAAAAGGAGAGAAAAAAATTATGAATTTTTTTTAAATATTCACAAATCTAAATTTTTTTTAAAAATTAAAAAAATAAATAAATAATTATTTGGAAATTAAAATTAATAAATTATATAATCTCGTCATCAAATCACACGATTATATCCCGATTATATTTTAAAAAAAATGGTACTTTCCAATATTGTATTAATGTAGCCAAAGCCAAATACATCAATATAATAGTGAGAGTATTATTATTATATAAAAAGGCATTATTATTTTTCTTAAATTATATCATATTATATTACATATAAGTAAATAATCAGATTGAAGGGCGTTAGATTGCTTTAAAGACTTTGAAAATTATTTATTCTAATAAAACAATATGTATAATATTTATTTTAAACTTAAGGTATATATGCTTCGTTTTCTTCCAGAAAAGTAAAATATATGTCTTACCTTTTTTCTAAATTCAAATTTGTGTTTTGCAAAAATTTTTATTATTTTCTGAATTTCTTAAATTACTTTGTGATCTGGTATATAGATTTGTTAATATTTTTTAAAAATTTTAATCCAGTCATTGCAATGCAGATTTTAATTGCCTACCTAACATCTAGTATTCGAAGCAACATTCAATCCTTTAAGGTTTCAAAGGTGCATAAAGGATTTAAAATGCTGAAATGTTTTTGTTGTGATATGAAGCTGGGTTTGTTTTCTTAACTGTGGAGTTAAACTCATTTATAAACAGTTTGTTTCAATAAAAAAAAGTGTATCAAACCTAAAAAGTGTGGTAGAGAAATAATTTAAAGGAAAATATAGAATTAAAATGAATTCTTTGTTAAATACTTCAAATTATGTAAGGATTTGTAGCATTCCTTCAACCCAGACACAGTCATGATTTATTAAAATTATTGTTGGATGGCAAAAAAGGAAGTAATAGCAATCGAGCTGCAAAAACGAGAGTTTTTCAATAAGAATCGATGGTTGTTTAAAAAACAAATTTGGACAATGGTGAATTAGGAGAAAGATACGGTAGAGTGATGGTTGCTTCTAGTATACGGCCTGGTCTAGTACAAAATACTTCAATAAAGTTAAAACATAAATTTTTAATAAATATTTTCTTAAATTAAATTTGCTTAATAAACTGTTAAATTAATCGGAAAAGAAAGTAGTCTGACATCAAGTTAGGAAAAGATGATCATTCGACTGATCTGACCTCTACAAATCATATTTATAATATTTATTTTGGTATTGAAATAAATCTTAGTACTTTTGAGCCATAACATCTTTGTTGTTCATTTTTGGTTCGGAATGTGTTTCTTCCAAATCTTTTTCCACAGAATCCTTCTGTACACTTTCCACACTAAAATTGTAGTGAAATATTGTTTTATTAATTTAAACCGATTTGCTAGACATGCATTTATAAGAAAAGAATTTTATTCCATTAAATTAATTAATAAAAATATTTTAAAACATTTGGTGAAAAAAACAATTAAATGAACGCTTAGAATTGAAGACTGCTCTAAAGAATTAAATTATATTTCCAAAAAACTAGTTACAAGTTAAAAACTATAATTTTTCTTAAAGTCAAAACTGAAATTGAAAATGAAAATATGTAAATTAAACTAGCTAATTGAAAATATTATTTTTTTCACTAATTTATTATAAAATAGAATTTGGTTTATAGTTTAATTAAACTCAACATTTAATTTACCTAACATAACTTTTGCAGCTCTGAAATCACTTCCTTTTTAAATAAAATATATGCGAAAATGAAACTATTAAAAAGATTTTTTAACTAATTTCAATAATGTAACTATTATAACTCGTAGCAAATGTGAAAATAGTCTTTTTAATTAATTATTATTAGGCTTGTNAAAAAAAAAAAAAAAAAATCAGTTCAACTTTTTTTCTTATTTCAGTTAATGTTATTCTTTATTTTGCCAAATATTGTATTTTCATTAGGTGAATAGGTTTCTTAATTGATATATGAAATTATAATACCCACATAATAAAAAAATTATTTAATACCTCGGATATTTTCAACAAGTTTTAAATTTTGGAAACTTTGAATTCTCTAAAAAACTCGTAAAGAAGAAAAAAATCTATTAAAATCTCCGAGTTGTACATGCAGTGAAATTTCTGGTAAAAAAACCGTAATTCTAGTTAATAAAATCCAAAATATGCGATATTTAAATCCTTCATTTGAAAATTTTTTCGCGCTTATTGCAACGGTTTATCGAAAATTCTGGTTTTTAGAACTATTGTTTTTATTGCAGCCCAATAAATGCTTATAGCATGTTCTAAGGTATCATAGTACAATTGCCAAATTTTTCGACATTTACCGAATTTTATCGCAGATTATAAAACTATATTTAATTTTTAATTTTTGCAAATCCATTACAAAAGCGCTTCTCTAAAAATTCCGAGATTTCTAATGTTCTCATTGAGCCAGAAGCACGGTAAATTTTATCGTATTCTGGTCACTTTGACCATAATTCTTTTACTCAGTGTATATAATTAAAAAGTTATCCTTTAATTATGATTTGCCTTATTTTCTTATCTTCAGAAACATTGAAGAATTACTTATTTGAATCTTGATTTCCTCAGTTGCAGAAATATTATTATTTTTTAAGTTTTTGTAAAATCTTCTCAAAATTTCACCCGTTCTTCCTTTTCTGCGAACCACATTTGAACTCTTTAACTCCCCGCACAAGAAGTTAAACTGTAAAAAGTATTCCTGTTCCATTCTTCAAATTTAGTTCTTGGTTATAAAATTATGGAGAAGTGATAAAGGAAGGTCTAATTAGAAAATGGACACTTAAGGGAAAAAACACGGGGTATATTAAGATTCAACTTTACATTTTACGTAAGAAGCACGAGGAATATTGTCAGTGTTTTTTTTCCTTCTTTTTTTGAGATGCAGAGTAATTAAAGAATAGTTGGCATGAGAAAAATTCTAACTAAAATTTGGAACAAAAACTATTTTTAAAAGTTTCGTTCATACCTTTTTAATTTTGCATCATCGTCACCAGACTTTTCAGAAACACATTCTTCTGTATAGAACAATTGTCTAGAACCATCGTCCCACATAAAAACTCTAGAACAATAATAAAGTGTTTTTTATGTATACCGTGAAATTTAAAGTGTTTATCAGAGTATATTTTTTAAAAAGTATATTTCATTTCTGTCAATACATTGAGAGATTTATTTAATAACCTATAGGTTATATTTTTTTTTTAGTTTTTAATTTAAAAATTACATTACTTGTCTGAAGTAAAAATTAATTTTCATAAATTCGGTAATGAAAAAGGGGTTAACAAAACTCTAAAATAATAGAATTTTTTAAAATTATTTTAAAATTTGGTTTATGCTGAAATGTAAAATAATTTATTTATATAGATTAAATCTTTTCCAATTCTTAAATTCTTTAGATTCATTTTTTCAAATTAATTAATGAATAGAATTTTACTAGCATGTAATTTTACGCTCTTATAAAAACAACATATACTGTAAAGCAGAAGAGATAAATGCTGAAAATGTAAAATTGTTGAACAGTCAAGTAGATGAAAAGTACAAAATAAATTTCTTTTTTTCATTGCAAGCAACCAGTATTTATTTATTTCGTTCTTTTTGAAATTTGTTTTTCTTAAATAGTAGTTTCAAAGCATATTTTTGTGTTTAAATGAAACATAAAATATATATCTCAAATCATTTTGTCTATATAAGGCTCAAACCGTTCAACGATAGATTGATTTATTTGGAAGTGGTAAGCACTTATGAATTTTTTAAACTCCACAATTTGTATTTAAAAAAATCTGTGTTAAAGATATGTTTTCATTTTTAATAAATAAAATTAGTTTTTTAAAATTTTTATAGATACCTGTTGTTTTCAACAACTTCGTTTCCCAACATAGGATGGAGATTTTTTTCATCACATTTGTAATCATAACACTCAAGCATCGAATCATCCAACACTCTTTTATCACGTCTATAATAATAATGCATGTGTGACGTTAATTAAATTCTAGGTTTTGTAAGACCTTATAACAGGAAAATAATTTTAAAAAAAAGGAATAAAGCGCTTGTGGGTCAGTTTCGTAAAATTTACACTTTTGATGTCTTATGATTTTAAATAATTTTTATTATTGAAATAAAATTCCGAATAGTGTTTTTAAGCATTCCAATTAATTCACTATATGTTTTTAGCAAATGTAGATTTAGATCGAAATTAGCACTTTGAAAAAAAAAAATACCTACCATTTTAATACCTCAGCTACATTGCTAAATCCCAGCCTTCTTGACTTCCTACTTTACTTTAATTAAATCAACTGCCGATTATAAAGAATTTTAACTAATCTAGTTGAGAAAATTGTGTTATACGTAATATACAATAAAGCTTATCAAGCATGCAGGTGAGATTTCGTGCTACAGGTGATGATTTCGAGCAATAGGTGATGATTTCGTAATACAAGTCGATAACGCAATGCTGCACAGGGCTCGCATTGTGGATGATTATCTTCAGGATTAAACAATTCAGTACGTAGAGGGGCCTGTTAAATCACCGGATTTGAAACCCATCGAGCATGTATGGAATGCTTTAGAAAGACATGTGTCTGTTTTTAATCCTCCTTATCAGACCCTTAACACGATTGCAACTTTGCAAGAACAATGACTCGCACTTCTAACAGAACTTACAGACCACTTAATTGAAAGCATCACTCATCGCTGTATGTGCCGTATACCAGCTAGAGGGGATCACACTCCATACTAAAAGTTCTTTTTCAAACCACAACTGATAACTCATCTAATACGCATGCTAATATATGTTACACCATAACTGTCTGGTTATTACATTTCATGTTGTATTATACATCACTATTTTGCGGACATTTTTTCTTAATTACATGGGTAACGTTTCAAGTTATGGTCACCTTCCCCATTTTTCCTTAACTTATAGTAACCAGTTTATGAGGATAGAATTGAATATGAGGACAGAGTTGTTTGCAATGATATTTTAAATATTTGATTTGATTTAAATAAAATTACTATACCTCCAACCAATTATTTTCCAGATGGAAAATCCAGGTCCAGATAGAAATTCTGGCCCAGCACGTCTACTTATCTCATCATCTTGAAGACCTAAGTCTTCCCTAAAATTATAGTAAAGTATTTCAAGTTTTTTTTTAAACGTTCTATATATAGATATATTTTATTACTATAGTTAAATTTTTATTTTTTTACTGTAATTAAAAGCTATTTTCTAACTATATAACTCTTAATCAATAAAATTAACCAGGCATATTCAATAAATGTTAACAAAAATCTTAGCGTAATTATTAATTAATAACAAATTCAGTCATAATTCGAGCGTTTTATGTAGTCATAAAATAATCAAAACTATAATGAATGTGGAATTTTCTTTTTTTAATTTGTCAAGAAATTCAGCTTTCATTTATCTGAAGGCAACCGAAAAGCCAGTTCAGACCTTTGATCATCAACATTTCAGTGCTAATAGCTACGCAGGAAATGTTCGGTAATTTGATTAGCGATCACTCTCTTTAGTAATATGAAATCGCAATAATTTTGTGAAAACAATTATTGAATTTCGTCATAAGATGCAGAGATCCAGTAGAAACTTGAGCACCCTAACTAGCTGGAAAGTGGTTCCAATATTCCACTCATTCACACATAAGAAATTGCCTTTTTTTAAAAAGTAGCGATAGTATATCACGTCTATGAGTTGTTGTAAAACGAGTCGAGCATAGATATAGTTTTTAATACTATAACTGAATGAAACAGGAATGAGATGGTAAACGAATAAAATGAATAAATGAATGAAATGAATACATGAAACATAATAAATGAAGGAATGAAACAGAAATAATAGTTCTGAATAAATAAAATTATACTGAGCATTTTAAACCAACTGAGTAATTTTACTAACATAATCAAGCACTCAATTTGCGAACAGTATGAAATTTTTTTTAGTGCTGACTGCTTATATTAATCAACCGTAATATTATTACATTACAATTTTTCAACTTATATAGTTCCTCTACAATACAGCAATATATTTTTATTTCCTATTTGTCCATTAAAGAAAAGTTTTAATTATGATGAAATTTTAACACAGCGAATTTCAATAAAAGTACTTACTCAATATCATCCAATTCATCACCAGCTGCATAATTAGTTTCCTCTGAAGCTAAAAATAAATTAGAAATGTACTTTTTATAAAAATTTTTCTTATTTGAAAATAAATTTAATTTTACATGCAAGAAAATTTGGCCAAGAAAAGTTTGAAACTCCACATTTTGGAAACTAACAGTATGGGAGTAGTCATGTAATTGGTACTGCATATCGGCGAGACAAGTTGGGACCTATTGTTCAAACCTGTTAGGTTCCAAACCACAGTCGAGAACAGAACTTCTGTCCAACTCAATGACTTATAAATATTGCTATCGTGCTGTTGTTTAGAGCAGAAAGATATTTTTAAGATTTAATTTAAGCAACATAGAGTTTTTGTGTATGACATTATTATATTTAATATTTGAAAATTTTGTGAAATATATGTTCAATTAAGTTTGCTTTTGTACAATAATAATCTTTGACTACATCAAAGTAGCAGAAAAATTAAAATTTTTAAAGTTAGTCCTGCTAATTGATTCTGCGAGTTTAGCTACCCGGATCATGTTCTACTCACATTTGAAAAAAATATATTTAAAGTTACACGAATTTAAAAAGTGCGTGGTTTATACTTACATGTTATCTGAGGAAACTTTTGCAACTTTTGGAGCCAGTAATTTAATACCGCTCGGTTATATAGAAAACTCATAATTAAATATGAAAATCGCAGTGAATTCAAGCACATTCACCAAGTAAAGTTCAAAAGAGAATGAGTAAAATTTATTTTATTCCTCTTTGTTGCTGTTCTTAACAATTCATGTATTGCTCGCAACAATGTCTTAAGTTATTTAAACAATGACTCTCAAGTATTTTTCATGGTTTTCTAATAATTCCAAGAATCAAAGTATTGTTGTAAATCTTCAAAAATGCATTTTTTGTAATTGACTTTTATTTTTAAATTACGTATAGAACAGACACATTGTTGGTGTACTGAAGTTTAAATTCTCCTCTTTACACAGAAAGCGCTTTTTACTAACTAATTAGACATTTTTACTAAAAATTCTCAAATAACTAATTAACAGCATTGAATAGTTTTTGCTTTATTTTATGCCACGAAATGTGTTCGATTAAATTTAGTGACACATTTTCGAAATTGTTTTGAAATAAGACATTTTAAAAAAGTCTCATAAATACCTACATCACCTAAAAATTTTAACTTTTGTAAATCAGCTCTATTTCAGCTTAAAAAAATTTATTCACTCATTAATTATTTATTAGTTACTTAATAATTAAGAAAACTGAGAACATATAATTCTCTGCAGATTAACGTGTGGAAATAATACAATATAATACAATATACCTGCATAATACAATATAATACCTACATAATACTTATATGCATAATACCAATAATGCCTACATAATACATCTGAAAAATTTCAAATCGCGTAAAATTGAGCTGTTAAGAACTTTTGCTTTTTGCTCGAATTGAAAAATTTTTACTCACAATTATATAATTTGTTTATCCAAGGATATACACACATATACGTAACAGACCATGCAAAACATAAATTTTAGTATATACTTATTATTTTTTATAATTTTATTTAATAATTGTCGAAAAAGTTTTGAATCGTAAGGTATGCAATTTTTTGCATCATTTTCAAGAATGCAATTTTTGTTTTTGACGAAACCGTTTCCTGGTGTATGCTCAAGCAAAAATTTCGTCTAAGTGTGAAAATTCGAAGAAGTGAGGACAGTTATATCGTCATGTTGAGGAAACGAATCGCGTCAAAATTATTGAAATACTTCGCCATTCTATTATTCTTCGCCTAATATATCTCACTTTCCTGAAAATCCCCTTTACGTGGGCACCACACAGGGGGCGCAGCACAACAAGGACAGATAGAACAGAGAGACTCATGTCTAACAAATGTCTAACTACACTCATGTCATGACTAATGTCCGAAGCTGGATTCGAACCCCAGATCTTCTTGGAACGAGTCCAACTCTCTGACCACCATATGGGCCAGTCAGCTTTATTCGTCACTTAATTTTCGATTGTCTGGTCTCATTCTGCAGTCGCTGGCCAAATTATTAGACACGCTAAAAGATTCTATGTAAAACCTTAATTATTAGGTGATGCTGTTCATCATTATTGTTTTTCATACTGTCATATACTTAGCTCTTTGTTGTTTAAAGAATAGTGGTTGCTAAACGTTTACAAGGAATGAGTTTTACATTTCCAGTGGTTTACAAAATTTGTTGAATTAGCGTTGCCACCTGCAGCACTGGAAAGGATAAATTTCTAATGCACTGGCACTTTAAATAATATAGGAATCTACGACTTCCATGTACTTTTTGTATTCATTGCATCAAACGGGTTACTCCAGTTCTTAGAAAAATTTAAAAGTATTAACGAAAATGAGATAAACTCCAGACATTTAATTAATTTGTCACCATCACTGTATGTTATATAGTGAAAAAATATGTATGTATGAGAACTATTCCTTCCAGAACTTTAAATGGTAAGTTAGAATCCTAAAACTGGAAATTCGTGCTAGTTTTACATAGATAAATCTCGGAACTCATAGTATTATGCGGTAATTAACGAAACCATGTTTACGAAAAAAGAACTAAGGTATAAACATATTTTGTTTTATTTGGTCAGAACTTCACTGCAGGTCTTGTACATTTGCTTAAAGTGTTAATATTGTACAGAACACAGGGGTTCGTTTTGATTAGAGATGAATAAAACAGCCATTAAGACTCCAAAAATTTATTAGCAGAATCTTCCAGAAAATACAGCTATTTCTAGCACTCAATTACAGCTCAAATAATAGTGTAGTACACAACAAAATACTGACTTTTCAACCTCGGATGGTTTAATGAACTCACTAGAGACTCCCAAATTAGAACACTACTGCAGTCGCAAGCAGGCTATACTGCTCTCTGAGAGACATATTTCTATTTATGTAGGCTTGGCGACAAAATCCCGGAACTTTCGACATGATTCTAAACAATTCTCGTATAACTCCATAAATATTAGTCCAATCACTTCAAAGCTCGAAGTTTTCGGAACTATCATTTGGTTGCCAACATGGTCGTCAAGTATTGCCAGATCGACAAAAATGTCGCCAAACCGTGTCTTCCAAAAGAAATGCATCAGAAGTCTTTCCTCTCTAAGTTACTTTTGAGTTAGGCGATTTTCTTTCACATTTTCTAATTAACTATTTATTTAGAGTCCGTCTGAGATATTTAGCTGTACACGAGAATTTTCACAAAATTATACACGCATTTTCAAATTCGTAACAATATGAAGTGGTGGTCAAAATCATTGTATCTATAATGATTATTATTGATGATGATGATTATAACTAATTATTGGTTAATTAAAATCAAAAGGGTCTTCTAAAGTACATAATATGCATATTCATTCATAACATGATAACTCCTATTATTAAAAATTTTGTATTAGAGTTGCTTGAAATGGCGATTAAAAAGCAATTAAAAGCAATTTGCTTTTCCACCATAACAGTATTTTTTTTTTTTTTTTAACTACACTGACAATGAAATGTTTTGTAATGCAACTACGCTTTAGGGTGTAACTCAGTTTTGCCAATCTAACAAAATTTTCAGAGAAAATTTTCAAGAGAAAAATAACGGTAATATTTCAGTTGTCTACAATAGCCTCAAGTACACACTCTGACCCACTCAATTAGAATGATGAAGAAAGGTAAACATTTCCCCCTCCATTGGTAAAGTAAGCATGAAAGTTAAATTTGCCCTCCTTTTTCCTGATTGATTAAAAGAAGAAAACAAAGATTTATTTTATTTTATACATTATTTTTTATGTTCCTTTGGGAAGAAGTTAAAATGTAAATGTTGCTTGAATATAAATGGGAAAAGATATATTTACTGACTTCAAGTTTTTACTTTAAAACAAATAAAGTAATTTTTTATCTATTTATCAAGATTGATACTACGATATTTACTCGAGTATCTCTGCTCCTATTTTTTGTAAATTTATTTTGGTAATAAAATCGTTTTCTCGTGTATTGGGTTGTTTGGAATGTAATTTCGTTTTTTTCTTTCACGATAATGATAGTCCCGATTTTCTTTCAGTGGAGAAATATTTTATTGAATCCTATACTGTACATTCTTGTCAAANCCATCTTTCTGGCAATGGCATGATTTGACGCTCATTAATTATTTGCTCTTTGCAGAGTCAGTATTTTCTTTCAGTGAAGAAATATTTTATTGAATCATATACTGTACATTTTTGTCAAATACATTGAGCCATCTTTCTGGCAATGGCATGATTTGACGCTCATTAAATATTTGCTCTTTGCAGAGTCGGGATTTTCTTTCAGTGAAGAAATGTTTTATTGAATCATATACTGTACATTTTTGTCAAATACATTGAGCCATCTTTCTGGCAATGGCATGATTTGACGCTCATGAAATATTTGCTCCTTGCAGAGTCGGGATTTCTTTTCAGTGAGGAAACATTTTATTAAATCATATGCTGTACATTTTTGTCAAACACATTGTGCCATCTTTCTGGCAATAGCACGATTTGGCGCTCATGAAATATTTGCTCCTTGCAGAGTCGGGATTTCTTTTCAGTGAGGAAACATTTTATTAAATCATATGCTGTACATTTTTGTCAAATACATTGTGCCATCATTGTGGCAATGGCATGTTTTGACGCTCATTTAATATTTGCTCTTTACAGGCAAAGAATTGATTAATGATTTCTATGACCTTCTCATTTGAAATAAAGGTTTTACCGTCTAAAACATTCTGCAGAGATCAAAACATAGTTATTACAACCCGTTTCTTTTCTTCAGTGATGATACACTTCAAAAGTGAATCATTTTCTTGACGTTTGAAAATCAAATCACAGGTGTCAACGCGACGGCACAAATTTCTTTCCGTTAAAAACATTGAGAAACCCATATGTCGAGCGTTGAGATCAAACCAAATAACAGACAAAAACGCGACGGTACGAATTTCTTTTGATTAAAAACATTGGGAAACCCATATGTCTAGCATTGAGATAGATTAAACCAAATTACAGACGTCAACGCGACGGCACAAATTTCTTTCGGTTAAGAACATTGAGGGACTCATGCGTCGAGCTTTGAGTTTAAACCTAGGCGTTTTAAAGGATCATGAACAGTCAAATTCAATAAATTTAATCTCTCAGCTATCTCACGAGTTGCTATTCGTCGTTTTGCATCAATAAATGTTTATATTGTATCTTCACCAGCTTCAATTGACCTTCCAGAATGGGTGCATTTGAACATCAAAATAGTCGGATCGGAATCTTGCAAACAAGGTTTGGAGCTGGCGTACTGTCAATGCATCTTCTCCATACGCATGGCACAATTTGTTTCACTGCTTGAACAGCATTTTTACCAAATCTATGATAAAAAAAGTAAAAATATGCGAAAATATAGCTTTTCAGTTTCCATACTTACAAGGGTCCCATCCGAAAACTACTGCGTAGAATCAATCGAATTTTTTCACAAGCAACCCTTGCTGTATCAGCTATTGGAAAGCTGGTGAACAAAATACCTTTATATATTACAATGTTTTTAAAAATTTGCTACAGTTTTTTTGAATGTCATTTAGGTATACAATATACTTTACCTACAGTGAGTTTATGAACACACTTTTCATGAAAATATCGCTTTTAACCAGTTAACCGTGTGTTTTCACGTCATGTAAAATAAAAAATTACCCTTGACTATCAAAACTCGAAATTGTAATAAAATACAATCAGAAATATAATTTGGTGGCACATTTTTTCAATTACCTACAGAACTGGTAAATAATATTTTATATTGCGCGTCAGGGAGCGCTCACTGCCCGAAACAAACTATTTTCTAATTATAAACTAATCATTACTATTTTCCTTATTTTTGGAAAAAGCAGTTCTAATATACAAGTTATGTTAAACCTATTTGGTGCAGTGTAATCTGTCTGGAAACTACAGTTCATTAAATATTACAATAATTGATGTTCAAATGTAAAACCAATTGCTTTTAAAAGTTTAGCACCCACTATTCTTCAAACAACAAAGAGCTAAAATTGTGGAAATAAGTAGTTTCCAGTTATAAACTTTAGTGTTTGAGTTTATTTTTCAGATTAGTTTCCAGGAAGGAAGTGAAGGGAATTCAAGAAACAAGCATTCAATCAATGTGACGTACGAAATCGTTATCTGTAAAAGAGCGAACAATTTCTTCCTTCATGCCAGTGGAGAGGGATGAGCAACCCACTCATCTTTTGAGTCTTTGGCCGATTGTATGAGATTGTGGATGATGATCCGATATATATATTTGTATATTCAATTAGAATTTTAGATTTAAGTTAACCATTGAAAGTAATATTAAATGTGTTCCAGTTTATTTGTGTACTTCATGATTTTTAGCATACTCTGTTTTGCGAGTTAAATCCACAAAGGTTATGGGCCTTGCCCACCTCAACGCTATTTGCAAACGTCAACGCCTTTGCCCACGTCAACGATATAGATTCAGAAGAAATTCTATCTGGGAGCTGAAAGATTTATTTTAATAGCAGCAAGAAACCAAGTTTTGAATATGGAAGGAAATTCCGAATCAACGAACTTAGCTTTTCCCAAACTTGGAGCATTCAGCTACGATAGTAGGAAGTGTGACATGAGAGTGGCTCTGATGGATCGTGGAAGTTGGGAATTCGTCGGTGCAGCTGAACCACCATCACCACCTGTAGACACTGCCTCAGAATCAGTTAAACAGAATTTCGAGATAAGGAAAGCTAGAACTTATTCTACTATATATCAAGGTGTTGAACGTCAATTTTTGAAGTTGATTCAGTCTACGACAGATGGGAAGAAAGCTTGGGACATTCTAAAAGAAAATTTTGAACCTAAATCAAGAGCAAGAATTGCTGGCCTGGTAGATGAATTTTACGAATTGAAATTTCAGCCAAATGAAGAGGTGATTGAAATATTCTGTCAACGAGATCGAGATAAAAGTGCATAGATTAAAGAAGCTGGGTTCGAGATTCCCGAACTATTAGTATGTTTCCAGATAATAAGAAAACTTCCGGAAGAATATTACAATTCAGTACAGATCTTATATCGTTTAAAGGATTCGGAATTTACAATAAATAATATTGAGAGTCAATTGATCAGCGAATCCGGCAGAATCCAACTAAAAGCTCGAGATAGTGGGTTCGATTCAGTTACAAATGCTTACTTAGCTAAAACAGACATGAAATCATCTAGAGAAAGGAATTTGTCGAAGGACGAAGACATTCCACGCAGCGGAAGCGGTCTGGGCCGGAGAAATACACAAGAAACTGGATACAGACGAAACTTGCAGAGCAAAGGATATCGACATAAAAGTATAGGGCCGTGTTTCAACTGCAATAAACAAGGTCATTATTCAAGAGATTTCAAAGCAAGCAAAACTGCAAATAAGATGCAAGATCGTCAAAGTGTGAGGCAAAATCCAGCTACTGGTCTTTTCTATACGGGTATTGAAATTAACGAAGAAGTTGCCGAGGTCGACAGCACGGAACTGGATTTAGAAGAATGGCTTATTGACTCAGCAGCAACATCTCATTTCCCGAACAGACGAGAATGGTTCGAGACGTTTAGACCTCTGAAGAAAGCAAAAGTACTCGTCGGGGATAGGAACAGTACATCAGAAGTAGAAGGGGTAGGCGACATAATTTTTTATGTTAAAGATAACGACAGATTCGTAAAGCTAATATTAAACAACGTATACTATGCTCCAAATCTACGACGCAACTTAATAGCTGGATCTAATATTGATATAGCGGGATATAAAATTGTTTGGCAAAATTCAAAAATGATAATCTACGATAACCGTAGCAGATATTTCTTCAGTGTACCTAGAATAGATAAACTGTACATTGTGAAAGGGTTACCTGACAAACGTAAATCTGAAATACTTAAAAATGAAATTAACGCTCCATTAGACGTAACACTGTGTCATAGGAGATTTGCTCACCTAAATGACAGTCTTGTTAAGCACATGAGTAATAACAATGTTGTAAAAGGAATTGAGCAACTTAAAGGTAAATCTGAAACTTGTATTACTTGCAAAGTGACTAAGTTTACCCGAGCATCTTTTAAAAGGAATTATCAACGTCTAACAAATAAAGTACTGGATAAGGTGCTTATGGATTTGTGGGGACTTTCTCCAACACCTTCAATGGGTGGAAGTCGATATTTTTTTGTCGATAATAGATGATTTTTCCAGAAAAGTGGAAGTTTTTACTGTAGAGAAGAAAACAGAAGTTTTTAAATGTTTCAAAACATATCTCGTAAAATCTGAAAGAGAATTAAACTGCAAATTGAAGTCAGTCCGAACAGACAACGGAATGGAATTTTGTCACGCCGAGTTTGAAGATTATTTAAACAATCTGGGAATTCGAATAGAGCGAACTTCAACTTATTCTACAGAACAAAACGGGATTGCAGAAAAATTCAACCGTGACGCAGTTGAAGCTGTTTGAGCATCACTTCACGATAGTGGACTAAATGACCGATTTTGGGCTGAAGCTCTATATATGTACGTTCAGGTACGAAACCGAAGTGAACACAAGTTAACAAATGGATTAACACCTTTTGAAATTTGATTTGGTTCTTTGGCGTTTGTTCACGTACCCAAGGTAAAACGCAACAAATTGAACAGGACATCAAAACTAGGAATCTTAGTTGGCTACGCAACAAGAACGAAGGGTTATAGGATCTATATTCCAGAAGAAAGAAGAGTAGTAGTAACTATTCATGCTAGTTTTGACGAAATGAAAAATGGAGTAGAGACATTATTTCGGAAGAATAAGAAGTGTGAATACGTAAGATATAAAGACAGCTACCAAGAATAAGTGTAAGACAATAACGAAGAAACTGTTACAAAGAAAGAAGAAATGCTGCTACCAATAAAAATTGAAGAGTGGAAAAGAGTTGAAGCACCAAGAAAATTAAGTTCAAGAATAGATGTTTACTATTACCCACCTTCAAGCAAAGAGAGACTTCGATCAACTATGGACGTAGAACGATTTTGTGCTAAGAACGGATTAAAGTTCCAACCAGAACTATTTTCATTTAAGTCGACAAGTCCAAAGCAAGAAGATAGCGGAGATTCATCGACGGATTGTGTAGTTCAAGATTTCGAAGATATTTTCGAAGACGAAGTATACAACTTGAAATCGCCTAGAACGTACGAAGAAACCTAAAAATCAGCCGACAAGGATAAGTGGAATAAATCCATGGAAGATGAAATTCAAATGATGAAAAATCGTAAAGTATGGGATTAAGTTGAACCTCCAGAAAATGCCAAAATCATCGGAAGCAAATGGTTGTATAGTGTGAAGCGAGATGATAAAAACCAGATAAAGAAGTTCAAGTCCCGGCTGGTAGCTCAAGGGTTTAAACAGGTAAAAGGAAAAGACTTTTCTGACATTTTTTCACCTGTAATAAATTTTTCAATTATACGATTTCTATTCATTTTATTAGTAAGTTGTTTATGCTGGAAATGTGTACAACTGGATATTAAAAGTGCATATTTGTACGGAAATTTAACTGAAACTTTATATATGTCTCAACCGAAAGGATTTAAAGTTAAAGATAAAGAATATATGGTTTGTAAGTTAAATAAAGCTATATATGGTTTAAAACAAAGTGGACGACAGTGGAATATTGAATTAGACGATACTTTTGGACAACTAGGTTTTGAAAAACTACTTTGATGTAATTGTGTTTATAAATTGAAATCTAAAGTTATTCTTTTGGTATATGTCGATGACATAGTATTATTTGGGGAAGATCAGAACAAAAGATGAAGCCGTTGATTTACTTAAAAGTAAATTAGAAATTCAAGATTTAGGCAAATTGAAATATTTGTTACTTGTAAACTTTGAAACCGTAAATGATAGGGTTTATTTACATCAAGTAGCTTATATTGAAAAGTTAATGAAGAAATTT